>NW_017731385.1:29483-72346 GCF_001890085.2 Hipposideros armiger
AAAGAAATTCCTGTTGTTTTAAGCCACTAAGTTTGTGGTAATTTGCTACAGCGGCCCCAGGACACGGCACCTCCCCTCATGGATGACTTCCTTGTATTCGAGTGGATGCCATGTCTGAGTTATTCCTGCCGTGTCTCCAGCAACAAGCAGGTTCATCTGCTTTCTTTATTTTGCTTTGCTTTCTCTTCATTTTTTTTCAGGTGTATGACAGAAACTACAAGTGGTGTCAGTAATGAGTTGATATGATGCTGCCTCAGTCAGGGTAGTCTACAGACCACCCCCAGGCTGTCACAGAAAACAATGGCAGATTATTTCTCACTCTCATTACCTGTCCAGCCTGGGGTGGGCCTGGAGAAGTTCTGCTCCATGGCGACCTCGCCCTGGGCTGTTCCCTCTTATGATGCTGACCTCTGTCCAAGATGGCTGGGTTTGCTGTGGCAGGGCAGGGAGGCCTGGGGATCCAGCACCAGCATTTAAAGGCTTATGCCCATCAAGCTACTTTCGCTACATTACAACAACTCGGATGCTCAGTGAACCAGAATTGGGACAGGACTAGACAGTGGTGGGTATTAGAAATATCTACTACAGATACGGATTCAGTGACCTCTTTGCCTCTGCGATTGAACAATTTCAGAGAACCCCAGCATGAGTGGACAATGGATAAAATGGTCACAGGCCAGGGTGTTTTCTATCCAGTTATCACCATCCAAATGTTGGCCTTGACCCCACCCCACCCCCAGATTCCTCAATGAGGCAGCGATGGATAATAAGAAGTACTGCGTACAGCTGTCATTTCCTTTTTCTTTCTCTGGATAACCACTCACCCCACCACCACCAAGATTTGTGGATGCTCAAGCCCCAAGAGCCTATTAACCTTAGATGCTCCACAGGGTCCAGTGTAAAGAGCCCAGATCGATGAGATCAAGCAGACAGTTTCTCAGAAGTCTATAACAGAAAGCAGACAGCTGGCGGTCAGCATGAGACACCAAGGCTCGTCTTTGTGGGCGGCTGGCGGGGGCTTAGGGAAGCTGTCATTTTTCTAACGGGCCTCAGAGTGGGAATGGATTTTTTTTTCCCCCCTGCTGAAGGAGCCACTAGTTAGCAAACATTGCTCTTCCAGGAAAACAAATACACAGCTGGGATACTCATTTTTCTCCCATTATTGTATATTGTTAGCTCGGTTCAAAAAGACTTCAAACATGGAAACTCTTTTTAAATGCCCTCCCTTTCTTCCTCCCTTTCTCCTTCACCCTGCCCGCCCTTTGATGGGGTATCAGTGCCCACATGCAGCCCTAACAACGTGCAGCCTAACTTTCTATAGCAGGAAATGTAGGTCACCGGTTTTAGAAGTGGCCTCGTTTCCCAGCTCTAAATAGAAATATTCCCCCAGGTTGACGGGTTTTTTTTCTAGGTTTGCGTCTAATAAAAGTGCAACCTGCTTGGCCAGGCCAAACAAACTGGGCCCTCCTCTCCACCCAGCTGTGGGCCTGGAGATTGGAAGGACCGCTAGGAGTGTCCAAGGCCGCAGCTTGCCCTGAAAGGGACGTGACAGGGCCTCACGAAGAGATCGTGGCAGTTTCTTCTCAACCAGGTAAAGCGAGGACAGAGCAGCTAAGATCTGTCGGATGCCCACTTGTGCGGGACCGCTCTGTGCTCCACTGGCTAGGGTTCTTCTCTTGCTTTCTTTTTCTTCCTCCCTCCCTCCCTCCCTCCCTCACACTCCCTCCTTCGCCCCACACCCCTTTTCATCTTTCCTTTTCTTTCTGTTTTTTATTTTTAATCCAAGTCCATGGTAGAAAATTGGAAAACACAGATGAGCGAGAGAAAAAAAAACAAACAATTGCCCATAGTACTACTAGAGGAAAAGCCCTGCTGACATTTGTGCATCTTTCCAGTTCTTTTTCTATGCATATATACTGGCACAGGCTTATTTTTAGCAAAACTGGGATCATCATGTTCTGCGGCCTGGCTTTCTCCCTCACTTATGTTGTAAGTGTAAACGCCTTTTCTGCTCAGTTCACGTGTGTGTATGTGCACACAGGCAGTGGAGAGGGGCTGATCCGCACAGGTGTGCTTCCCAGTCTCCCATGTCAGCCAGCTTCTGCTGGATTCAGCCAATGGGAAGCATACGGAAGGAGTGGAGGGCGGGGGGAAAGGAGAGGCCAGAGTGTTTCTGCACGTCCCTGTCTGCCTTGGGTGGCTTCTCTGGAAACAGCTGCATGTCCTGCCTGGCTCCAGCTACCGAGACAGGCCCTCTGTTGTCTCAGCTTCTACCTGGTGGCCTCAGCCTCTGGCTCTGAAACCACCACCTTTCGTCCCTCCAGCCTAGGGGCCAGGGAGCTTCCCGTTGGTGCCATTTTCCAGGGTATACAACCATCCCATTTGGGTCTCAGGAATGCCACCCCCTGTGTTAAGTTTCCTTTGTTTCAAATATTTAGAGTGGTTTCTGTTTTCCTGGTGGAGCTCTGCTATACTCTTAATACATACAAACATAAAACCAGGTATAAGCTCTACAAGCATAGGGCTATGATAAAACTATAAAAACAATAAATTTCAGAAGAGCATTAATACCACATGATAGGCCATACAGACTACCTATATTATTTTGCGGAACCAAATTCCCTCTTGGAATGTGAATAGAAGCCCGTCCACTATGGCACAGGTTACTTCTGAGTTCAACGAGCTTATGACAACACGTGTTACACAGCCTGACCTGATTCTCCCCTTGTAGTTCTCTGTGTGAATTTCTGTAAAACATTCATTTATAGACTATCAACATTGATTACTGGCTTTCGCATCTAAAAATCATTACAAAGACGAGCTCTGAAATCTCACAGCCAAGCTCAGTTATAAGGTTATCATCCAAAAATTTCATATGTATACAATATTTCTATTATTAAAATGAAAGCACATTTAAAAGTTTAGTGAAAGAAAGGCTAGCAGCATGGTTTTCACATAGAAACTAGCAGATGAAGAACACTGGGCCAAATTTCACAGCTCCTGGAATAACAATATTGTGATCAGACTATGTGCTTGGAACCCCCTAATTAATCCTAATGACAATCCTTCCACCCAGGTATTACAATTTTCATTTTACAGATGAGGAAGCAAGCTTAAAGAAGTTAAGCAACTTGCCTAAATTTTCACATCTAGCATGAGACAGAGTCCCGCACATTCCAGAACCCATGCCTGTTCATTCACCTCATTCATCCAGTGGGCCCTTGAATCACAAGAGGTATTCATTCATTCAATAAATATTTATTGAACAGCTACGATGTGCATGGCACTGTTCTAAGCACTGGGGTATAGTCGTGAGCAAAAGACAAAACCTGCCCCGTGGAGCTTACCTTCTAGGGGAGGAATTGGAAAATAAAAACACTAACATGTAAAACCCAGGGTGTGTGGATAGGGACACGTGTCAGGGAAGCAGGGAAGGGAATAATAAAACATTGTAAGGATGGACTGAAATTTTAGGGTAGCCAGGAAAGGCCTTTGAGCAAAGACCTGAAGGAAGTGAAGAAACAAGACATACCGCTACCTGGAAGAAGAACCTTTCAGGACATAGCCAGTGTGGGGGAGCAGGGAAGCATAGCTGCAGGCAAATGTGCCTGGAGCAGAGAAAACCAGGAGGGTGTCTGAGGGATGGTGGGGAGGCAGATACATAGGGCCCTGGAGGTCACTCTCAGGGCTCTGGCTTCTACTCCAAGTGAGACACAAAGCCACTGGAAGGTTCTGAGCAGGGTCACTCGGGCTGCTGTGTGGAGAGGCGATGGTGGCAGCCCAGGGTAGAAGCTGGGAGAGGAATTAGAAGGCCGTTGCATTAAATCCAGATGAATTGACAGTAATGGGGCCAGATTGCGGGTGGTAAGAGTAACTTATGGATACATTCAGGATTTGAAATATGAACAGGCATGCCTTTGATAGGGTAGGTGGGTAGATAGATAGATAGATAGATAGATAGATAGATAGAAAGAAATGAGCAGGAGGAGCAATTTAGCTCCGATTAGAAAGCCACCTGATCCAGCTCCTACTTGAGTTAAGACCCCTGGCAGCTGCCCAGTAGGAAGGACTCCAGGGTTATGTATACCTCTAAATCAAAGGGGGGGGCCACAACCTGTTTGTCAGGATCACCAGTACCTTACTAGCCCAACAGGATTCCAGGTTTTCACACACCCCTAAGGGATGTGTTTACTCGTCTCCCCCAAAATCAAGGGGATGTGTATACTCATGCCCTAAATCAAAGATATACATTGCTACATGCCAGAGGACTAGGCACCTCAAGGGGCAGAGACAAGAGAAGGAAGCGGGAGGGGCACTTCCTGTTCTAGGCTGCTTCCCTCCTTTGGGTCAGCCCGCTCCATGTCTCAGAGTATAGTTGCTTTTACTAGTAAACATCTGCTGTTCGTGCTGCACAAATCTCTGTCTCCTGATTGAATTAATTCCTTCAAGGAGACCAAGAGCCAGGGTGTTCTACGTCATTTTCCAGGTAACATCTGAACCCCTCAGCATTCCTGGCCAGTCAGTTTATAAGAAACCACATTCTGTTACTGCAGGGAACCACAAAAGTACCCCAGCACCAACACAGTCCAGAGCGGTGCTGTCCAGTAGAATTTTCAGCAAGGTTGGACACATCCTGCAGTGACCACAGGCAGCTGCAGAGCACATGCAATGTGGCTGGTATGGTTGAGGAACTGGATTTTTTTATTTTACTTAATTAAAGTTTTATGAAACCATAGTGGGCAGCACAACCCTAAAGAACCAGTCTGGTAAATTGGGTCCCGGGAGCTCTCGCCCCTCCTCGGGACTTGCTGAGAAGACAATTGCCTGTGCTTTCAATATGTGAGTGCAAATCTCAACTCCTGTGACATGAGTCGTAGTGTCTTTGAGAAATGGCTGTGATGTGAATAAAGTGCTAATTTTATCCCTGAAATGGCCCATTAATAAATAACAAAGTGTTTATAAATATGCAAAACACACAATTAGTCAATTCCGCAAAGTCTCTATGATGGGGACATTAAAACATGTCCTACAGTGAAGGGTCTCAGAGGAATCAAAATAAATTTTAGCTTCTCTTTAAACCCTACAAGCAATGAATACTGAATAATTTACTTCTGAGAGTTGTAACACAAAAGCAAGTCATTTATTGGTTCCTCTGAGCAGGAGCCACACATTCTAACTTAATTCATATATGTGGAAACCCATTATAAAAAGTAAATGAGTTACCAGCGAGAGCAATGGCAGATGGCAGCTGTTTTTGCACTTCCTTCATGGACTCTGAATTACTCTAATCATCATTTTATTTAAGCCCAGAAGGCCATAAGAAATAAGTTACTGACTCCACTGAAATATGTCTCCCTTAAACACATAAACTCAAACCTGAAATAGGTACATTATTCAAACAATTTCTTGCAGCGACAGGCACCAGCCCACAGGCCAAAGGCGGCCCAGAATTCCTGCAGCCCTTTGCAGGCTCTGCTGAGGCCCCCTTCTGAAGATCATTTAGAAGGGACCCTCTTCAGCAAACCAGGCTGCTGCCTTTTTCTAGAGTCCCTGTTCGCCTATGTGCTACATTCTCTCTCCCAGAAAAATGACATTGTGTTGGCCCTCTGGGGCCCAAACCAGGATATTACACTTTGGGGCTTCCCCCGCCACCAATGTTATGGAGATATAATTGACATACAATATTATGTAAGTTTAAGGTTTACAAAGTGTTGGTTTGGTACATTTATATACTGCAAAATGATTACCACCTTAGCGTTGGCTAACACCTCCATCTAGCCACATAATTATCATTTCTTTTTTGTGCTGAGAACATGTAAGATCTACTCTCTTAGCAACTTTCAAGTATGTGATACAATATCACTAGTTGTAATCACTATGCCTAGAACCTGTTCATCTTAAAACTGAAGTTTGTATCCTTTGACCAACATCTCCCCACTTCCCCCACCTCCAACCCCCAGTCCTTGGTATCCACCACTCTACTCTGTTTCTCTGAGTTCAGCTTTTTTTAGATTCCACACATAAGTGAAATCATACAGCATTTGTCTTTCTCGGTTGGACTTCTCTCACTAAGCATAATGCTGGCCATGTGGTTTATCCTTCTGCCTCCCCAATTCCAATTCAGTTGATTCACTGGACTAAAAGAGCCTTGTAACCGGTCTCCCTACCCACTGCCCTGGCTTCTTGCTCCAACCCATTCTCCCCACAACAGGATGACATGTACCTGTGCCAAGAAAGGTCTCTGGCTCACTGCAGGCCTTCTACAATACGTGTGAAGTGGATGAATGAGGTAGGACAGGCAGAGTCAAATGAAAGAGGTGTTGGAAAAGAGCTTGATTTTGACCCTGAGAGTCATGGGAAGCCACTGAAGTATTTAGTGTAGGAAAACGTTAAGATATCTGTGAATGTATGCCAATGTCCTCCAGCCCAAGACCACTGGGAACACACCTGTGGTCAAACAAATTGGGTTTATTGAGTCCTTGCAGAGCACACACACCATGGGAACTGTGGGTACATGTCCACTAAAGAGTGTTAGAAATGATAGCGTTTGCGCTTGTGTTCAGTGATTCTGGAGAAGATTCAAGGCAGCTGGGGTTTACTCTGGATTCGATGCTGTCAGAAAGCAGAAGGAATTCTGGGAGGCACGAAGTGAAGCTGACACTGCCATTGGTAAAGCAGCAGCAGTAACTCGTGTCAGCCTGCAGGGAAGGCTCCGTGGTCCTTTTTGTGTTTGGACATTGTTTATGTTGTCGTCTCTGGTCAGACATGACGACAGGGCAGTCCTGTTTTTGTCTTCCATCAGTCAGGGTCACAGAGTGGCCTCGTCTGATGTTGTGGTTCTATGACATGTTTATGTTGGACAGAAG
The DNA here is from genome assembly GCF_001890085.2 of Hipposideros armiger. Lineage (NCBI taxonomy): Eukaryota > Metazoa > Chordata > Mammalia > Chiroptera > Hipposideridae > Hipposideros > Hipposideros armiger. The sequence continues at coordinate 36,350 of NW_017731385.1, forward strand.
AGCACCCTGGCCCAGCTGTAAAGGCCAGAGCAGCTCTCACCCGCCAGGGGCTACTGTCCTCTCTCTCGGAATTAGCAAGACACAGAGTAGAAGAAGGGAGTCCAGGTAGGGGGGTGTTGCAGCGGTGCAAGTGTAATATGGTGGGGGTGTGCACTGGGGTGACAGCAGGGGACAAGTGACTGAATTCAGAATACATGTGTGATCATGGTCCATACTCAAGCCACACTGAGCTTTCCAGCTCCTTGGAAGAACGCCCACACTTTGTGCCTCCAGGCCCTTCCTGGAACACGCTTTCTCAGTCCCCTCGCTCAACCTCCACTACCACCCAAGCCCTGTTCCCAGACGGATTCCTGTTGATCCAGCTCAAATCTTACTTCCACCAAGAAACCTTCCCCAAACCTCCCGTCCCCAGTCTGATCATCTGTCCCTCCTTTGTGCTTCCACAGTTATCTCACTGCATCGTTGTTTACGTATCTGCAGCCCACTAAGACCATAAGCAACACCCAGGAAGGACTGAGGTCTTGTTCACTGTGTGTTACCCACATAATAGATGCTTAAGTGTTATCACATAATAGATGCTTAAGGGACACATGTTAAATGAATTGATACTTGACTGATGTGTATAGCTCTCTCTAGACTGGTTGCCAGCAAGTCATTATCCAGCCCCAACTACCAAGCCGTAACGCCACCCCAAAACTAAGCGGCCTTTTCTTTCGAGCATACCCACCAAATAAGAGGATATTCCTGGCACTACTGAGTCTATTCAGATTTCCTGAAAATCACATCTATAAACCACTGAAATAGCAGATGCTGCTACGGGATGCTGCCATTCAGGGGCCGTAAGTGCCTTGGTTGTGAACAGTTTCGATTTAATTTATTAGCAGAGTGGAGAGATATTTACAAGCTTTTACCCTCTGTGATTTCATAGGCCAAAAATAGAGGGGGTTTTTGTTTTGTCCACTTCTTCAACAACTGATTTTTAAGAGCCAGTGCCAGGCATTGTCCTAGAAGCTGGAGCTACAGGAGTGGGGGGAAAAAATTCTTACCCACTGGGACTTACATTATAATGAATGGGAGAGATGTAAAGAAATAAAATATAGAGACGTTAAACAGCAGCATATGCTAATAAGAAAAACAAAAGCAGGGAGGGTGGTATTAAATGTTACAGGAGTTGGAAGATCTTGAGGCAAGTCTCCAAGAAAGGATTCACTGAGAATATAGTTTGGAGAAAAGGACTGAAGGAAGTAAAGATGCAGATCAAGGAGGCCCGGGCAAGCGCTGGAGCAAAGGAAAGATGAAGAATGGAGAATATGTCAGAGACCATGAAGCGGACCAGGGTGGGCCATTGAGGTGATATCAAAGGTCGTGGCTTTCTCTTTGGGTGATGGGGGTACCTTCTGAAGGGTTGGGTGGACTGTTGAATATTTAAAATATTATCAAGCATGAAACACTATCTGTTGTTTTCCTAAGATTAAAAATAGATAAAAATGTATTGCTTTTGCTTTTATATAATTTCCCTACAACATAGTTTTAAAACTCTGTTAGTAAATATAGTATGCTCATTATAAATGATGAAGAAAAGTAGAAAACACAAACATGGTAAATAAGAAAATTAAAAACCACTGCTCTCCTACTACCCAATGATAACCATTGTAATTTTTAGTGCATTGTCTATCATTTCTCTTTATATACATATATAGTTTTAAGTTTTTGCACAGAATATATGTATATGCATGTTATTTGAACATTTTTCCCTTATTATGATATTTGTAATGTCATTAAAAATTATTTCAAACATCTTTTTAGTGGCTCCAAAGTATTTCATCACATGAACCATAATTTCCTTATTGTGCATTTTACTCCTTTTCTCTCCCATGCAGCAACAACTCTACTTACAAAACAGTTTCTAAAAAAAAAAAAAAAAGTTCCCAACTATCTTTGTTTTTCCTACTCTGAGACCACACACAAGTGACAGCTTGTGCCATCATTGGACTGGAACAGCTTGTGGTGGGTGGTACGTGGTCATCTGTTCAGTGGGAATGTCCTCAGGATGGACATTCCTGGGTCGAGGGCACTCGGTGGTTGGATTCACTCAGAGGCAATTACTGTTGCTTTGAAAATACAAATCTCGCATCATTTCAATGAAAGTAGTGGAGTCTCGCCCTTTCCTCACTCCCTGCTCCCCTGAGCCATGTCAGGTTTAATCAATCAGGAAGGAAGACGGAAGTGCTGGCCTCCTGCCTGGGTCAGGGGTCCCTGATGTGATGCCCTAGCCTTTCCCTGAGGCCTGTTGGTATCCAGCCCCTGTGCTGACATCCTGACAGACTTTTCACTCCCCAGGACTCAGCCAGCCTCCTCTCGCCTCTCTTCCTCCCAGTACTGCCAGGCTCCTTCCTAGCCACACATTGTAGAAGTTGGCAGGAAGTCTCAAGGCAGTGACTAAAGATGGATCAGGTTGTCATGTACAGTGGATTAATTAACACTGAGTGCTCTAAAATGTCCCCAGATTTCAGCTCTTCCCAATCTAGATGCCCAGTGAGGCTCGTGGCCATCTCCCAGCCCAGAAAGCTAAAGTTAGAGAACATTAGGGTCACAAGGCCCATATGTTCTGGTCCATGAGGCAGAAACAGATCCCAGTCTCCAACTGCGACTGATCCCCACTCTTGTGATTTCAGGGCGAGCTGGGCACAGCTGTGATGGTTTAAGACAGCGGTTTTCAACCCTCTCCAGATGGCCAGATTGTTCGACATGGGGAATCTTTGGCTTCACTAATAATTCCATCAAGGAATCAGAACCTGCATTTTAACAAGATACTCAAGTGATTCTAGTGTACAGTAAAATTTGAGAAGCTTTGCTCCAGGTCAGTGTTCTCAAACTTAAGTAAGCGTCGGAATCACAGGCGTGCTTGTTAAAACACCGGCTGCTTATTATTCAGCCATAAAAAGGAATAAAATTTTGAAATATGCTATACTACAACATGGATAGAACTTGAGAACATTATTCTTGACAATAAGCCAGACACAGAAGGACAAATATAAGGTGCCGGGGGGGGGGGTATTCTTCAACTGAGGGATTAAAAAAAAAAAAAACCAGAAACTTTCAGAAGTAAGCAGTCCACAGAAGTTGGCTTCTAACCCAAGGTATTCAGAACCAGCTGATGACCACATGAAGACAGTTTCCACCCATGATGATTAGAACAAGACTTTTCTATCTGCCACACTCTCCTTTATATACTCTTCTTAATTGCCCTCTTGATCATATACTTCCAACTTAGCCTATTATGTCCTTAGTGATAATAATGATCTCCGAGGTCTCAACCTTACTAAAGGTAATTACCCATCTCCATAATATAGCTCTCCTGAGTTACTACTAGTGCAAGCCAACTCCTAGAAACCCCCGCAAATAACAGCCCTACATGTAATTAATCTTACTAAAGAGGCTTCTGCTCAAGACTAGTCTAATGAGCAAAGAGCCTTAATAGAAGCCCACTGATGTTTATTCATGAACACCCAGGACAGGGTTGCTACAACTATACCTCTGTCATGACCGTAACTTGACCTGATCATAGAAAGTGGGCTGGCCCCCTTCTTCATAGCTGCTCATGGTGCCTCCTTAGTATTAATACTTCAGATCAAGTTCCCCACTAGACGAAAATATTTAAAACCATTCCTCCTATAAATAGGCCAAACATTACACCAGCTTTACCAATAACAGTCATCCTTCTAGACAATAAAATTACTGGTGGAATAAATATAAAGCTCCGAATCTGATCATTCTTGAGCATAACTTTGGTGTGTAACAGAGAGGGCGCAGCTGACCAGCAATGACAGAGATTTGGTAAAAAGAACTGGATAGAAAACTGGCCTTCACCCGACAAAATATGGCACTGGAACCCTACCTCACAACATATGTAAAATGTTCCTCAAGGTGGAGGAAGGACTTCAAAGTATCAAGAAGCAAATTTTAGGACTTCTAGAAGAAGATGAAGAGAATATTGGATAAAGAAGGATTTTTTCTTAAGAAGGCAGAAAATACGCTATAAAAGGTGCAATTGTCTATATTAAGAAATTTTCGGCTTAAATAGAAGACAGAGCACCCCTTTATAACATGCAGGAATACAGCAAAGGTAGGTTTGTAGGTTTGATATGTGACATGGAAGGATATACCATCTCATGACTTATTTTTCCCTTGTGACATAGTGAGTTCATGCGAGGAGTGAGGGTAGGGGTAGCTGTGTTGTAGGCAAGAAGGCAGGAATGAAGGGGAGACTGAGTCAGAAATCTGAGGGGTGTGGAGACAGGACGCATGAGTCACTGAGCAGGGAAGGGGAGAGGGTGGAGCAGAGAAACGTGATGGTGGCCAGACCGTGCTGGGGCCCCAACCAAATCAGCGCCCCTGCACAGCGGCTCAGTCTGCCCAAGGGTGTGCCTGACCCTGGCAGCCCTCAGCTCCAGGACATCAGGAATTGCTTCTCCAGCCAGTTCCCCCTCCCAGCCTTACAATCAGCAACAAGCTCTCCCTGACTCAGTCATTGGGTGGATCACAGTCCCAGCCTCCTCCACTGTGACACGTTTTTCATCTCTCTCCACTGCTTGTGAATATTTCACAGTGAGAAAAGGCGACTCTGGGGACAGTTAGTTAGGCGCTGTCTAAACCCTCTCCCTCTAATTCTTAACTGCTAACCCGTCACGGTTTAACCCTAGTCTTCCATCTGAAACTGATGGGAAGGCACCTAACAGTGCACAGTTGTGGGGGTCAGCCCATGGCCGGTTTGTCTGTCTGCCTACCTCAGGTACCAGCTTCTCTCTGCGGTCTCAAAGTCAGGCGTCACCAGGCTCATACTGTCAGTCAGAGACCTGACGTTCCTTTGTAGCTAGCTATAAGTTACAACACTCTGGTTTCTCCAGTTTTTTGTTTGTTTTTCTTTCTCTCTCGAGTTCCCAACTAGAGAAAAAAAATATTACAGCCACGTAAGTGCTTTCTACCAAGCATGACAGACTCTAAGGGTCCTAATTTCCTTCTAACGGTGGTCTTCACCCGTTGTTTTCCACGTCTGGAGAAGTCGTCATGTTAGGTCCTCACTCTTTAGTAAAGACCTGAGAGACAAGAGTTTTTTGTTCCAAAAGATTTAGCCAAGCCTGGTGACCGCCTCATTCTGCAAGAGGAGAACGGCCCCAAGGTCTTGGTGGGTGGAAGTTTGATAGGGGCTTGACTTCCGGGAGTTTGAGCAGAAGTAAATGTACAGAAGCAAAAAAGCAGTTAGTTCTTGCAAAACGTCCTGAGCTAGGTTTGAAAATGAGTTATCTGTAAAATAATCTATTGTTGTAATCTAATTCTTGCAAAGAAGAGCTTTTACTTTTAGTTATAACTGCATCCTGCTAGCTTAACAAGAGCGAGGACCGAACATTTGGAGGCCCCAGCGAGGATCTGGATGGCCGGCTCGTCTCTGCCCTCGGTGCTCGCCGGTTCTTTGTCAGGGGGTGGCCACCCCCTGGTTCCGGAGCCCCAGCAACTGAGTTGGCGTTCCCAGGAGTGGATTCCGGGCTCTGCAGCTGTCCCCTTTGCTCCAAAAGCTTTGTTCGTCTGTGAAATCCTTTGAAGGTAAGAGGCCTTTATGGTCTTTTGTGGCCTGGGCGCTATCCCAGGTGGGGACTCTAAGGGGCTGGACACGGCACACACCCTTGAGTCCGAGGAGATCCTGCGACGACAGCGAGTCTCCTGTTTGGGTCAGGGAGTCACACACTTACAGGGCTTATATCGTGACTACCGGCCCTCTCCTCTAGATTCCTGGAGGAGTTTGTGCTGTCTTATCTGTTTTGGCACCGTGTTTGTCTCTATTGTTCTTCTCATTGCCTGGTCTGTCTCTAGAAAGTCAGTTTTATGTTTTGTTCGATGTCTAATTCTTGTCCCTGAGAGATGTGACACTTCTGGAGGCGCTGGCAGCGGGACCTGGTAAATTCCTCACGTTCCGTTAAGGAGACCTGTTTTGTTCCTCATAATCCTGTAAGTAAACCTGTTATGTTCCCCGTAAGTAAACCTGGTACTAAAATGAACCTGTCTGGCCTAAGGTATAGCTTGATTGGCCGAGGATCTGGGCCTGGGTCCTCACAGTCAGGCTGCCTCAATACTGACTGTGCCACAAGTTTCCCTCAGGGAATGATTTGCACACTTGCCCCTGAGGTACTCTGCTATCTGAGGCCTGATATTTTACCACAGGACATTTTAAAATAATTTAAACAGAAAACATAACGTTTCCCATAAGGATGTTCAATTTCCTGTCTCTCTCCCATGGAGATAGAGTAACAACTCCAGGCCTGATTCTGTCACTCAATAGTTAACTAGGTAGGTAAGTGTCTTTCTGCAGGTCATTTGCTTCTCTGTGGCTCTTCCTTTTCCAAAAAAAAGAATGGTCATGCTGAGTTGCCTCCTTCCTCACCGAGGTATTGCATGGATTAAATCTGATAATAAATGCTGAAGTGCTTTGCAAACTGCTAATCTAAGGTGTTATTATTTCCTTGGGGAAAGTAAATAGAGGCTGTGCATCTTCCCTGCAGGAGCATAAAGGTTTGGAGTTTTCATTAAAGGCAAATTCACAGTATTTATTGAACCCCTTCTGTTTGCATGCTTTTCCGAGGCCCTTGTATATAAATGACCCCATTTTATCTTCCAAGTAAGCCTGTGGAGCAACAAGTATCAAAACCCACTTCCCCGATAAGGAAACTAAGATTCAAAAAGGTTAAGCAGTTCACCTAATACCACACAGCCAGCAAGTGCTGACATTAGCTCTGGACTGGCATCTCTTCTCCACAAAATCCTCCTTCCAACTCACAACTCTGCTGTCCTAGGGGGTGGCCCTTGCCCTCACCATCAAGATGGACGGTAGCATCACACCCCAGGCAGGAGAATGAGGAAGGCGCAGAGGAGAGAGGCTAAGTCTTAAGGGAAAGGTCACGGGAGATTGCATGTGACCCTTTGCCAGTATCTCTTTGGCCAGAATATAGCCATGTGATAATGGCTGGTTGCTTTGCTGCAGAGATCCTGATGGAGCAACTTGAACAGGGCAACTGAAAAGAGTTCAGTAAGGGGATCACATTCAAAGTGTGGGTACATTTAAGACAAACATACAAGGCTGACGGTGCCCACCAGGGCTAGTATGGGGGAGGGGCTGTTTTAACTGCAGTCATGCAGGGGCATGGGAGGGGTGGCTCCTGGAAGCTAGAGAAAGCTCAAGTTGTAGCTGTAGGAAAGGCCACCCCATCTGAGCTGTGGCCTTTGATAGAGGACTGCCATCCTGTAGCAACCTCCCTCTACCCTCTGTTTACACCAGCCACAGAAAATAAACGCCCCACCAAAGCCTACACTCTCTAAACAAAGGACCAGGAGAAGAGCATGCTAACTGACCAAAATCTTTTAGACAATAACGCAGCCATCCAGCCAAATGGCACAGAAAAAAAGTGGGGCCCTATCCCCGCCATGCCAGCCAAGGCTACATGAGGAACCTAGACGGCCACCCTCAAAAATCTGTAATGAGATGCTCCAACCACCATTCCTTCCAAACCAGGGTGGTAACTGATGAGGCAGAAATAAAATAAGAGTTAATAAAAGTGAGCCCAAAGGCGGACTGTCCATGCCTGCATCCCCTCCCTAGGAACCACCCAGGCTCATCCCCTAGAGATCAATCAAGCTGTCCAAACACCCCTAAAAGAGGAGATAAGAAGACCCAACCAGAAAAATAAAGTTTTCGATGCCTGCGCAGATCGGTGAAGCCTCCCCCAGCATGAACTCTAGCCTCATTATAACACATTTAAAATAAAATGGTGGCTCAGTTGGTTAAGAGCTCGCTCAAGAGTTTGAGCTCTGAGCAACAGCGGTTCGAGTCCAGCCCGAGCTGAGCAGCCTCTGAGCTGCCAACAAGCAGCAGGATGGCTCAGAAAAAAAAAAAAAAAAGAATATTAAGGCTTGTCCGTCCCCCCCACCCCAGGGGTGTTTTCCATATGCATTCTGGATAAGAAGAGCATGTGCAGAAAGAAACTAGTTATATAACTAACATATGTCAATTGAATGGCCTCAGTCTATACCTCACATCTCCTGCTGCAAGGAAATTTACCCTTTCCTGTATAAGAAAAAGCTAACCTAAAATTAGGTGCAGTTGTCCATTCTAAGACTCTGCCCCAGTGTTTCTCTCCTTGCTACCCAGGGCAGCTGTCTTTTTTAAACACAGACATTCTCTCTCTGCCTGACCTTCAATAAAACTTTCCTTGCTCCCCTACCTTTCTGAGTCTGTGAATTCCTTCACATTTTGCAAACAACCAGGAGTTAATTCCAATGGCAAAACAGTAACTTTTTCCAGCCACCACAGGAAACGAATACACCTGGCATGAAGTTGGTGGGTAGCAAATATTTATTGTCTGAATAAACAAATAAAAGCAGAACACGTTTAAACCATTTTGGAGTCTCTGGGCTAAAATAAATGTTTTAGGGTTCTGAGCCAAAGCTAGGCTCAGCAAGAGAAGATGTTGTAATAGGTATTCAGGGATTGTATTTGTCTAGTTAGGCTAGGTTGGTAACAAGTTAACCCTCAAGTAAATTTCTCTGATGTCTGTTGGCATTCCTTGGCTCATGGTCACATCACTCAAATCTTTGCCATTGTGTGTCTCCTATAAGAACACTTGGCATTGGATGTGGGGCCCATCCAGACAATGTAGGATGATCTCCCCATCTCAAGATCTTAATTACATCTGCAAAGACTCTTTTTTTTCCCAAATAAAATCACATTCACAGGTTATGGACTTATCTTTTGGGGGAACCCTTAAGTTCAACCTTTAGAGCAGGCATGGTGCTAGACACTGGAAGTATAAGTGGTAAACGAAAACAGACAAAGCATTTGTGGAGCTTATAATCTCATTAAGGAGATCGTCATTAATCAAATAATTGCACTAGTAAGTTTAACTTAAGTGCCAGAGGAGAAAAATACAGGGTGGCAGGAGCCTAGTCTGGGTGCTTCGAGGAAGCATTCCACCAGGAAGTGATGCTTGAGCGAAGACCTAAAAGGTGAAGAGGCATGAACAAGATGAAGATATGGGTAAAACATGTCCAGAATACAGGAGGAGGATTCCACCCAAAGCCAACCAGAGAGGGGAGAGGGGCTTTAGCTCATGGAGCAAGAGAAGAGGTGAAAGTTTAGGCCTTTCTTCTAAAAACAATGGTAACAATAAGCAAAGGAGCGATCGGAGAAGATTTGTGTTTGAAAACCTTACTCCAGCGTGTAGGAGAATAAGTGTGGAAGTCAGGGACCAGCTAGGAAGCCATTGCAATCAGGTGAGAGATGAAGACAAGCTGGCTCAGTGTGATGGCAGTAGGGAGAGATAAAAAGCCATACTTTGGAGACATTTCACAATTAAAATCGACAGATCTGACGATATCACTGAAAATGGAAAAGAAAAAAAAACCTTTAAAACTGGCAGAATCTGTCAGAATCAACTTCTTCCGAACCCTGGAATCTAATCAAAAACTTACAACAACCAGGGGAGTGTTAAATGGAGAAAGAAACTACTAAATTTCTGTAAAAGAACACAGTGGCATTGCAACATGCTTACCACCTACTGTCACCCCAGCTCATCAACGGCAATAGACAGGGTTGGTGGCCCACATGCCTGCTGTGGCTTACTGGGGTCAAAGGGGGAAATGCTGACCTTGATCTCCAGGAATGGTGGCTGTGTGCCTTGAGCTGTCTGGTGGATCTCTGAGAATGCACCCAGAACTTTCTTAGGGCTAGGGAAGCCTCCCTGGTGGTGTCTGTCAAAAGCATTAAAAGGTAAATGTCACCACAGCTGCCTGGAGCAGGGGATGGCAAACAATGGATGGACTGAGGAACCTTGCCCAAATTGCAGACTTGTCAGCAAATTAAATGACTGCTGTCACTCTAAGCTGCTAAGTTTTGGAGTGGTTTGTTACCTGGCAATAGTAACTTGAACACTGCCAGCCATATACTTTCCTGATATGAAATCAAAACAGCTGCCACTGCTCCCCAAGTATTTCACTGTTAACGTTTTTCCATCTCTGCCACTTCTTTTGTCAGCTGTTCCCTTGGATTTGGCCCTTCGATAGCACTTATTTACAAGTTGTTTTCACATTGCCTATTGCCTGGTTCCTTTGTCTATGATGGAGGCCAGTCCATGGCCACCATGAACAGGATTTCTTCAGGGCTCATCCAGACACCTGCCTTAGTTCTGGGTCCTGGACACCCAACACAACGTCCATAAGGCAAACCGCTCGTGCCCCTGGGTGGGAGGCTTTTCACAAAAGTCCTCTTTTGTGAGAGGACTTTTATTATAGAAGTCCTAATTAGAGAAGTCCTCTACCCATGGACCGGTAGGTAAGCAAGCTCCAACCACTAGCAATCCCTCTGCTGTGGCTCAGATGCAGGAAGAACCAATGACTTTGGTCAGATTCCCCAGAGGCAGGGCATAAAACACTGTATTAAGGAAGAGCTCCCAGGAGAAAACCCTAAGGGAATGGGGCAAAGACTGAGGAGAAGCCAGGCAGTAAGGGAGCAAATGCAGGCTCAACCCCCAGAGGGCGGCTCTCAGCCTGCTCCTGCAGGGTGATTCTAGGGTCCTAGCAGCAGGCAAAGGAGCTGGGCCCTCCCACTGGCTGAGGTCCTCCCAGTCCAGGGTCTTTCCTGATCCTGGGGATTTGGTAAGCAATTCCCTGCCTGACACAGCTACACTCCCAACTCTTTTTCTATAGCATAAAATGAATCTTCGCTTCTCATTTTCTTGATTCACCATCTTTGTTGGTTTTTATTTGGGGGCTGAGTCAAAGGGTCAAAAATTCTACCCTTTGCCTTGACCTCTTAGCATTCTGGTTTGGGTTTATGTAGAGTTTTGAATTTTTCTGTGCTGGTTGTATTTCTATTAAACTCCCAGATGGTGTAAAAAGAAAAGCACTAGAGGGATAGGAAGGATGCACAGGAACAGTCCAAGGGATCCGAGGGCATAAGGGCAGCGCGTGAGGAGTGTCCACTACACTCAGTGTGGATAGGCGGGAAGGAAGAATTTAGTGACCTTCATCCATTAATTAATTCAAATGTCCACTGCATTTTGGAAAAGTCTGTTAAATATCACAGTAGCCTGAATTTTCTAGCTACATCACTAAACACTGACATCCACCTAATGGGGCACCAGTCTTGCCATGTCACCCCAATCTTCTTCCCCAGTCTTGAAAGAAAATGCAGTCTGTCTTTGGGTTGTACCCCTTGTTAGGTCCAGATAATCAATAAAGAGGCTGGATGTCAAATTAGGGTTCCGAAAATTTTATTAAGCTGAGCTCAGCGACCACCTCTCTAACTAAGGAGAGATGGCCCTCGGGGGGGGGGGGTAAGGTTTTTATAAGATAGGGCTGTATGCAAAGTAAAGTACAGAAGCCAAAAGAATGTGTAATTATTTTCGTTAAAACCGCATTCCGCTGTTGTAACAGTGTTGTTATGTCCAGGTGTCTTAACAGTATATCGTGACCAGGTTAAGTTGACCGCACAAATTGTTTCTCAGAAATAAGCATGTAATCAATTTTAGAAACTAAGGACGGGTCAAAAAAACTAAAGTTAGCTTGCTCCAAGGCCTCCTGAAATGCTAACATGAAGGCGGGGGAGAGGAAGGGGGACCTTCAAGGCCTGAGGAACTGGGAGGAAGGGAGACCTTAGGAATGTTGTTCTTTAACCTTTTATTCCCCAGCAGAAGCAAAGCAGGTGTACAGAAGCAAAAAGAGCTGTTAGTTTTTGTGAAATGGTCCAATCCAGTTGTGATAAGACTACTTCTGTAAAACATTCTTAATATTTCTGTCGCAACCCATTTCTTGTAAAGCTAGGTGTTTACTGTCTTACTGGGAAGTTCTGCTTAGAGTCTAGCTGGAGTAGCTGAAGTATGATTTTTTAAAGTGAGTCTGTCCGGCCTAGGGTCCGGGCCGAGATCCTTACACCCTTCCATCAGGCCCCCTTCAATCCCCTCTTGCTATCTATCCCCTCAAAACAAAACCATCAGCCACAACCAACCTCAGGGACCTTAGAGGTCCCAAGCCCAGCAGTTTGACCTATCACTTGATGAAAATGGGTTTATGCTGCCTGACACTAACGGGCTCCAGGTTCATTCAAGGAGTTGGGTCTTCCTCATGACACACGTGCCAATAATCACTAATAAAGCGAAATCTTAGGAAAAGGAAATAAACATTAACATAATAAATTAAAGAAACCCAATGCCATCGGCCTCTCGTTCCTGGGAGAAAGATGTCCAGTTCTCTTAGCCTGTGTCTCTTACTAATTCATCCTGTTACACACACCTCATGCCTGCGTTCCTCATAGTGCAGACTACTGCAGGAGCACCCCCAAAGCCCACACTTGCTCTGAGGGGCCCAGGCAAACAGTGAGGTCCAAGAACTTGCCCACAGGCCTGTAAGGAAAGGCGACCCAACGCAAAACCATCCCAGGGCTGAAATGAGCCGACAGCATTTGCAGCCTCAGGAGGGTTCAGGACAGAGAAGCTGAGATGGCCACAGACCCAAGTGTCAGGGACAAGGCCCACAAGCCCCCCAAAATTGTCAGCATTGGAATCCAAGGGAACTAGCTCCCCACCTCATTAACCCCCACTCTGAATGTCTGTTAAGTCCCCCAGAGCTTAGATGCAAATCCCTGGGGAAAGAGTGATGAGCTATGGAAGAATAAAGTTACTAAATTCCAAGCGAGCTAAGGAAACCTAGCTGGGTTGAATTATCTCTAACTAAGTTTAAGCTATAACTATAGTATGAAATGGGAACCAGTTTGGCAATTGAATTACAGGAAGTATTTCATGGACACCAGGGTTTGTGACTTGAGGAATCTGTTCCCAAATGGAGTACCTAGCCAGTGCCAGGGAGATAATAAGCACTTAAAAAAAATAGCAATTGTTATCCCCAGAGCCCCGAGTTGAGTTCATTATCACTAGGATGGACTCTTGCCTGATCCCTCTCTACTCTCTTTAAAGTAGCCTTTCCCCTCCACAGCCCTTGTTTTCCCTCACAATTTCCCCCTTTCAATGGAAAAAAAAAAAGTACAAGGCACAAACCCCGTGTATTTCTATCTTCTTCTTTTGACCTCTATCCAAGGCACCCCTGGATGGTGGAAGGTAGAAGTTCCTTCAACTGGTCCCCCCCTTCCCCACTACCACCCCACACCCCACTGGGGCCACTGGAGAAACAGAGTCTACATTTTCAACAATGCAGTAATATCTTGGGGACCAACAACCACTGCTGGGGAGCCCCCATGCCATAACTCAGGAAGAGAGGGATCCCATGCCAGACTGAGCTCTCGGCCAGTTTTTGCACACGACCCTAGGGCCATCCCCTCTCCAGCTGTCTAAGGCTCAGGGCTGTACCTCCTGTAGCTCTGACAGCCCCTCCATTCACAGTAACATCTAGCAGCCCAGGATGGTGGGGAGTGGGAAGGAGGGAGGAGAGGGAACCTACCAAACAGGTTGAGGTCTGGGGGTTGGAACTTGAGGACCAGCTGCGGCACCCACTTCTCTTGGAGGGTGAGACACAGGTGTTGCTAGATATGTTGCAAACATATCAAAAAGCTGTACAACATTTAAGATGCATAAAGGCAATACAGCACTTTTTCCGCAGGACAAAGCACTCCTGATTGTTTTTCATTGTGATTTTAACTTTTGGAATACGCGACATCAAGTTCTGTTTATCATGGAGGCCAATTTGCCACTTTCCATAATTTCAAAACATTTCTACGTGCACTATCCCATCAATTGGAAGAAACAGCCATCGAGATGGCTGCAACACTATTATTCTCTTTTTAACAGGCATCAGGTATCTCGACTGAAATCTCACGGCTGGCTAGGGAGGTCGCAGACCTCGGGCCAGAATGAATGCCGCTATTTTCTTCAGTGTTCATAGGCAAGCAGGCAGGCCTCTATCTGTTTACTTCCTCAAACAGGATCAAAGGAAACATAATATAATCCACTGCAGCTTTACAGTCGTGGTTATTTTTCTTTTTATGCCAACTTCCCAGCTCTAGAGAATGCCAGGATATAAGAGGAGGGGATACTCCATGAGGGCTACTTTCTGGCGACATTTTCCTGGACTCTGGAACTAGAATTCCACCAAAAATTATTTGGTGGAGGTATTGAAATTATCAAGCATTTACCAAGCCCACAGGGCTCTTGTAAAGAGTACAGGGCTTGGGCCGGCCGAGTGGTGCGATGGTTAAGAACTCGCTTGGGATGCCAGAGGGCCCCGGTTCGGATCCTACATATGAGGGCCAGTGACACTGCCCTCTACAGCTAAGATGCTGAACAACGGCTCAACCTGGAGCTGGGCTGCTGTGAGTCGCCGGCAACGGCGTGGGCTGCAGTCCCTGTGGCAGTGGGTTGCCATGGGCTACCGTGTGTAGCCAGCAGCCAGCGTGAGCAGCCAGCGTGAGCGGCCAGCAGCCGCAGTGAGCGGCCGTCCAGAAGCCGGCGATTGATCTGCCTCACCCGGGAAGAGCGCAATGATGGTGCCAACTTGGGCCAGTGAAGCAACATCCTCCACAACTAGACTGAAGAACAAAATGACAGCAACTTGTCTGTCCCCCTTCCCCCAATTCCCCAGCTCTGTTCCCATCCCCCCAATTCACCAATAAAAAAAATCAAAAAAAAAAAAAAAAAAAAAAAAAAAAAAAAAAAAAAGAGTACAGGGCTTGCTGCTTGGTCTAGATGAATGCTACTGGGAAGTTCCTCTCCCACATACTGCTCCTAACATCTTTCCAGAATCGCCTGTCTCAAAACATAGCCATCTTATTTCCTGGGGGTGCTGCCAGGACAGGGAAAGGAAGAACCCAATTTTCCTCCAAAAAACACATTGCAAAATCCATCCAAGAGAACTGCATTTTTTTTAAAGAACTGAAATACAGTAAGAGATAGCCATAGTTAGCGTTGGAGTCCTTAGTACATGCCAAACATTGTTCTATATATGTTACAGCTATTAACTCATTCCATCTTCACAATAACCCTCTAAGTAAATTACTATTTTATCCCCATCTTACAGAGAAGGAAACTGAGGGACAGAAGGGTTAAGGAGATTGCCCGAGGTCACACTTGTAGGCAAGGTCGAGACCCAGGGCCTGCCAGTAGGCCTCAGAGTCTGCGTGCTTAACCACTGCCCTCCATTGCCCTTCCACACAAGCTGCTCTGAATTGAAAATACTAGGATCCAGCAACAATGATTTTCTTCCTGAGTGAATCCACAGGCTGAGTGCAGTTACAAGTAATGCTGATGGCTACAGTGTGAGCCTGACAAGTCATAACCAAACTCATCTAGCATGACAGCCAACCAGATGCATTCTATAACTTTCTATAATGACGACAATTGTCTGTTCATACCAGATTTTCAAGCACATTGCCAGATGGCCATTACCAAACACCTGTGCTAACCGGGTGAAAAGCAGAAACCTAACTTGAGTTTTTCAGAACAGAAGTTCTACAAATGAACTCCATTTCTCTTAAGTTCTCGGTTTCCGGTACACCAGCAGTAATGAGAATGCCCTGCCAGCCACAGGGCTTTCCCAGCCAGGCCCACATCAGTCCCAAGAGTGCCTGGTTCCATCCATGGATCCTCGGGGCTCTCCTTGCTCCAGAGCCTGCAGGACTTTCTCTGCTCAAGATCCAGTCTTCATTCATAGGTGATAACACAATGGAGGCCGCAGGGTGCCTCTGAGAAACACAAACTTGGCCGTATTTAGATGAGCTCGCTAGTCCCAAATGGGGCCGCCCCTTCCCCAGAGGCCGGGGGCGTTCTTGGATGGGCTCCCCGCAATGGACACTTTAGCTCTCACCCCCCAGGAAGAGTGTCTTGCAGGATGCTCCCACCACCTTCTTTCAGGCCCCAAGAACTGGCCTCTTGCTTCTCCTTCCATTTCTGCTAGGCTCTCTTATACCAGTCTGTGCATCTCAGAAGCTGCCAGGAGCCCAAAGTGATGACACAAGGACCATCATGAGTCATTTTACATTTGCTAGCTGAACGATGAGTTCCTAAAAGAAAATCTTCATTCTCAGCCTTCCCATCTAGGAACTCCTATCAAGAGAGCCCAGGACCCAACAAGGGACCTGGTGGCTGCTGCCCAATCTCTGAGGGGGAGATTCAGGGGGCAGTGGAGCCCCGAATGGCTACAGGTGACATCTAGTCCAGCTGCTCACCAGCTGGCCCCCTTTCCACCGCATCCTAGAGGACTCGTCTTCTGAAGCCTTGGCTGCGAAGCCTGTGGAAAGCCCTGGCAGCAAGGAGCTGGGAGCCTCCCCTCAGCCGTAGGACCTGGGTGGGAGACACCTTGCGGCACTGTCTACTGTCCACCCCTGAGGGCCAGAGTTCTTTTCTTCACCTGTCATTTGCTGGAGACAGAGGACAACTCTATAATGCTATGCGGAGGTGAGTTTCCCAGGTAGGACCTAGCCACACCCTGTGGCCCCACATGCTTCACAGAGCCAGCCAGCCTCCTCCAGAGGCCAGAGCTGCCTTCCTCAGTGATGCCAACTGTGGCCCCTCAGTGCCTCACCTTCCTCCAAAGACTAGCTATATCCAAGAGTTTAGGGGAATTCTCTCCAAGGTCCTGGACCCCTGTGTCCTTGACCAGAGGCCAGCTCTAGGTAAATCAGTGCAGGTGAAGGACTGGCCAGCTACAGAGAACGGAGTGACATGGAAGGAGGGGACTTTAAGAATAACATCTGACTCCCTGCCCTGGGCATCTGCACCCCCAGATCATGCTTTACTCATTCCAAGTGAACATCTCATGCAGTAAGTCCTCCTGTGTCTTCTCCTCTGGCCCTGACCTTGACAGGAGACCTGCTGTTGTGCCTTAAACTCGGACTCTGATATCAGAATCACCAGCATCTCCTCAGAGGACACCCAGCAGCTGACATCTTCTTGTGCCAGGAGTTGGCCCCCGTCTAACAGGGTCTCAAGACTGAGAAACCCACAGCAGCTGCCCACTCAGCCAATGTCACTGTTGGTTGTGTACCAGCTGGCTGGAGCTCGCCCTATTGCTCCCCTGCTCCCCTTTGTGGACCTCCTAGGGGAGAAATTCTGGGGCTTCCAACTCTCGGGGCCCCTGGGCACTGAGTTCAGTGTCCCCAGCTGGGCACTTGGCAGCTGTATCTCTCAGAGGTAATACTTCTGCTGAAACAATGAGGTTCTTTGGGATGGAACAAATCCATTCTTGGGCTCTATGAAATGACCACTCTCCATTCAGTCTGTACCTGGGTCAGGTGTGCCCTCTAGTTTCTGACATACCCTCATCATCCTCCCGTGAGTGGGGCAGGGAAGCCAGGAGGCACAGGGGTAGAAGGGGGAACTGAAGGAAGTGGAAGCCAGAGGCCTCCTGCTGAGTCTTGCTTAGAGTTCAGGGTACAGATGGTCCGGCCTCAGAGGGAATTTACCCTCCTGCGGAGGAAACAGAATTCACAGAAACTCTGTGAGCTTGAGTTTACTCAAGTGTGGAACGAGGACACTGGACTCTATAACCTCTAAATGTCCTCTGTAGTAGATAGAATAATGCCTTCCCCACACACCTCTCACCCCCGCAAAAAAAAAAAAAATGTCCATGTCCTACTCCCTAGAACCTGTGAATATGTTACGTTGCATGGCAAGGAGGAATTAAAGCTGCTGATGGAATTTAGGCTGCTCGTCAGATAACCTTGAGGTGGTGAGGTTATGCTGGATTATCTGGATGAGCCCAAGATAATCTCAAGGGCCCTTACCAAGTGAGAGAGGGAGGCAGGACAGCCAGTGCCAAGGTCAGAGAGACACTGAAGATGCTGGCTTTGAAGATGGAGGAAGGGGCCAGGAGCCAAAGGATGCAGATGGCCTCCAGAAATGGGAAAAGGCACGAAAACTTTTCTCTCCTAGTACCTCCTAAAGGAAGACAGCCCTGTCAACACCTTGACTTTTGCCCAGTGAGACCCATTTTGAACTTCGGACCTCCAAAACAGTAAGATAATAGATTTGTGTTGTTTTTAACCCACTCATTGGGACACGGATTCACCCTCCACCCCGGACATCCACACCACAATTTTCCATCTGCTCCACCCTTTTCCCCATGTCCCGGCTTCTCTCTCTGTCACAGAGCTCCAGGTATCAGCAGTACTATGAGTCAGGGTCCTAGTTCTGCTATAACCTCATATCAAATATTTACAAGCTCTGGAGGAAAACAGGTGTATAATGTCCTCCATTTACAGGGGGCCTTGCTGTTTTTAAACCACTGTCAGTCAATTAAAATAAAATGCATCTGGGTTTCTTCTGTGCCTGTTACTGAGCTGGTTCCTACCGATACAAAGACAAATGGACATCATCCTTTCCCTCAAGGAATTCACTGTCTAGTTGGAAAAAGAAACATGGATTCAGCTCCCTCGATTCCTTGATGTTTCAGAAGTAGGACTGAAGCTGGACTAACCGGGTCTCCCTCCATGGAAACAGCAAATGGCCATGCAGTGGCCACATGCACTCCAGCCTCCTAACATTGGACAGTGGTACCAGACTCAGCTGTGGAGCCTACCTGGGCATACAGTTCTTTTTTTAAAAATTTAATGACCAACTCTGAGTTGCAGCCAGGCCACTAAACCACACTGAAAGATCTTTTTGTGTTTTGCTTTGTGTCAAACGTTCTTTGTGCTTTTGTCAGAGCGGGATGGAAAATTCTAGTCGTGAGGACCAGTAGAGAAAATTCACCGCCTAAGAGCAGAAGCACAAACAATGTGGCCTTTTCCTCATGTCCCCTCTCTCCTTCCTGATCCTCAGAACATTTCATACTCATGTGCATTCTTGATGCAGACGGATAAAATGCCCTCGAACTCCAGTCGTCCCTTTTTGTTTGGTTCTTTTGGGGTTTTTTTATTTTGTTTGAGCCTTAACAGAATTGCTGTTAGGACCCCGAAATACGTATGTTGCCCGGGACACTTACTGAACAAAGGAAATACAACTGAATCCTTCCTCTTATGTTAAATCTTGACTGCTGAAATACCCAAATCGGCAACTTATCAGGAGGAAAGCTGGCAAGCCTTTTAGGTGGAATGTCTGAGAAACTGTAATTTTTATTGGAGTTGACAGCTGCCTGTTTTTACAGTAAGGTAGATGTTTCCTGCATCTAGCCAGGTGAAACCATACATGTGGAGTTATGAGTCAACCAGGCAAAGATCAGAGCTACCATTACAAGCTGCCCATAAACATTTCCAGAGGCAAGCGTGCTCCCTCAGGTGTGTCTTTAGCTTGAGTTTCTAAACCTACAACATGAAGGAGTAGTGCTGAGACTCAGCAAGAAAGGGCCCTGGTGGCTTCAAAGATTTTGACATTGGAAACTTGTCCTGGTGTATCTGAAATGCAGAATGCCACCTGTTGGTGGGCTCAGCCTGGGGCCCATACCTGGAGCATCTGCCCAGAACCTTCCTCCTGATTCTTCCATACCTCTACACTTCTTTCTTGGGTGGACTACTTCTTGATCCCCAAGGGCAACGCCTGTGGGGCTTCGATGCAACTCAGGCATCATCAGATGCAAAGGGCAGAGTACACAAGGCGAGAAAGGTTAGAGGAAGCCTTCTTCCAGATGAACTAAGGCCTCATGTGTCCCCACAGAGACTCAATGCTTTGGAAGAGAGCCAGTTGCCAATGGTGAATCACTGCCACTTAGGATGGGCTAGCAAAAGACACTAATAGTCTTTGAAATAAAAAAGCTTATTAATTTCAAGTTTTCAGAGCATCTATTGAAGCTGTTAGTGAAAGGTGCTGTTATCATTCCCATTCGTTACACTGTATGTCTCCTCTTTTACTTCCCTCCCAGCCCCTACACCGGCCACCATGGTGCTCAGCAAGTCTCCATCAGGGAGGATGGGAATGGGGGTCACCCTGGATTTGGTTACAATGCTCCCCATGGCCCTCGGCACCCAGCCTTGAGGGTTTGCTCCTCCTGCAGTGATTCCGCCGCTTCATTCTTCCTTTGAAAGACCACTGTCCTTGACTCTCAAAAGCAGCATCTATTCTCTCCTTTCCCCTCATTTCATCTCAGCACAGGGCTCTTCATCTGCTCTTAGACATCAGAGGGCTGTCGGCATGGAGTGATTCAGGCAATGCCCTGAAACATGAGAGCCTCTCATGCTCACACCAGCAGCAGCACTCACAATCATTTACCATGAAGCCACTCAGATCAATACACCCTTTTCGAAGTCTAAGGGCCCAGAGAAGCATAAGACACAGGCGGATCCTTGGGTAAAAGTTCAATTCCAGCGGCAGAGAGCATCACTCCAGATGGAGGAGTGGTGAAGAGTGTGGCGTCAAGCCCGCCTGTGAGCAGAGGTGAGCCCTTCCACCTAGGCTGCCTGGAAATGTTCTCATGAGAGAGGAAAGGAATGGCGTGACGTGAGTGTTCAAGAAGGGGAACACCTACGCAAAGAACAGAGGACCGGGCAGCAGATTAGAGCGCTTACGGCATGTTCAACAACAGAGAAGACTTCTCAAATGTGACTGGAGGATGTGAGGAGGAGGCTGAAGAAATGGGATGTGGAAAGATCAGCGGGACCGACTACACTGAGTCTTCTAGAGCTGAGCTAAAGAGATAGGACTTTATTCTGTTGGCAGTGGGGAGTCACTGAAGGGTTTTGGAGCGAGGGTGAGGTGCTCCACCCTCGATAGGTTTGAGAAAAATGGCTCTCACAAGGCACGTGGCATGAATTGGTGGGTGGAAGTGTCTGAAAGCAGAGAGACTGCAGTGGTTTGAATGGTGTTCCCCCCAAAATCACGTTCACGAAGATCTCAGAATGTGTTTTTATTTGTGAATAGGGTCTTTGCAAATGTAATGAGTTAAGATGAGGGTATGGTGGAGTAGGGGACGTCCTAAATCTAATGACTGGTGTCCTTATAATAGGGGGAGCAGACAAAGACACATACAGAGAGGGCACGACCATGTGATGATAGTCAGAGACTGGGGTGGTGCCTCTACAGGCCAAGGAACATCAAGGGGGTTACTCACAATTACCTCAAGATACAAGAGAGACATAGAATGGATTCTCCCTCGGAGCTTCCAGAAGGAAACCAACGCTACTGACAGCCTGATTTCTGACTCCTGACCTCCAAGAGCTGTAAGACAATCAATTTCTTATTTGAAGCCACCCAGTTTGTGGTAATTCGTCACAGCAGCCCTGGGAGACTAGGACAGAGACCAACAACAACAAAAAATCTACCTGGAGTGCAGGCTCCATCTGAAAATGACACCTGAGACAAAAACAAGGCTTTGGGGGGCGGGGGAGGGTGTTAAAAAAACAACAATATTTGGAAAGAAGAATAAACGAGCATTAATAACTGGGGAACATGCAATCAGTAGCAGCGAGCTAGGACTCCAAATTCACGGGCTGTGAGGATTCCCATTTCACTCTCAGGCTACCTCTCTGGGGTGTAAATTTCAAGAAAGCTTAGAGTCCTTGAAGGCGCTCCTGTGGAAGTAGGGGTTATACCTGCCTCCCAAACTTGGGAGTCAGACAAAGAGCAATGCAGGGCTGTTTCCAGCAGCCCTAACCCAAAGACCAGTAACTACATACTGTCAACCAAATTATCTTGTTTCTCTTCATTGTGTTTGCCTGTTTCTTTTTAGGGGAAAAACTCCAGGGAATAATCTAATGTCTACAGTGTCCAAAAAAGCCAAAGAGAAGTAGCTCCCTTGGGGGCAGCCTGGCGGAAGCAGGAACATTTGAGAAAGTTCCAAAGGGAAGGCGAATGCAGAGGGAAACCCTCCCCTGCATATCCTGACATCCTGGTTATCCTCCAGGGCCACCTTGGCAAGGCCCAGGGTCTATGGATGAGGGAGCGTCTCCTTGGTGTCCCTCTGCCTCCCCTCTTAGCTGTGTGCGTGTTGCAAGCAGCCCTTAGCCCCTCTTTCCCAGTCAGGAATCAGGCAGCCCTACATGGGAGGGCCCAGGGGCACGTGCTCTTCCCCCAGGGCCTGTCTTGCACCTTGGGTTAAATCAAAGGAGAGGGGTCTTCTGCTCACCCAAGAGCCTTCACCCTTTCCACACAGCTCCTGGAACCCCTCCCAGTGCATCCGAACACTGTTATCAGTGAAGAGCCCACCCACTCCCGGCCCCGCTCCTCCCCCAGGATTGCCTCTAACCAAGGGGAAAAGTGAACAAACAAAAATCAAGCCTGTGTACCCACTGTCCCTGAACCTCACCTATGGGTCCAGGTTCTTTTGAGGCCATACTTCCCACACCCCAGAGCCCTTCTTTCTGCCAGGAGATTTCTGCAACTAAAGAAGGGCCTTGTCCCGAGGCTTGCAACCCTCTGACAACTACAGCCACCTCGCCCACCGCCCACCACCATGAGGCTAGATCTGGGGTACTTAGCCAGGCCAGCCCCTCCCACTCAGAGCTGCCCTCTTAACACCTAGCCTCCTGTTACATTCCAACATGCCATTTGTTGCTCCTAAAAAGCAACTGTCACTCCCACCTCCCAAGTGACTTCTTTCTTTAGGTGGTGGCATTTACCCGGGGCCACCCCTAACATGCAGTCGTCCATCTCCGCCACTCAAGCTCTCCTCCCGCTCCCCCACACAGAGAGTTCTATCTCCTGCCTAGTCCACTGCAAGGGCCTGCACGCCTGCCCCTCCTCTTGACCTCACTTAAATCTGTCCCCTGCAGACTGCAGCCAAAGCATTCCACCCAATGGACATGCAATAGTGTGTATGGATATCAAATTATAACGTTGTACCCCGAAAATTATATAATGTTATTAAATAATGTCTCAATCAATTTAATTTAAAAAAAAATTTTTTTCTTTACTCAGAATGCCAGTCTGACCCCCTTACTGCTCCGCTGCTCACTAGTCTCCGTAGGATTAACATGCTCTGCTGCCTGCATTCCCTCTGCACACCCACTTCCCACTTGTTTCCTCTATACTCAGGTCCCCCCCCCACCCCCCGCCAGNCCAGTTCCCCCCCTCGCTCCGTCGCTCCTCTGTGCCTTTGCCCAAGCTGGGTGCCCCCATCCCATGGACGCCTAACAAAGTCTTCTCTTCACCAGCACTGAACTCAGGCTCCCTCTGCGCTTCAGAAAGAACCTTCTCATGAAGTCAGCCCCCAGCAGGGTGGCCCTCTTCTGTGACTCACAACCAGAGCAGAGTGCTGACTTCATTACGTGGCTTGCACTGTGCTTTGCAATCAACTGTCAGCGCCTGTAGGACAGCCCCTGTGGAGAATCACTGTATTTGCAGCTCTTAGCACAACGTCTGGCCAACACGGGCGGAAACCAATGGCTGCTACCATTGCAGAAGGAACCAACAAAGCTGGTCCCAGGGGTGGAGCTATTGCTTGGGTCTGAGAGCACCACAGATGCAGGAAAGGCATTTGGAGAGGTTACTTTGCCCAGGTTGTAAAACGCACCCTGGATACCCCAGTGATGGGCCCCAACTGGGAGGAGGTGGGGCACTTCCCTGAGTGTATCTGTGTCCCTCCACCTTACTCCATACTATTAAGGAGACCCTCCCTGCTGCAGGCCAGCCTGAGGGCTCCATTTCCTGCCCCCAGGGGCACAGAGTCTGCCAGTCCTTCTGGAGAATGAGGTTCTCAGTGTTGTGGCAGCACACTCCCCTCCAAAGATGCCTGGACCTAACATGGGGGGTGAAGGGGAGCAGGGCGCAAGGATGGCCACTTGTTCTGAGCTCCACTCACAAAGGGACTCAAGCCAAAGAACATTCTTCTGTCCACATGAAGGGCTGCCTAGTCATTGTACTTTTATGTGTTCAACAGCTTTCATTTAGTAAGCATGTACATAGAATATACCACCTATAATTTTTATACTGATTTTCAGCTTTTTTTTTTTTTAACAAGAAATGTACTCGAAACATAGAAAAGACCAGAGCCACTTTCCAGCTTTAAAACGCCCTCTCAGCACTGACATGGGGTGAATGGCAACACCGAGGAGTCTGGGCATGCCAAAGGCAGGGCTGGCCTCTTCTCTAGCCCCGTCCAGCCCCTGCACATGCTCCGTGAGTCACAGGGACAGCAGAGCACCGCAGCCTAGAGAGGCTGGGCCCCTCCCCGTGCCGGTGTGGGAAGTGGACACTTCCACCTTGGAGACACCAGATTTCCTATGCCTGTCACAACAGTAAGGCAAAAGATTCTCAAATCCAGCATATACGGCCCCATACGGCTGTGCCCCGTATCTGTGTGGTGTGTGTACTTGGCCAGCTGTCTGGAAAAACAGATGTAAGAGCCAAGGAGATAAGGATAGGGCTATAGGAGGGCCAATGCCCCCTAGTCCCAAACCTCTACTGGGTCTGCCAAGGCTCCCATACCAAGTTTTATTCTAGGGAGAACCCCTAGAAAGTGATCAGGTAACAATAAGAGGGTCACTTGTGTAGCCGGGACTCGCCTAGAACCCATGCTAGGAATTAAGTCACTGCATTGATTCATCCCGTGTTCGCTGGGCATCTCCAGTATACTAGCTGCTGGGTCCCCACATACAGGTCTGGACCAAGACCCTGAGGCCTGATAGGCCACCCAGTTGCAGAACCCGGGCCCCAACTGCTGGGAATTTTAGTGAGAGAACACTCCAATGGCAGTTGAAGACAACGGTCAAGTGAAGACCCCTGCAGAATCCACCATCCTGGGTAGGGTGCAAAGGAGGACAGGCCAGTTTGGGGCATGCAGGGGGGGCAAGCTGATGGGAGCGAGAGAGGAGCTTAGCAGAGATCACGCTAGCAGCCTGCAGGGAAGAAATTACAGGGCCCAGAAGGAGTAGGCACAGGCATCACTGTCGGATGGCATCAAGGTAGACACTGCTAGCCTTTGTGCGCCCATTTAGAGGCCTGCCCCAAGGATGAAAACTCACAGCTTTTCCCATGACCACTGAGCAAAGTGGCTCTTTCTTAGCCCAGAAATTAGGAGTCCCGGTGCTGAGCTATAGGTGGATGCCATGAAACGAGATCAAGCATATGCCAAATCAACAATGACACGTTCAAGGGAGCTGGCCAATGACAAGACTAAGAAGGGGATATGCAGGAGAGGTGTCTGTGAGCGGGTATATTGCTGTGTGTCCATCAGATCCTGTGCATACTGGTGTCACACCAAACCCACACAGGATTGCCAAACCTTCTCAGTTCACGGTGTCCTTATTGCCTCAGTAAGCCTTCGCAGTGGCCCCTCGCCTGAAATCAATGCCTGATAGCTCCATTAATAGGAAGCTAGGTCGAAACAAGTTCAGAGCGTGGTGCCTGGCAGATGTCATTGTGTTCACTTTGAACATTGTAGTCTATTCGGTGACACTTTTTTGTGTCTGCTGCAGTGCCCTGGGGCAGCTCAGGGCAGAATTTGGGAACCGCAGACACGAACCCTTGATTAGAAATCCTGGCTGAGTCCTTCAGTACTTATTACCAGAGAGAGAGAGATGGCAGGCATGTTTGTCTCACATGTTTATGACACTTATTTTCAAAAGAGACGCTGTATCACGGGCTGGTGCAGTGGCTGGGGCTGTTTTATTTCTCCAGCCATGTAATACCAGACTTCTCAAGAACCCTTGCCCATGGGGAATACTTTTGTTGACTCAAGTCCACACTGAGTCAACAAAAAGTTGAAGCACCTGGAAGGATGCCCCACAAGGGTCTCGAAATGTGTTCCCCATTAACACAGAAGTTTCATTTCAAAACGCACCCCATTTTAAAGCAATGATAGCATTGAAAACTCCATTTCAGAGAGTTATACCCCGGATCTCGTCCTAGCTGTCACGGTCCTTTATGTCTCTATTTCCATGCCTTTCCCCAGCATGACTAGCAAGCATAGTTCTTACTTCCCTCTTCCTCAGATACCTCCCTGGGCACAATGCTGTAGTCTACACGGGGTGCTCAGAAGTGCTTGTGGAAATAGTTGTTAAGAAATGGCCACCATTGAGGAGTCCCTGCTGTATCATCCAGAGATGATGAAAATGACAATAATGACCCAAACACTACGCAGATCTCTTCTGTTCTCGCCCTCGAGCTCAGTCATGAATCCAAGGCAGGTTGGATCCTTTTCCTGTCATTTCCAAATGAGAGTCAACAGAAGTTATTATAATTGGTTGAGGACCAGCTCTGGGAAGCGGCCTCGCCTAGACCCCCGCCCGCATCCACACCCTCATTTGGCCCGGTTGAATTTTTACTCTCTGCATGGGGGTATTGAAAGCCAGGGAGATGGGTAGCCCTGGAAAGCAGTGGGGGGAACAAGAGAAGAGGAAGGGAAATGAGGAAAGGGCAGGGTGTCTATGAGTGAGGACACAGAAAGGGGATTTGAAAGCAAAGAAGAAGGCACACTTTATCTGAGCTTCGAAAACCGGAGCCATCTACTGAGCACCAGACTCTGAGTTTTCGTGCTTTCTGCACACTGCCCACACCCCCAGGGCACTGTACGCCTTTGAACCACCCTCTTCTTGGTTTCCACAGCGATTCCCAAGCACAGATCATTCTGAAATCTTGGGTGAAATCATTCTAAGTACACAAAGCACATGGTATACATTCAAGGCAGTGTGCTAGATGATACCACGTTATGTTCCCCTTAGTAAAACGTGCTTTAATCTGTGTATCATTTTTACCACCCAGTGCATCCTCCCAGCCCAAGGCTGTCGCCACTAGACACCACACCACATGGGAGCCTCGTGTGTGCACATACTCAATATTCTTTTTCTCTCAGCATTCTGGAAGCTATTCTCTAATCCTCATTCATTTGTGAAGCATTCCTGTAGCGAATGATCGAAGTCTTGCACTCCTGCCTCTCTCTCATGTAGCGTGTAGCTAGCAGAAGAGGTGCCTGCTCTGACTGTGGAATCCGGCAAGGACCGGCCCCCCACCCCCACCCCAGCCCCTTGGGCTTTCTCACATGGCCTCCCCGTGCAGTCCTGAGAGTCTGATCCACTGGGAAGAAGCTACCCATCCCTGGCCCCTCCACTCGTGAAGCGCATCTTGGATGTCATGCTTGTAGCAAAGACAAGTGCTTGTCCTTGCCCCTCCCCTCTCCCCCAGGCTCGCAGACCAGCATGTCCCAGAAAGCCACTGACAGCTTCCTGACAAGGTGCTGCTTTCCTGTTCTGCCCCGGACCATTGCTTGGGTCTTCTGAGTTCTACCGTGCTCTCTTTTTCCAGTGTCCATTCCAGAAGCTAATGGGAGGCCCGAAACCTCTGACATGCCCGAAGCAGCTTATTTTGTGGAGGTTAAACCTCCAGGAGGTTTCTCGTCCCAGTCCTTCCCATCCAGGCCCCCTCACACACCCCCACATGCCCTTTCACCAAAGAAAAACAGAGGCTCGAGCCCCTGGCTCGCTCGCGCTCGCTCTCTCTCTCTCCTCTCTCTCTCTCTCTCGCTCTCTCTCTCTCTCTCTCTCTCTCTCTCTCTCTCCCCCTCTCCCTGTAATATTTCAGGATCAGTTGGGCACAGCAGTGATGGTTGAATCTAGGCTACTATTCAATTTTTTTTTGTTTGACCCTACACCACAGTAAGAAATACAATAAATGTTTCATCACCACCCAGTACAGATATTTAGGTGTAATATATAGGTATAGACTTGGATAGATGTAGACAGACATACAATGGAAAAAAACAAAACACCCTTTCTGTAAGTGATATATGCTGCAGGGAGCTTTTGTTTTTAATCTGTTGTGTTAAACTGCTGGCTATTCACCACTAAATTGATTTCACAACCCACTAATGGTTTGCGACCTGTAGTGTGATAAACGCTGCTGTGTGGGATAAGCGATGTGTCTTCTTCAGCCCTAAACCCCAGCAGGCAGCCTTTTATTCTCAAGGGATAAGGAGGAAAGTTCCAAATCTGAACTGAGAGGCCCCTCCTCACCCAGCACATCCCCCTGGGGCGGCTGTAAGGACTCTGGCTGCTCTGCTAGGTGCGGAGTGTTGCTCCCTGCAAAGCCTCATGGAGGCCAGGCTGGGTGTGGGTTTCCCTGGATGTCCCCATCCTCCTCTTCTCTCTTCCCCAGGCTTACAAGATTGTGGGGTGCCCAGCAGCTCTGGTGAGGGGAATGGCAGGGAGAAAGCGGGCACGAGGTGGAAAAAGGGAACGTCAAGCCCTTCCCCAGGGTGGGGGCAGGCGCTGTCCATATTCCCAGGACAACGGCTGGTTGGCACCATAGCCCACACAGGTCCAGGCACCAGCCTTTGCCCACCTTTCCTCTGCTGGACCAAGGACCCCACCTTTCAGATCCCGAACCCTTTTCTCCACCCAGAAAGCCCTCTTCATAGCAGAGACAACACCTGGCCCTGAGGACCCAGGGAAGGGTGGGCTGTCACCCATACCCCACATGGCTGGGGCTTGGGAGCATCTGAGATGACATTCAGTTCCAGCTTCAACGGTGGAGGGGAGACCCTGGGAATCACTTGACAGACAGAAGAAATTTGCAGTCTTGGCCCTCCCCACATGGCCACTGCCACTGCCCCGTGGGCAGGCAGAGTGGGGCGGGCAAGGGGTCCTGTGCCGCCCAGGCCCAAAGTACCACATCTGCCCTCATATTCTTTTCTCCATTCCTCCCTGGATGGTGAAGGTCGCTCCGCGTCAGTTTGAGACATTCACTCTCCTTAAAAGGGTGGCATTTGTCGTGCTCATGACACTATTTCCAGCCCCACCAGCTTCTCTGCTGACCCACAGTCAGCTTGTCTGGCCCCCTCAACATGTCCGGGAAGCCCAGGTGGGCGTGACGAACACTCTGCACAGCGAAAGCGATATCCGCTCAGGCCAACCTAGGGCTGGAGCTGGGGCACTATTGGTTGGTATTCCCTGTTGAAGGGTACAGAGAGTTTCCCCTTTCCCCTCAGGAGCCGCCTCAGGTTTCCTTTCTCCATTTCTCCTTGCTCCTTTCATCTCAGCCCAGGTGTCTTCCTGGGCATGTCACACTTGACATGAGTGTTGAGTCAAAGGATGCCTCGCTCCAATTGAATGCTTTGACTGAATCCCCTAGACCTGATCCTGGGGGACATGGGAAAGCCTGTAACCCACAAGCCAGCAGGATGAGCGACTGACGTCTTCAGGCCCCTTGTTCAAGGCTGAGGCTCCAGAGAGCCATAAAACACAACCAACGCCCTCAAGGAATTTACAGTGTCTTTGGAGAGAAAGACGAGCAAATATAGTATACAAGGCACTGGAAGCAACGCCAGGTCACAAGTTTCCTAAAGAGTGCGGGGCAACTGCAGAGGAGGTAGTTGTAATGTAAGCTGGAATCTGAGGAAAATTTGAGGCTCTCCGTGGGGAGAGGATGTGGGGGGCAGGGCGAGTCAGGTATGCGGGAACTGCTCAGGAACAGTTAGGGAAGCATTTGGACAAGAATGGGAGATGCCTCCAGAAGGAAGAGTAAGGGGAAAAGCAAGAGAGTCAAGTGGCAGGTATGGAGGGTCCGGTCTCACAAAGCAAGTTAGAGAGTTTGAACTTGAATCTGTGGGCAATGGGGAGCTGTTGAAGGTTTTGTGAGCCAGGAAGAAACAGGGTGCTAGGCGGTGTCGGGAGACAATCGCCTGCAGGTAGTGCACAGATGGGATTGGAACAGTGGAGCTCAGAGCCTGGGAGGACAGTGGAGAAACTGTGCAGAAGTTCCCATGACTGGCAGCCAAGGCCTCCACTCATCTGAAGACTGTGGGCAGGCATGAGTGGGCGGACGTCACTGAGAAAGGGCTGGGGAGTGGAAACTGGCATGAATTATTGACTGTGTTGGAGTCACAGGTGACACCCAGGTTTTCCTGTCTGGGCAAACGGGGTGCCATTCCACAATGGAGGGTCTGCCATTATGTGAGAACACAGTCAAAAGCGTTCGTTTGCAGGAGTGCTAGGCAAGGAGGGGTGTATGGCAATACTACATCCTTGATGTGGTATCCTAAGAAATCTTACCAGAGGGATGCGACAGACTATGTACTTATAGTCTCTCAACTCTTCCCCCATGTCTTCAGGCATTACAGAATGTTTTCCTTGGACCCAGGTGTCATTCTGCCCTGAGTGGTACTGGCATTTCTCAGGGGACAGATTTTCAACCAACTGCCCCACCTGCCAGGCAGCTGAGCCGAGATGCAGCCACATCTGCATGGCAGGGGCTGACAGTTCACCAAGAACAGCTGGTGTGCTGCCTGGAGCCACCCTGGGCCCCTCAACTGACTTGTCCTTGGGGAACAACAAAAGTGCCACTTTTATTTCTGTTGGCTCAACGCGCAGTGGGCCTGAGCCCCACTCGTTCCAGTTCTTATGGTTTGGGACTTCCTTCGTGACCATTAGTAAGAGTGACAGTGGTCTCTGCAGAAAAGTGTGGTATGACCAGGAACAAGGCTCTTCACTCTGTGGGTCACAGCATACAAAGCCAAGTCTGCCTTTGCCCAGACCTCAGGTCCACTTCTGGTGCCCATGTCTGGCTGGTTCCCTCCCCTGAGGTGCTATTTATAGTCACACTCAATGGGGGGGCGGGGGGCCCTGCTCTCCTCTCCTCTCTTTGATGTTGCCAGACTGTCCCAAGGTCCTGGGCCTCTGGACAAGCACCAAGGGTCAGCAGTTAGGACACCTCTCCCTGTGTTCTGGTCCCTGGCACCACCTGGCAGGGGGGAGCAGGCTTTGTGGCAGTTAGCAGGGCTGGGAACAGGTGGGAGTCGCTCCAGAAGGTGACTGGAGGGGAGAAGCCCAGCCCTCACCTCTGAGGGCTTTCCCCCAATCCAGGCCTTGTTCCTTGGAGAGTAAAGTGCTCTGGAGTAAGCCTTCCTGTGTCTTGCCCTCTGGACTTCGCCCTGATGTAGTCTACAGGTCACTGTAAGTTAGCTTCCCCTGCTGACGCTGGGTCCCAAGTCCCTTACGCCAAGGCCCTCACGGCCAAACCTTCTTTGGTCCCACCAAGGGGTGGTCATGCAAGGCAGCCACCGAGCCACCAAAGCCATTGTCACAGGTGACCATTTGGTCACAAAGACAGCTCCTGCGAAGGCACACTGGACCCAGCCTCAGAAAGCTGGGTACAAAACAAAAGAAATACACAGGGCCCTCAAGGCCCCCGTTGCCTCAAACGTAAAATGAGGTCTTTGGACTCAGGGGACAGGAAGTGACCCTCCAAACACAAGCAGCCCATCGTTTTCTGAAACCCCACCAGCTTTTTTTCCTTCATCCCAAGTCAATTTTTCCTGCCTCCTATGGGTCAAGGACGCAGGTAGGAGTCAGCACCACATAACCCAGCTCCGTGTCCCTGTGATTCTACCGGGATCAAATTAACATTTGCCTGAATAGAAACCAGGTGACAGAACTAAAAAGACTCTCACTTTTTAAAAAAAGTACTTTCACTCCCTAAGCACTTATTATGGACTTTGGAGGGGAGGAGGCACGAGCCCAGGGAACGCAAAATGCACAAGACAGGCCCAGCCTCCCTACGCTCCTGTTTGAATGGAAGAGACAGACAAAGCAACAATCAGAACTAGGCAGTCTTTCCTGGTCGATCTCAGCCAGGCCCAAGTCCCCGCCTTCTCCCAAATTAGCATGGGACAATGGACTTTTGAATCCAGCAGTGGGGAGAAGGTAATAAATGTTCTTCCCAATTCAACTTAATAGCATCTGCACCCTTTTTGCTTTGGGGCTTTCTTTCATGTTTGGTTTCATAGCAGATTAGAATCTTTTGATATTAAGAGACTTTTAATACATTTGGTAGATGTTCACTGATCCTTCCTTCCTGCAAGCGAGTTCAGGGGATCGTCAGCTCGGGCACTGGCCACTGGGAACCCCAGTTCCGGAACAGGGGAGCAGCCTGGTCTTAGTGGCTCTTCCCCAGGAGTATTATGGTGGGGCTCTCAGCACTGGGAAAACAGGGACATACGAGACAGATGATGGCAGAAACTCCCTACCCATTGGCACAGCCCTCAGCCCCGGACTGCCAGTTTCTCCTTTGTTCTTTGGCCTTCTCTTCAGCCAGTTTTCCCCCCAACCAGATGCAAAACTTATCTTTTTCGGTGATATTTTTAAGCCATGGCAACTGCTCTCCCAAACTCTCCTGGAGTCCGAAAGACCCCACCTTCCTTCCTCTTCATCTATTTACCTGCCCCAGTCAATCTTGACAAGGAAGGCATAGGAGTATGACAGTCTAAAACTGGTGTAAATACGTGTGTGTTGGGGTGGGGGTCCTTTTCACAGATAGCTTTGAAGCTGCCGTTGAGCACATGCACCGACTCTGAGCAGCACCCTGACCCAAAACAAAATGGCTTCCAACAGCCCCCAGACACTAACTCCCCACCGCGCACTTGGAGACAGGTGGTGATGTCCCCAAAATCTTATGTGGACACTACAACCTCCTGTGCCTTCTTGAGGATAAAGTGATGGGCAAACAGACAGAATCTATGCCCCCAGGAAACCAGTAGTCTAGAGAAATGAGACAGACATTAATCAAATAATCATCACCCAAGTTCACATTTACAATTCCAAGCGCTGGGAGGAAAATGCCCAGAGTGATCTTATGACAGTGAAAATTAAAGTTGGAGAAAGGGCCTCTAGAAAATTCCAGTATCCCTCTTTTTCTAGCTGAATTTGACTTCTCAATAACTTTACACATTGGCTGATGATGTTTTTGTCCTAATAAATAAGAACTCTCCTCAAAGGGCTCTCCTGCTAATAACTTTCACGTTGACTCCAGCCGGAAGAAACCTTTAGGGTTTGAATGGTCACTGGGCTCCCAGTTACCCGAGAGAGACCTCCTCGGCCGCCCACTTCCATTGGGCCCCAGACTAACCAGACAGAAACACTGCAACCACCTGATGGGAACAACTAACTGCCTTGCAACATGCAGGAAAGGTTGAGTCTCTAGACTGGGGGTGTAGTAGTGGTTCTTCTTTGTCCTACACTTCTATCATTTGTTTTGGAAAAGGCCCAATGAGTCTGTGCCTGATTCCAGAAATGGAAACTTAACCCTGCCCCTGGCAAGAGGGGCACACTCTACCTGCCCCTGATGCCCCTCTTACCTGGCCTTCCTCTCCAAGGAAGGGGTGCTCAGAAACCCCTTCGGGGAGTTAAGTCCCATCTGGAGGTCCGATGTACAGCCTATCCCCCTTACCTGCGGCTGCACAACTGAAAGCAGACCAACCTCTCTGTGTCTAATCGTAGGTTAATTTGCAGCAGGAAGGGAGGCTCCCTGGGGCGGAAATAAGTTAGAATTTGCCCCCAGATAACCCTCTGCTGGATCAGTCATGCAGCCTCCCTTGACCCCCGTGGGCTCACCTCTCAGAACGCATAGAGCTAATACTAGTCTGAAGGCTGTTCTCACTTCTTTCTCAACACTCTTTCTCCAGGGACAGTCTCTGAGAAGCATGTCATTTGAAGGGAAAGGGGGAGGCCAGACAGTTTGGCCTCTGGGAACTGATTCAGCAAGAATCACTTTGGTTTGCCTTTGTCTGGCTGACTGGGATCCCAGGTGAGGAATGGGTTGGGCTCTTTCAAGTGTCCCCAAGAAACAGAATTGGGGCAGCTGTTGGGACTCACCGCCACACGGTGTCACTGTTGAGCATTGACCTTGGGTGGTTCCCCCAGACAGACTACTCCTGCAGTGACTATGCCCTTGCTGATCCCTGAGCAGGGTGCAGGCTGCTTCAAGGGAAGGTGGCTCCCCTTCTTGGTTTTAAACTCAATCTAGGGCGCTCCACGTTCAAGCACGTGCATGTGCGCGAACACGTGTGAAGATGCGCGTGCACATACACACACAGACACACACACAGAGTTGCTATTTCCAGAGCAGAGCCAATGTGCCTGAGTGGCTGGGTCAAGGGTTGCTTCTATCCTTACCACACACTGTGCTAAAATCCCACCTTCTCCTCCTTGTACCTGGCTTATATTGAGGCCAGGTCACCATCTTTTCTCCAGGTAATGTTGTATGCCTGAGTTTGGCCCACCCTCATGCATCCCCAAAGACGGCTGGACTCTGGGCATGAGGAATTAGAGGATGGAGTCCTTCCCAGCAGACCCTAGCTCTTGTGCAGATGGGCCCACCTCCTCACCTAGTTAGCTTTGCATTCAGGAGATTAGGGGCAAGTCATAGAAGGCTCAGAAGCACTCTAAATCGATTTTTAAAAAGTGAGTGTTCTGTGTCTGCATAACTAATACTAATTGGTTGATGTTCAAGCAGGTTTTTAAAGAGGAGAGATTAGCTTCTCAATTTTTTTTTTTAAAAGATTGAAGCCAGCTACATCTTACACTCCTCCTGTGTCTGTCCTCCATTCACGCTTTGGTGATCTTTCACTTATTCTATTTCACTTAAGAGTTAAATATCTAAACGTAAATTCTAAGATTTTTTAGCATAGGCAATAGGGCCTCCCTAGTTAGCCTTGGAAAAGAGAATACTTTCCCATGGGCTATTCCTCTAGAAACAGATTATGAATCTGCACATAAAACCCATGGACCCACTTACTTGGAAATAGTACAGATAGTGTTCAATGCAGTACATAGTATAAATCTGAAAAACAGAAGAAAAAAAAAACTAACCTCATTTCTGCTCATAAGATTATATCACACTGGGCTCCATTTATCTATCAGCCTTCCTTTAACCTTTGAGATATTAAATTGAAATGTTTAGAAATTATTTTTATGCTTGTGCTCTGCATTAACTTGTAATTCAACATCAGGATTCCTTTTGCTTCCTACTTTGAACAAGCCCATCGTGGCTCTAAAGCAAAAAACGGAGAACCTAGGAAAAGAGTTAAAACTATTCAGTGGTCAGAAAGCATCCTGGCAGCTGGCAGGGACCCACCGAGCACCCAGCCACTCCACAACCTGAGTCCCGGGGAAGCTCAGAAAGTGTCCCCAGCTACTCCACAGATGCAAACCCCACACACACACAAAGAGCATCCGCACTTTGCTTTGCAAGAGGAATTGTTTGAAAATAATGCACAGATTTTTAAAGTTAGATATTCCTCCACGTGTCTCTGAGTTCATGAAACAATAGTTAGGAAATGTCTCCTAGAGCAGCTGCTAGAAAGGCACAACGACTATGACTAATAAAAGTTTCAAAGGGGTTTCTTTGGGGTTGCTTTTTTGTGGGTTGGCTTGTTTGGGGCTGGAGGGGACACTCTTCCTGTCGGCCTGTGTGCCTCCCCAACCCCGTGCTCTCTCAGACCATAGCGTGCCCAGCTTTCCCAGCCCATCTCAGTCCTACTCCAGCTGGTGCTGTCTGTTCCAGCACCTTCCCAACACCACAGCGTAACCACACTCCAAGGAGTCATCAGCAGCTACACACTTAAACAGCCGAGACAAGCACAGGGACTGCCCTAACACAGAGGCCACCCTGCTGTTTCGGTGCTCAGAGCAGCACTGTTCAAGCTTTTTAAAAACCCAGTCTTCATCTTGCTACACCCAAAAATCACACGCTGTCCTTTAGGGGTATCTGCAATTGCAAAATAAATTCAACCCATAGCTTGGGCATTGAACTCTTGAGCCAAAAGGACAACATGCCAACTTGTTTTGAAATTCTAAGATAGCTCTCTGTCTGTTAGCAAGGAGGGAACAAAATGTTTGACTATCTGTCGACTGTAACATGATTACACACCACGGTAATATCACAGCATCAACTGGAACATTCTTAGTATGATACAAGATAAATACATCAAAATCTCCCAAATCAATACCTTCCTATGTCCCAACAACAAGCAGAAAACAGAGGGGGGAAATGGCATTCATAAGCGTACTGAAAAAATTTACCCAAAAGAGAAATGTCCAAGACCGATGTTAAAAACAAACTTTTTACAGAGCTTGATAAAAAAAAAAATTTTAAGATTTTATTGGTGAATCGGGGGAAGAGGAACAGACAAGTTGCTGTCATTTTGTTCTTCAGTCTAGTTGTGGAGGACGTTGCTTCACTGGCCCAATTTGGCACCGTCATTGCGCTCTTCCCTGAGTGAGGCAGATCAGTCGCCGGCTTCTGGACGGCCGCTCACTGCGGCTGCTGGCTGCTCACGCTGGCTGCTGGCTACACACGGTAGCCCATGGCAACC
>NW_017731385.1:72831-74028 GCF_001890085.2 Hipposideros armiger
TATTATTGTTGATACAGTAATTAAAATAGTGTGGTGCTGATGTGAGACTTGGCCAGTCAATCAATGAAGTAGAAGCAGACAGTCCTGGAATCAGTTAAATAGATTTTAAAAGCTTAAATCTGAGAAAGAAATCACCAAAACGCAATGGCTAATGGCTGGCTTATCTAAAAGTTAAATTATAAAATGTAGCTGTTTGTGGTGGGTGGGGGAATCAAATTTGATCCCTCCCTCATACCATACACCAAAATAAAACCCCAGGGTACTCAATGTAAAAAAACAAACAAACAAAAAAAAAACCAAAGATATCTATAAGAAAATATTGGTGTACATTTAACTAAAGCCTGGATTAGCAAAAGCTTTGTGAACATGAAGTAAATGAAACTGATTATCACCAAAGAATGAGTTGTTTAAAAACGCCCTACACAAAATAGAAAGGGAAATAATTGGTTGAAAACATATTTGAAGGACATGAACAAAGAGCCCACAGGCTTAATATAGCAAATACTTCTATATGTCACTAACAAAAATCATGGGTGGACACAGAAGCTAGACACACAACTTTTAGAAGAAACACAAGTATATCACTTCCTGAGAAATGTTTGCTCTCAAGGTTAATCAGAAAAAGGTGCGTGAGCAATATGAGATCATTGTTGTAGTGTGTTTTATAGTCACAGCTGAGCAGTGAAGTGGGGTGGCCGTGGAGAGATGTAGGGTGCTAATCAGATCTCCTTCAGAAAAACCTACCCCTGGAAAGCAGAGCTGACTGACAGCTCCAGCTGCCCACCCCCTCATACCAGCCCCTTCCTGCCAGTCTTCAAATTCCTCCTTCGAGAAGCTTTGATTGGGGATTCCCCAGCCCTTGCCCAAATCTTCCTCAGAATTGAGTAGCTGTCTGAGACTCTTGTCGCAGTCCTTTCCTCTCTTGCCTTCACAAATGTCTGAAGGCTTCTCAGACACCAATCTGACCCAGGCACTCTCATACACTGCTAACAGGAGTGAGTTCGGCCTTTCTGGAAACTATGAATGAAATTATGATACTCCCTCATTCGATAGGGTGTAGGGCATGGTCATTATTTGGGGAGATGCCCCACAGGGAAAATACTTAGGATCTGAACTGGGCAAAGGGGAAAACAACATAGACAGCAAGGTATCAATTTCATAGCCCATCACATATAATGGATGCATACACAGAAAAAA
>NW_017731385.1:75293-93409 GCF_001890085.2 Hipposideros armiger
AAGCTGTTGCTTTTAAAAAAGAGATTCAAACATAAGCCACAACAAAGGTAGCTAGCTATAGGAGCAGAGCCCAGACGCCGCTATAATGGACTGGGAGCAGCCAGAGGGCCCCTGGCTGGGCTGGATGGAAAGGGTGACAGTCAAGTGACTGGAGTGGCCATGGACACAGGGGCATGACCTGAACCACCAATGGGTACGAGGCCTTTTTATTTTTTATTTTTCTTAGCTGAGCCATCCTGCTACCTATTGGCAGCTCAGTGGCAGCTCAGCTCAGGCCCATGTGGGAATCGAACCAGCGACCCTGTTGCTCACAGCTCGCACTCTTGGACGAGTTCTTAACCAACTGAGCCACTCGGCCGGCCCTTAGACAAGGCCTTGTCAGAAAACAGGAAATACTGGGAGGGAGGTTCAAGTCACAAGTGCTTCAAGTGAACAGAGTCTTCAGATGCTAAGCTAAGCAGCCGATGGAAGCCACTGAAGGTTTTGGGGCATCCCCAGTTGAGTAATGCTGCTTTTCTTCCTAGCTTTCTTCAGAATCCCCAGATTAAACTGCTGACCCAGAGGAAACACTCACGCCACTTAGACGTCAGAAGTATTAATAGATTGGGTCTTGGAGGTCATGTGCGCTTCTGACTTGACAGCACTCATCTGGAAGGAAGCCCTGGCAGCCCCGGGTCCTGGGGCAAAAGGAAACAGGACCACAGCCTATTTCCAGGGAGGGTGGGCTTCTTTTGAGAAGCTGCTTCTTAGGGTTTGGTTCTCCTTTCTTTCGCTTCATCTGTGTTTCAGTTTTGAAGAGAGGTGTATGGGAAAGATTCCGTTGGCGTAGATTATGTGGTGTTCACACATACATTTAGGAATGCGGCAGGCATGTCGTTACGTTCTGAGGTGTGTAGTAACCCTAAGAAATATTTGGAGGCGGGGGTCCTGATAAACAGAGCCCATATAGATGCATACCTGGGCGCTAATCTCTTTTGGAGAGTTCTTTCTAGTAGCACATCTTCACTCTCCCTCATGTGGACAAGTGGGGCAGGGACCCATCCTCACCCCTGTCAGGTCTCTTCAGTGTGACCTAGGAAGAAATCTGAGAGGAAGATGGCTAAGGACATTGCCACTTTCCCCATCTTCCTATAAACTATGGGGCTGGAGGGGCCCCTTCTAGCTCAAAGATGAGTAAAGGAAGACAAAAATGGGGACAGAAAATAAATTCTCCACCCCCACCTTGAAGACTCGGAGGAAGACCACACCTTTGGAAGCCACCTCAGGCGGTGTTTCTTAGCCACATTTGAGCCTGCAGCTTGGGCAGATTATGAGAGTTGACCTTCTAAAGATGCTTCAGTTCGGAAAAATCATAACTAAGCCCTGGTTCCCACTGAAAGGCCTTCGTTCAGAAACGCTCTCTCGCTGGGAAGGCCTCTCTTATTGCTCCTTTTTGTTCTTGCGGATCCCACAGCGCCCTCCTCCCTTGAGGATGACCTCTGTCCACTCTTCTTTGCTTTTTCCTTTTTTACTCCTGTAGCAAAGCCACACCTGTCACTCCTAGACATAAACCATGAGCTCCCATCATGGGGGGGCTGCTCCTGCCCCCTAACACAGTTCTCTGCCACCATAGGGTCTTCCCAGGCCACGGTGGGTCTGACCTACCAGATACGACCCTCTGCAGAAAGGGGGTGTTCAAGAATGAAGGGCGGGAGAGGAGTGGGGAAGGGGGCAGAAGAACCTGATCTGTCCCCATTCTTCCAAGCTCAGCAGGCTCTCTCCTTCCAGTCTGTGCATCTCAGAAATTCACAGGGGTTGTAGGGATAAAGAAAAGCCCAGACATATCACTGACACTTCTGCAGCTAACAGTTGAATCCCTTTAAATTCTCAAAGGGCAGCTCCTTCTACCCAAGTTTTCTTGGCAGGGTCTGCTCCAGGAAGTAATGGGGCACGAGGCCATGGCGGGTGGTCCCCCAGGCCCAGAAAGGCTGGGTCCGAGGACCTTAGACCCTCAAGGAGGGGAGGAGGTGTTCCTCATCTAGTCCAGAAAGCAGATAAAAAGGCTCATCCTTTTCTATGAGACCTCCCCCACCCCCATTTTGGGCTTCACTTTCTCTGCATAACTCCAGGATTAGTCAGGATCAGATGAGACACTCTAAGAGAGTCATTCAGGTTTTTGGTGTGTTTGTTTTTTAACCAGGACTACAGTAAGAAATACATCTTACATGGGCACCCATTACACCCACTGATGTCCTCAAAAGATAAAACATAAGTCTCACAAAACCAAACTTACCCTACTGTGTGCAATGCACTCTGATGTTTTCTGTTACTATTTTAACATTGTTCAAGACCCACTAGACTGTCTCACAGCTCACTGTTGGGGCAGCTGGAAGTTTGGGAAGTGCAGCCCTAGGAGATGAGTGGTACCCCATGGGCTGGAACATCTGCCCTGGACTTTTTATGTGAGGAAGAAATAAATGTCTATTGTGTTTGAGCCATTATGTTTTGGGTCTATTTGTTATAGCAGTTTGGTCTACCCTAACGTAACCTGGAAGACCTGAGTTTTTCTTATCGGTCAACTGAGTGACTAGATACTCGATTACTTACTATTCTGGGTATTGACAACCTAAGTAAAGAGAAAACTAGGTAGGGATTTAAGTGAAGGGTTGCACGTCAGTAAACGTCTTCTGAAATTTTCTGGAGGTGTCAACCTCAGCTTTGTGTATCTCCATTTGAATTGAAAGGCAGAGTCAGAAATTCATTCTAAGGAGGCATCTACTTGAGGGCTGTCTTTCAAATGAACAAACATCTCCCAAGAGTCTTGCAGGTAGACTGACTCCTGGAAAGGGAGCTGGGCACAAAGCAGAGGAAGCAGCCAGTCCTTGCCCCCGCGAACGTGCTGTATAATAATAGATAAGTATCGACAGTTTATTGTAGGACTCTGCCCCCTCTTCCTTTTTGACTGGGCTGCTTCTTGGCTCTGGGCACCGATTGTCTGATGCTGACTGAAGCCGTTAACAGATGTCTGCTGAGCACGGGGTTGCAAGGGACAGAGCAGGGCTCCAGGACTCCTGACCTCATGCTTGCTTGTCTTGATATTGTGGTTACCAGTGAGCCTTGTGTATGTTTCAAGGGACCCACCTAGAAACATGGGTACCCTTTACTGGGCTCCGAAACGGCAATCAAATACAGTGACCCAACTGGTTCTTGCCTCCAAGCTCCTCCTCCAGGTCCTGGAGACAGACCTGGTAGGACGGTGAGGCACAAAAAAATTTAAAAAAAATAAAATAAAACAAGGAGCTCTGGAAGCAGGGATACTACTTTTCTTCCACCCTGGAATTATCTTGTAGAGGAAAACTGAGTCTTAGAAAGAAGACTATTGTTGTCAGCACAGCACCATCCATGACCAGTAAGAATGCAAGGGGGTGGGTACCTGGGCTGGGGAGAGAGAAAGAGAGAGACACCTCTCAATTGGCTGCTAGGCTGTCCTCATGAACCCTCTAGGATACCTGCAGAGCTTATGTTTTAAGACACACGTCAAGTGTGTATTGGCGTGTTGCTCACAGCAGAACCTGATATATATATACATATATTCCATCCTTAGTCCCCATTATAATATCCTGAAATATGCCCCTACCTGGGGGAACCCTCACTAATTGCTTTATTCATGGTGGCGGAAGGACAAGCATGTCCCTCAAAATGTACCAACTGCCCTCTTATCTCGAAGAGGACATCTTGCCTCCAGGAAGGCATGAAGCCACCTTGCCTTACCTGACCAGCCCTATCTCTAGGGCAGAGGAGCTTCACCAGACCTGAGGTGGCTCCTCCCTCCACCCAGAAACTGTCCCCTGAGTGAGGAGGATGGTGCCCCCGCCATGTTCTCATCAGAGACAACTCACCGTATCAGTTCAGAGAACAGCTGCTGATGGCCTCACGCCCAGATTCAGCAGGTAATTAGGTTCAGGCTACTGCATTCTGGGAAAGATATTCCAGACATGAACACCCTGGCTGCCTCCCTCCTCTTCACTCCCAAAGTTCTAACCATCACCTCCTCAGGGGGGCGAGCTGGTTGAATGGAAAGCCCCTCACTGAGCAGCACTAGGGGTTCACACGTGCCAGCTTACACCTACCCAGAAGCACACGTGTTCACCTCCTAACAGGACAGAAGGGGAGAAGTAGTGATGGTGCAGGGAAGGGCAATGGGGACATGTCTGAAAACTAAATGTGGCTCAGTGTGACCCTCGCCCTCCCTGAATCAGCCACGTCTACCAAAGAGACCAAGAAATGTCTGGTGGGATTGGCTTGTTTGGGGGAAAATGGTGAAGGGGCTGTGTTTCACATTTGTTAACATAGGTGGCATGGTTTCAAGGTGGATTCTGAGTCCAGGGGACAGTGACAGGGCCCTTTCTAGAAACTGGCAGGAAAATGTGGGTGCGCTTTGACCTCCTGCAGAACTGTGGCTAGAAGCACTGGTGATAATGGGATCTCATGAGCTGCAGATGATGTGGCGCCCCACCCCCCCACCCCAGGGGCCCATCCAGCAGGCCACCCCCACTCCTGCACTTCAGCCTTGCCAGGGACAGCCATGTCTTCACAAGCTCAGTCTCTTGCATATTTTGAAAAGTGCTAAATTGCAACCATGCAAATACATTATACATCCCATTTCTTAAACCATATAATGAAAAAAAAATGCAAATGAATGTACCCAGAACTTGTGGCTGGATCGAGTCTTTTTTCAATAGCTGCAGCCTTCTGAAGATAGACATCTAAACCCCAGCAACGTCATTACTGACATTCCTGCTAAATAAACTCTTGTAGCTGACATCTGGGCTGACCGGCCAATATGCCACATGTTATAGTACATCTGACCGGTTTGCAACCCGCCCCTTCATGCCCCCTGGTCCCCACTCCTCCCCAGACGAAAGCCCACTGGTGCCAACACTGGACTCTGGTTTGTCCTGCCAC
Source organism: Hipposideros armiger (assembly GCF_001890085.2). Lineage (NCBI taxonomy): Eukaryota > Metazoa > Chordata > Mammalia > Chiroptera > Hipposideridae > Hipposideros > Hipposideros armiger. The sequence goes on from NW_017731385.1 coordinate 80,238, forward strand.
TTGCCCTGCCCTGCAGGTATAAACTAGACTGAGGATCTACCCAGTGACCAATAGCTAGTGATAGAAGCTAAAGAAAGTTGATGTACCATGGGCTGCTGGCAAATAAGTCCTATCAGGGAACCATCCATGTTCAGAAACAAGTAAACCTGGTTGGGGCGGGGGGGGGGGGTCTGTAATACAAGGAGAGGGAATGCCTACTCTGATGAGAGTGAAAGATTCCTAAATGTATCCTCATGCAGGAAAATTTTCCAGAGGATGTGAAATCTACATAGGCAGGGCTTTTTTGGTCTGTTGTGTAGGCTGGTGTGTCCCCGAGATCCAAAAGATGACTTGGCATGGAGTAGGTGCTCAGTAAATATTTGTGACATGAATTAATTAATTAATTAATTAATTGATCAAACAAGACTGGTTCCTTACAAACTGAAATCAGGCCTGTAGAATTATGAATTTAAAGAGGGTCCATGCCAGCTGCACTGCCCAAGGCAGTTACGGACCAAAAAGGCCAGTTGGCTCACTACCAAAGGGTATGCATCTCCCTAGAGGACATGGAGAACCAGAGGAGGCATGAGGGCCTCCATAGAGCCTGTGCAAGCTCAGAAGCCAGTTCGGCTTGGTACCCAAAAGTGATAAACTCTAAGGCCAACGTCATCATTAGAAGACAAAGACTTGTGTCCCAGGGGCCATCAGCATCCCTCTCAGGCATACCTCTCTGGTTATCTGACCCTTCTCTGTGATCCTGAGGTCTGCAGGCCCCTCCAACAGCCCTGATTCCTCTGTCCTCCTGGGCTGTCTCCAGGACACACCAGGGTTTACATGAGGGTTGGGAAGTTTGGAATTGGAACAAGGCATGTTAATGGGGGCACTTGGCAAGGCTCGTGTACTGCACGTCAGTTCCCAGAGCATAAGCTTGTACCAACTCTCTAGAAAAATCAAAAGCAATGACTATATATACCAAGAACCTTTGCCCCGTGATCCCATTTTCAGAAATCTGTCCTTAGAAAATAAAAGAAGGCAATCATAAGACGCCTGTAAAAGGATGTTTTTTTCAACGCATTGATGATAACAATGAAAATCTGAAAGCTACATAACCGTACCAGGATAGGAGAATGGTTAGAGACATGAGCATATGAGCCTCAGGAAACCCTTCCATGCCCTTAGCAACACGGTAGGATCAAGAGATGGGAGGAACCTCAAATTCAAACCATGCCCACAAAGGGATCTGTAAATTTGCAGGAAGTGTAGGGATTTGTGGGGATGACATAAATTGCAGCGTGCACAGCACTTGACTACAAAAAGAAAAAACTTCTGTTCTTAGCTTGTGTCCCAGTGTCTCCCTGGGATCATCTCCAGCCTTCTGAGCACCCAACTGTCACCTAGGCCCTCTGGATTTAGCAATCCCCATTGCTTGTCTTTTCCTCCTTATTAGAGATTTATAAAAAGAGACCTAAATACAATGTGTCCTGTGCCAAATAAGGGACCATTGGCACAGAAAATCGTAAGACATGGCAAAAGTAGGACACAGAGGAGAAGGCACAAGCTGACCCCAATAACATAAATATATGTGTATACATACATACATACACACACACACACACACACACACACACACACACACATAAATATACAAAAACATTGGAGTGAATTTGAAAACATGTAAATGTAAATTGATTTCTACTTGGAAATTGAAATTTTAAAAAAAACCAGAATACCCTATCTAAAGGCTTAGGTGAGAGTCAGCTGGAAATATGTCTGCTCATTATATCTGCAGGCAATGTGATCCCTCCTCACTGATCCTCCAAGGTCTGCAGGCCCCTCCAGCACTCCTGACCCCCCTCTCTCTCTCTGGGCTGTCCCTGTCCCCAAAGGTCCTTAGAGAAATACGACTTGGCAGATGGTGACTGAAGGTGCCAGGTCTGGAGGGTCCCTTGGTCGGTGCAGAGGTTGGGCCCTCCCAACCCTGCTGGGAAGGTGGGATGGTCTCTGGCTTGAGGCTGTACCTTTGAGCAGTTCTTGCCCCAAAAGCCCAGAACCGCCTGCCTCTGCCCAACCCCAGGGCCCAGCCAGCTTCCCTCTGCCCTCCCCATGGTGAGGAGAGGCCGAAAGAAGTAGCGAACATGTCCGCTTCTGGAAACAGCCCACTAGGCCATTGAAACCATCCCCTGAAGACAGCTCATTTTTTTTTAAAGGTGGGATATTATAAAATGCACAATCTTCTTAAAGGCATCAAAGAGATAACAAGATAGTGAGGCATTACTAGGCAGACAAGAGAACCCACAACAGTAAACCCAGCTCTCAAAGCTGCTTTTGCCTTGAGGGCACTGGTGGGTCCAGAAGGATCTGCTTGGAAGCCGAGCAGAGCTTCCCACGGCCTAGTAGACCCAAGTCACATGTCAGTGCCCACCAAAGCTAGGGACCCTAATGAACCTTCCCCTGCTTCCTTTATACTAACCCTGAAGGGTTGCACTCTGAGTAAAAGAGAATGAGAATTCAGCCAACTCCCTATGGACTTGCTGTCACCTGGTTGTGAACTTGGACCATGGTGGTCCCAGCCTGGCACTGTCAGAAGCAGAGAAAAGTCTTCTCTGGGAGAAGATAATACCATCCTAGGCCTCAAGTTATTCCTACAGAGAAAGAGCCATCCTTTAAGTCCCTCCTCACCAGGAACTTCTGGCAGGTCACGCTTCCTAAAAAGATTCATGGGAGCATCCAAGCCGTGGGACAAAAACAAACCTGACCCCTTGCTGGGCCACAATGAGCCCTCGCTGTGCCCTTTTCTGGGATGAATCTGGACAGAGATGCAGGTTCTCCACAAAATCAGATGTGTCTATGCTGGAGGCCTCATCTTGCTAAGTGAAATAAAAAATCCAAAGTCTTTAGAACCATTGAAACCCATCACCCTCTTCTTCCACATTTGTCTTTGCAAGGAGCCTTAAGCATCTCTTAGGAGTCAGGTCGCCATGTCCGGGAGAAGGAGTCTGGCCCTGGGACATGAGCTCCAGGCTCTTGGATAGGAAATGAGCCCCTATGGCAGACTCAGGACACATCCCACCTCTTGGACATTTCTCCTGAGCCTCATTCCTGGTCCTCCTTCCACACACCCTGTCCCTTCAAGTTAGATTCAGGGCCAACCACCACCTGAGCTTGTGGTCAACACTAGGCAGGAGGCACCATTCTGTCACCCCTTATAGCTCTCAGCACGATGACAGGATTGTATCTGCTTGCTGTCTGTCTTTTCCTTACTGTGAATTCCATGGAAACTAAGGCCAAGTCTATTTTGTCCCCTAGGGTGTATCCAGTTCCTAGAACAGTGTCTGGCACAAAGTAAAGCTCGGCTGATGTCTACATCAATGGCATGAATGAAACCACACATTTCTATGAAGCCCAGTGACGGGACAACCAACTCTGGGGGCCTCCCCACTTCTTTTGCTGCAGTGACCAAACTTCTCCTTCCTTCAGGAATACTAGGAGCGCTTCTCCTAACTTCACTTTCCTCTTCCCTTGTTGTCTCCTTTTGTACAAGACTTTTCAGGTGCCTGGGTCACTGGGCACTTTGAGAGTACTCTTACAATGAAGTGTTGGTAGACTCTATTTTCAGTTCTCAGAGCACTGTCCCACTGCCCAAGTGCAACTCCCCAGACTTGGCATAGAAAGAATTAACAGTCCATGTCACCCAGAGGCTGTGGCATCACAGGGAAGGCTGGACCAGTGCGTGCTCTGGTGATGCTGCAGAAACATGTGCCCGCAGAACCTATGAATAGTGGCACCTTCCGAGAGAAAGGATACTATTTACTTGGGGCAAGGGTGGAAGTGAGTTTGACCAGTGCTCACAGCACAAGGTGAGGTCCCAAGAGCCTGATCTCCAATGCTTGGAGAAAAAAGAGTGGATTAACCACACGCAACAAGCAGGGGAATCTGGAGTTTTTCTTTTAGGTTGAGGAGAAGGGATGGGAGGAGGAAGTAGAATGCAGCAAGAGAGTGGGCAAAAAGAGTAGTCAGCAAGGGTCTGAGTCTGGACGCTGACCTGGGGCCAGAAGAACATTCCAGCAGCAAGGGGGCCAAAAGAATGTTTAGAAACAGTACAGTCTAGGCACCCTCGTAAAAGAGTGTGTGTGTGTGTTTGCGGTACCCAAGCTTTGGCCTTCCCAGGACATCCCCAGATAAGTCAGAAGGCTGCACCCAAATATTTCATGTGACTGGGGATTGAATGCGTCTTACACCCGTGACTCAGCAGACAGGGATTGCTCGTGGGCAGAGGCAGGGTCCAGGGGGCCAAGATGACCTAATGATCACAAGCCCCAGGCCTCCAAGGAAGCCGCACAGAGTGGGGCTGCATCTGAGCTCTCCAGATCTTAAATGCCCACGGGGTGTGGCAACCGTGGAGAATAAGCACCTCTGGAGAGTGTTGCTGCAGTCCTAGTGGGGGAGACGTCACCACATAAAAGTGAAGCTCTAACTGGATCTTGGCTGGACAGGGATGGTACACGTCATGTCCAGGAACAACTGAGGAGATGGGCTAGACATGAACAAATGGGCTATGCCAGCAACTAGCGGAGGAAGAGGCCGGAGAAGCCAAGAGCAGGTTACAGACAGCCCCGCTAAGCTAAGTTAAAGAGTTTGGACTTTTAATCTGTTGGCAATGGGGAGCCACTGACAGTTTACTGACCAGAGGAGCAGCTGGGTCAGAGTCCTTGAGACAATGCCCCTGATCATACATTTCAGAGGCCCTGGGCCAGCACCCAGAGCACCCTAGGGGACGAGAGCTCAGTTGGGAAACTGCAGAGGTTCAGGCTTGCAGGAGGAGGCCCAGGACAGGAGCAAGGGCTGTGACTGGAAAGGAAAAACTGAGACTTATAATGGCTGGAGAAATGACAAGAGCCAGTAGCAGCTGATTCGAGGCAGGGATGGGACAGGAGGAGGACAGGCATTGTGTCAAAGATGGCGTGGATGGCATGCGTGCCTGGGAGAAGGGTGGGGAGCAGAGCGGGCCCTGCAAAGAGGCAGGTGGGGCTCAGGGCATGCCAGCTGGGAAACGGGCCAGATGAGCTCATGTGAGGGGAGAGGTGAGAGACCTTTCTTACTTTCACGCTTCCTTTCTCAAATGCAAATTTCCTGTTTCTCAAGTATACAGAAGCTTCGCACCATCTTGCCGTGTACTAAGATAGATGTCTCTCTGCCTTGCTGAACAGAAAAAGATGCTGCTTCAGAATGCCCAATAGGCAGCCATTCACACATCCCTGAGGACAGCACTGACAAGTGAGCCTGAGCAAGGCAGCTCTCAGGGGCCATGGGTCCTCGCTGCCTGCCGTTCCAGGGAGTCAGGCCCAGTGACCACCACCAGGCTGTCCTTCTAACTCTGCTCTAAGTCTACACAGCTACCCATCTACCCATTAACTTTTTCTCTTACATAGACCCGTACATACAAAAATAAAAAATAAAAAAGCCTTTAACACATCAGAATCCCAAGAGCAAATGTCTGAAATTCTTCAAGACATTTAAAATGTCCCACCTCCATGTTTACCGTGCTACTGCACGACTTTCGGGGTTCCTTATTTCTACTTGCAAAGTATGAACTTGAAACTTCTTGCATGTTGTAACCAAAGGAACTGGGGTGTTTTCTCTTTCTCGCCCCTGCATTTGTTTCTTCCTCGGGCCAATATGCCCCACTGCTGGCTAGCTTCCAAATACTTTGCTGTATTCCTTGTCTCCATGCTAATCATTGCTCTGAGATAGGCAGTGGTTATTTGGCCTGAAACCCTACAATTGCACCATGTCCCATCTTTCTCTAACAGCAGCCTGAACTCTCACACCGTGACCCTAGTTTACGTCTTCCCCACCACCACCACCCAGAGCTCTAGTCTGTTCATGCTACACTAATTACTGGGGGTCCCAGCCGTGGCCTGTTTCACCTAGGTCCTGCCCATGTGGCACTTGGAGGGCACTAGGACACCAGCTGACATGGCACCCCAAGATCTCCTGACAGTCTGGCCTGCAGTACCAGGTGGGCCCTGCAGGAGGCACTTGGTTTTCATCAAGGACTACACCCTCTTGGAATTTGTTCATGTGTAGGTTGCTGAGAAGGAAAGGAAACTCTGTGCACTTTTTAAAGTCTTTTCTGCTCACCAGGAAGAACCAAATATCCTCATGGGTTGACAACCAACCTTCCTATCAAGCTAACTGGCCCTTTCTGAAGAAACCACAGCCATTTCTCTGGCTCCTGCCATCCTGGAAACCCTGATCCTCCAAACAGGGTGGTTCTCCTAGGCACAGGGAGGAAACTGTCACCCCACCCAAGTCCCTGATCCCCACTTTCCTCAGGGCACAAGTGATAGCCTCATGCTGGCCTTCTGGCCTCAGCTCTCTGGGGTAGTCTATGGAGTCACCACGTCTCACTTTTGGGCCAGGACATCCAGGAGGCGTCATGGTTTCTGTTGGCTGTGGCAAAAAAAGGTCAGCAGTGACCATGAGGCTGTGGCCTAAACCTCCAGGGCCAAGGTTCAGGAAGCCAAGGGGTGGTGACGAAGAAGGGTACAGGAAAAAGCCACCTAATGTCTGGTTCTTCAAGACGTGGTTCGCCGGACCAGCAGCGCTGGCCTCACCTGGGAGCTTGTTGGAAATGCAGAGTCTTAGGTCAGCAGACTGCTGAATCTATGTGGGCTCCTGTGATGAGTCCTCCTGCATCTTTCCATACCATGTGGCCTTGGCCTCAGTGGATCTCACACTGGGCCCCAAGGGGGGGCCTCCAGACGGGCCTGCTGGGCTGCCTATGGGCGTCCCAAGGCCTGGGTGCTTTGGGACCGAGGGCCTTCCTCCTGTCAGGCCCCAGGGCCCCTCACAGAACACCCAACCCTGGCACATGCCCTAGCCTGGGCATGTTCTGGTATGGCCTCCAGACTGAGAAACACACAGCTGAAGCCCCAGCAAAAGAAACCAAAGTTGGCTATGGCCAGAGTTGGGGTCACCACACATCACAGGGCTTCCTGGTCCCCCTTAGTGATGTTCAGGGCTTTCAGACTCCTGAGTCCCTTAGTCACTGAGCTGCTTTTGGGAAACACCTTGCAGTGCTCTCTTTCAGTAGCACCTGACATGTTTTTCTAGATAAGTCCAAATCCATTCTCTGCTCCACATGTGGTCACACCCTCTCCAGTCTGGACCTGGGTGACGTGTGCCCCTGACACACCCCTCAGCAGCCTCTCCTGAGCGGGGCAGGAAAGCCATGAGGCCCAGGGAAGAAGGAAGAACTGGAAGAAGAGGAAACCTGCTGAGACTTGCGTAGGGCTCTAGGCACATCCATATGGTCCCTGACCTCAGAGGGAATTTACCTCCTGTGGAGGAAAGGTGGCGTTTCCATAAACTGTGACCATGAGTTTTCTCAAGGGTAGAATGAGGACACTGGGTTCCATGATTCCCAAGTGCCCCTCCAGCCTGAATACACACACGACAAGCCCCGCGGGCCATCCTACTCAAAAGCGCCTAGTCCTCAGGTACAGACTTTGTGTTGAACCTTTCCAGGCTCTAGGAACTAGTCCCAAGGATAATTAATAATGCTGTAGGGATAATATGCAGAAGCTTGAAACATAAAACTCTGATACAGAACTCAGCTGATATGACAATGGTGGCATCTCAAGTCAGTGGGGCTACGACAACTGGATGGCCACCTGAGAAGAAATAGAGCGGAATCCACACCGCGCACAACAGCTGCTTCAGGGACAGGATGCAGGGAGAGCAGTAGTTCTGAACCCTCTCCACACATCGGGACCACTGGGGACTCCCAGGGCCGCGATGCCTGCAGGACTCAAGCTTGTGGGGCTTTGATGGGCCTGTATGGGTAAGGAGCTTCAGGTCACATTCTGCCCAGTGAGCACTCACTGAACAGATTAGGTTCCACATGGAACAGCTGCCACTCATGGGCTCCACTCAACGACAGGCAGATGGTCACTGAGCTGCTCTGCCAAAGATGTGACAGCAGAGGGTCAGAAGTGCGCACAGCCAGGTCGTGACAGCTGAGCCCAGCAGCAAGCAGAAGCTCTGGTTGCACGGAGACAATCATGGATCATGTTGAGCTGAGCTCTGCACTCAGGCAAGCCTCATCCTTCTCCAGGTGTCAGACTAAAATACTGAAAAGGGCATAAAAGGACGGAGGGAGGATGAGTAAAGGAAACTAATGGTTATCTGAGCCCTTGTAGGGGGCCAGTTCCTCACTCCTTGTCCTGCACCATGAGGCCTCTCACATCCGTAGCTTTTGCCAATAGGGTTAGAGACAGGGCCATTCAGTGATGCGATCATACAAGAGACGATTCTAAGGCTATCTTTTAAAAAATTGTTTTAAATTGTACAGACACCAGAAAATGCTCATAATAAGTGAAAAGACAGGTTATATAGCCCCATTTTGTAGAGAAAAACATGGAAAGGCACCCACTTAGAAGTCCAGGCCTCGCTCATTGTCCAAGCAAAGCTAGTCCCTCCTTTGTCAAAGCTAATCCCTCCCTTGTCAGGGCTCCTGACGCCCCTGTGTCATTGTCACAGACCTATATTCTCTGTCATTCCCAGAAGTCAGGTGTCTGACCCTCCCCCAGACGCAAACTTCTTGAGCCTTCCAATTAACACAACGCCTGGCACAAGAGGCCACTCAATAAGTGTGTGCAAGGGCCGGCCAAGTGGCTCAGTTGGTTAAGAGTGCACTCAAGAGTGCGAGCTCTGAGCAACAGGGTCACCGGTTCAATTCCCGGCCCAAGCTGAGCTGCTGCTGAGCTGCCAACAGGTGGCAGGATGGTTCAGGTAAAAAAAAAAAAAAAAGGTGTGTGTAAATAATAAGTGGATAAATGACAGAGGGAGGGAAAGAAGGAAGGAAGGGAGGAAGGGGGAGGAAGGAAAGATGGAAGGATGGATGGAAGGGGGAGGAAGGAGGAAGGAAGGAGGAAGGAAGGAAGGAAGGGGGAAGGAAGGAAGGAAGGAAGGAAGGAAGGAAGGAAGGAAGGAAGGAAGGAAGGGAGGAAAGATGGATGGAGGGAAGGATGGAAGGGGGAGGAGGGAGGAAGGAAAGATGGAAGGAAGGAAGCAAGTCGGGGGAAACACACCAAAATGTTAAGGGTTATTAGTATGTAGGTAAGTTATTTTATCCCCTTTATAATTATCTTCTAAAATTTCACCAATGAAAATTTGCTTTTATAATTAATTCACTTTTTACCAAAATTCTGCTATTTAAACCAGTCTGAAATGTTTTCTCATGACTTCGTCTTTTCTTAGATTGTGTCTATATAATGGTCACATCTATTATAGCCAATATTGGGACACATAATCTGACAGGCTCCGAAATGTTCGTGGAAGAAATGGAAACCAGCGTTTAGAATCGGGGTGCTCACAAATCCGAGCAAGACTCTCACATCTGAGAATCAGCCACCCCACTTAGGGAGGAAGGCAGTACTGCTGGGGATGTGGAAACCCTTTGGACAGTGAGCCCGATTCACTTAAAGTTGGCCCCCTCAAAGACGCTAATTCAAAAAAATATATGCACCCCTATGTTTTTTGCAGCACTATTTACAATAGCCAAGACTTGGAAACAACCAAAATGCCCATCGGTAGACGACTGGATTAAGAAACTGTGGTACATTTATACAATGGAGTATTACTCCGCTATAAAGAAGAATTAAATCGTACCATTTGCAACGATATGGATGGACCTAGAGACTATTATGTTAAGTGAAATAAGTCAGAGAAAGACAAATACCATATGATTTCACTTGTATGTGGAATCTAAAAAACTGAATGAACAAGCAAAGTAAATAGAAATGGTCTCAAAGATATAGAGGAACAACTGATGGTTGCTAGTTGGGAGGGGGGTGGGGATGAGGAAGAAAGGGAAGGGATTAGACAGCATAAAAAGGTAACTACAATATTGCCACAGGGACATGAAAGACAGTTCGAGTAATATAATTAATAATGTTGTAAATATTTTGTAGGGTGTCAAATGGTCACGTCTTGTTAGGGAGACCGCATCATGGATGGGGTAGAGGCTTGATCACCGCACTGTACACCTGAAGCTGATGTTGTATAATATTGAATGTCAACTATAAGTGAATGTGTGTGTGTGTGTGTGTGTGTGTGTGTGTGTGTGTGTGTGGTCATGAGACGTGAAGTATGTGTAGGAATGGAGTCAAGGGAATTGTAATAGATATGTATGATATTGGGGGGGAGTGGGGCGGCAGATAGGGGGAGGGGGGTTGTCACTTCGAGGGGTAAAAAGTATAACTATTGCACCATTTGTACAGCTGAAACTAATTTTAAAAAATGTGATTTCACAATAAAAAAAAAAAGAAAAAAAAAGTTGGCCCCCTCTAAAAGGTCCATAATAAGGATGGAAAAGAGGGATACGGAAAGGAGAAAGACCTACCAGGTCCAATACTCCTTCCAGCCCGACTCTGCTTCCCTGCGGCCGACCTCATGTGGATCTTGTCTTCCCAGAAGAGGAGCTGGGTTATCCAGGCAAAGGAAGGCCCTATGTATCCTCCTCTCCCCATCCCACCCTCCCTTCTCCCCTCTGCCCAGAGGCTACATCCCTGGAGCCCACATCCCCAAGTGACAGTCACCACAAACACCTCACCCAGGGGATAGACAACTGCCTCGAGGGAGCCCACATCCCCAGCACTCTCTCTGCGCCCCTGGAATCAGAGAGAGCTTTGTAGCTCGGGCAGGGCCTAGAAGCAAAGGGGCCTGGTTGGGACCTGGCCTCCGAGCATGGACCGAACCCCCACACTGGGTAGCGAGGCAGCACTGTGCACCGCACCCTGGGCTTTGGGCCTGCCTGAGTCTATTAGCAAAACTTGGGTTTCCTCCTTGTAAAGCAGAAATGACAGCAGAAGCTGCTTTAGAGTGTTGCTGTACACGCTGACACGGCAGTGTCATGTGCCTGGCGGTGATATACGTCCTTTAAAGATATTGACACATCCAGTTTCACGGTGCCCAGAACAGGTGAATGATGCATTTATTCCCCTTTTACAGGTGAGGAGAGGGGCTCGCAGGGAGGTTGGGAGCTGTACCCAAGGTCCAACAGGCGGTAAATGGTAGAACCAGGGTTCGAGCTTGGGCGTTAGAGCCTGAACTCATAAGACAGTGTCTGGAAACTATTAAAAGCACAAATAGCAGCTGACACTGTATTGCAGCTGCCTCAGTAAAGCAGGGGGCTGTGTGTGCAAGCCTGCTCTCCCGCCTACTCCAACAGCCTCAGAAGGCAGAGGCATGCCCGACCCATTCACATGGTGCCTTGTGGTTCCCTGAATCTCTGCAGGGTGTGAGACACAATGATGTCCCATTTGTGGAGGGCCCACCCTGTGCACTTAATCTCATTCAATTCATACACACACACACACACACACACACACACACACACCGCCTTGTGGGCAGCTGAGAATTTCAGGGACTGGGCCAAGGGGCACCCAGCCAGGAAGTAGCTAAGCTGGGCGTCTCCAGGCCAGCCTGATGGTGAACAAAGAGAGACATGCCCTGGGGTAGCTTTCCAACGAAAAGGAGATTATTCCATTTCATTAGTTACTTTATGTGGTGCTTACACAACTCTCTTGTTCTTCACTTTCCATTCCAGAACATTTCCCCTAATTACTGTCCATGGATAGTGTCCAGTAAAGTTAAGGAGAGAAAAGTACACTGACACTCACCAAAACCTCAAGGGAATTAGGAAGGGGAGAGCAAAAGCATCAGAAAATGGGGTCAACATCAAGGCCAGCTGAATCAATATTGGCCTCAAAGTCTTATAATGTGAGAGACAGAATCAATACAAAGAAAAACACTGCGATCTTAGAACACTGACAATCTCAAAGCAGGTCCCTACCACATCTGTGACAAGGAAAAAGAGGGGACACGGAGAATCCCCCGGAACCAGACTCCGATTTGGCAAATGGTGCATCCTAACCTCACAGGCACCAGAGCGGGCTTTTCATCGCCTGTGCGCGTCTCCTTATCCATCCGGTCTTGGTTCTAATGTTGTACAATGATGCTGGTGAGATCAAAGCTGAAATTGAGACCAAAGGCACTATTTTCCCCCTTGCACAGCTGAAGTCAGGTCCCAGTCAAGCCAACCCACTCCCCATGTTTGCTGTGCCCTGGCCTGCAGCCTGCTCCCCTTCTCCTGCCAGCCCAGCCTGATCTGTCTGCATTACAAGGGCCACTCCAGCCTGCACTCCCTGTCCCAGTGAAACCTGGATACTCTTGGGCTGAGGTATGGGCACACGAGCAGCCCTAGGCAGGATGCCCTGGAAGCCAGGGCAGGGACGTGTGGGCGGAGAATTCTAGGGTAAGATCAGGACAGAGAAGGCATGGGCCACAGGGGGCACAGCCCCTCTGTCCCACTGATTCTTCTCCCCATCAGGAGCCCACAGTCAGAGTGGGGCCCTCTAGATTGTGGGGCGCCAGTTGGGACATGTGACCTTCAGTGTCCTTGACCCAGGGTTCAGACACCTTATACCATCCACAACTGAGTCCCAGAAGGGAAGCCCCTGCCTCCTCCCATCTGGGGAAAGAGGGCAGAAAACTCGTGGTCCAGGAGACCCTGCACAGCGACGAAACCTTCCTGGTCCCGGTCCTCTAAGTACAAAATGAAGGCAATCGCCATTCTGGTCACTTTGTTGGCTGCACTCAGGTGTTAATGTGAGACGTGTTATCTTATGGGAAACCCAGGAGAGCAATGCCGTTCTTGTTGGAAAAAGCCCAGATCCTGTGGAAATGACGGCAGAACTCTGAGCCAGATGTAGGAATGACACCCACCTAAAGGACTTTCCAAAGGACTGAATAAGAAAGCAGATGCAAAAGCACCTGGCACACAGAAGGTACTCAAGTATTACCAGTGGTGGAGGTGGCAGAGGTGACAACTTCCTGAGTGACCCCACTCCAGGCACGGGCAGTTTGTACTTTGCTAGTGTATTCCTTCTAATGATCCCAATAACCAAGAGGTCAGCTTTCTTCCATATTACAGGTGAGAAAAGTGAGGCCAAACTCACACAGCTCATGAGCACTAAGGCCAGGAATCACAGAGTGTCTGTCTGTAGCATGGCCGGCTAGTTTTGTTTTGTTTAAGATTTTTATTGGGGAATTGGGGGATGGGAACAGCGCTGGGGAATTGGGGGAAGGGGAACAGACAAGTTGCTGTCCTTTTGTTCTTCAGTCTA
>NW_017731385.1:93819-98349 GCF_001890085.2 Hipposideros armiger
TTCAGCATCTTAGCTGTGGAGGGCAGTGTCACTGGCCCTCATATGTGGGATCCGAACTGGGGTCCTCTGGCATCCCAAGCCAGTTCTTAACCAACGCACCACTCAGCCGGCCCTCATAGCCGGCTAGTTTTGTTGCAGACCCCAGTAACAATTGGCTCACAACACTCTTAACCTGCCTGCAGCAGAGCACCAGTCGCAACACCCCATGCCGGAGCAGCCAGCTAAATATTTACATCAGAGCCTGCGTGCCCCCTGCTTTGCCCACAGACACACAACAGCCCACTGTGTTCCCAGCCACATCAACCTGGCTCATCAAAAAGCCCACCCTGGGAAAACAGTTTTGCCAGTAAACCAACCATCTAAACCTAGGGAGGACCGAACACGAAATATCGGTATGTTTTCAGGCACTTTACAAGGAAAGTCACACCACATACTTCATGCACCAAGGACTCAGGTAGCAATGCCAGGTGTGGCTCATGACAACCACCTGGAATGTTCGTGTCTATTTGGTTCCCAATAATAATGCAAATAAATGGCGTTTTCACAAGCTATGTGCAATACACGCTAAGTCCACATCAAGCGTGCTTAAAAATCCACAAGGATGATTTAAGACGGCGGCACTGACAGGCCCAAGGGAAGTGCTGGCTCCCACCTGGCTCCCTATCTCCGCAGAGCAGTCTGGGGTCTCGCTGGGGCAGACCCTTTTCTGCACTGCTGGGCTGCAGCTGACACCTCTGCAGGCTCTCAGAGCTCGCTCACCCCTCATCCTCAAAGGGCGAAACCATCTAATTGCATAAGACAGTACCTAACCCCAATATCCTCAGAAGGCCCAGGAAACTGTCAGTGGTGAGAAGTGCAAGCAATATCAGAACCTGCGAATTCATGACTCTGCTCCAGGAAGACGTGTGCAGGGAGGGTAAGTCAGCACAGGAGAGAACGGTGGTGACGCTGCCTCTGTGGAACCAAGTCACAGTCCTCGGTGCTTCCCTCTCCTCCCCTTCCCTTATCTTCTCTTGACATGGCTTTGGTTGCTGAAGTCTCACTAGCATTAGTTTGGGACCCTGGTACATCCCATCCCCCGGGTCCTGCTCTTCTGGGTCATGGCCTCTTGATTGCATTAAAATGGTACCCAAGCAAAGGAATCCCAATGAAGGGGCAAGGAGGGAACAAAACTCCTTTTGGGGGATAATGTACCCATGTCTTTATAAAACATCATTTTATAACAACGCCCCCAACTTCCCCCCATCCCTACGCAGTGTGAGAATAGCCATATAATTAATATTTTTATGATAAAAAATGCAGCAGAAGGTGTAAAGAAGATGGCGGCGTAGGAGGACGCCGCCCTCGCCCCTCCCGGGAGCAAAACCAAATACACACGCATACAGGTAGCAGTTACTCCTGTGAGACAACCGAGCCCTGAATGACGAGCTTCAGACAACAAACAAGAGAAACAGACGGAGGAGAGAAGCTGGGGAGCCACGGGGAGCCCCCAGGATGGCGGGAACTCTCCGGGGCCTGAGGAGGCCGCTCCGGCCCCTCCACCTCCACAGAGCGGCGGGTGCTCTCCCCGGCCTCGGCCTACCTGCAAGGTCAGCGCAAGGCGGTCCCAGCTACGCGGCCTGGGGCGTTTGGCCTCCACACGAAGGGAGACGCAGGAATGACAGGGCGTCACCTCAGGCACCCGGCCGCCCTGACGAGAGCGGCTCCTCCCGGCAGGCAGTGCGCGGGGCGCCCTGAGCGCATGCTCAGAGCCCACCGGCGGCCCCACACGTCCCGGCACTTAGAGCCGCGCAGAGGCCGCTTCTACACGGACCACTTTCGGTGCAACAAGCCAGAGAGACTGTATGGAGGAGGCTGGGGAGCTGCGGAAACTTACAAAGGACCGTGAGAACTCTCTGGAGCCAGAGGAGGGAGTTGACATCCCCTCCACCTCGAAAGGGCAAACGGGGTTCCATGCAGGGGCTCTGGCCTGCCTGCAAGGTCACGCAGTGTGTTCCAGACACATCGCCGGAGCCCATTTCCGCCCACACAAAAGGACCAGGCGGGACCAAGAGGGCATTACCATGCACACCTGGCCTCCCCACCGGGGATGCCCCTGCTCGTAGGCAGTGTCCCAGATGCCTTAGGCACCAGCTCAGTTCCTACCAGCCTCCCCAAACCACCTGCACACACAGCCCAGACAGAGCCAGCTTCTACATCAGGCCACTTCTCCAAAACTGGCAGAGACAGCTACCGTGTTTCCCCGAAAATAAAACCTAACTGGAAAATACACCCCAGTTAAGATCGCCGGCCAGACATGACTGTATTTGAATAAATGTAGATTTTTGTACATGAATAAATGAACAAAATGCATCTTTTGGAGCAAAAATTAATATAAGATCTGGTCTTATTTTTGGGGAAACATGGTATTTCGTCTAATTCCTATAAGTAAACATAGAAAGTCAAGCAGAATGAAAGGACAGGAGAATATCTCTTAAGTGGACAAACAAAAAAAATCCCCAGAAAAAAATCCTAAGGAAATGGGAATAAGTAATCTGCCTGATACAAAATTCAAAGATATAGTCATAAGGATCCTCACCAAACTTGACAGTGGAATAGAGGAACTTAGAGAAAACTTGAACAAAGAGTTAAAATGTATAAGAAAGGACCAAGCAACCTGAAGACTACAACAACTGAAATGAAAAAACACATTACAAGGAATCAACAACAGATTAGCTAATACAGAAGAATGGAGCATTAACCTAGAGATAGACTAGTGAAAATCAACCTATCAGAACACCAGAAAATAAAGAAATGGTAATTTGTAACGTGATGGAAGTGTTAGCTAGCTATGGTGGTAATTATTTTGCAACATACAAATGTATCAAATCAATACATTGTATACCTTAAACTTACACAACATTATATGTCAATTACATATCAATAAAGATGGGGGAAAAATACAAACAAAAAAGAATACCAGAAAAATAATAATTATTATTATTACTATAAAAAGAAGCTAGTTTCAGAGACCTCTGGGATAACATCAAGCACTCAAACATTTGCATTATAGGGATTCCAGAAGAAGACAGAGAGAAAGAAACAGAAACTTTAGTTAAGGAAATAATGGTTGAAAACTTTCCTAATCTGAGAAAGGAAACAGAAACCCAGGTCCAGGAAGCACAGAGAGTTCCAAACAAAATTAATCCGAAGAGACCCACACCAAGACATGCTATAGTTAAAATGACAAAAAGTTAAGACAATCTTGAAGGAAGCAAAAGAAAAACAAGTTACATACAAAGGGAACCCTATAAGGCCCTCAGCTGATTTTTCATCAGCAACCATACAGCCAGAAGGGAGTGGCAGGAATCTTTAAAGTGCTGAAAGAAAAAACCCTACAACCTAGACTAATTTACCCAGCAAGGTTATTATTTAGAATTGAAGGAGAGAGAAAAAGTTTCCCGGACAAGCAAAAACTAAAGGACTACATCACCATTAAACCAGCTTTACAAGAAATATTAAAGAGTTTTCTTTAAGTAGAAAAGGAAAAGCCATAACCAGAAATAAGAAAATATGAGAAAAGGGAAAAACCTCACAGTTAAAGCCAAATGTTCAATAAATACAGCAAATCAGACATTTAAAAAGCTACTACAAAGGTTAAAAGAAAAAAGTATTAAACTCAAACTACGGTAAGTAGTTAGGAGATACACAACACAAAAGAATTTATGACATCCATAACACAAAGCATGAAGGGAGGAGTAAAAACGTAGTCCTTATAGAATAGATTCAAACTTAAATGCCTATCAGTTTAAAATAGACTGCTAGAGATAAAGAATTATATACATAAACCTCACAGTAACCATAAACCAAAAACCTGCAAAAGATATACAAATAACAAAGAGAAAGGAACCTAAAGAAAACACTACAAATAAACAAATAAAAACAAACAGCAAATCATAAGGGAAGAGGTCAAGATAAGAAGATGACACCTATAAAAACAGCCTAAAACAAGAGCCCCTATACAACTCTGGAAGGCAGCCCCCACCCACCAGCTCCTCCATAACTTCCAAAGCCCCCATCTTAGAACAGAAGCCAGTGAGCTTTTCTTTCTGGAGGTTACACATTGGCGCCTTAACCCAGCCTGAATTTATCATCCTCACTCCTAGAAAGCTTATTTAAGCCAAGCCAGGAAGCCAGCAGTGTTTAGGAGGTGGCTTAGTGGGTCCGGCCTGGGGATGAGAAGGAATCCAGGGCCTGTCAGCTGGACCTGTGTTTAAATCCGCACTCCAGTTCTTCACAGGGAGACCTTATGAAAGTGACTTCAGTATCTCAAGGCCTCAGTTTCCTCATTTGTCACCTGGGAATAACAATCCCTTTAAAAATATATAACCCAGCAGTTTTTCACACGATTAGTTCTCTAATTCTTTTGGAGAGGCCCCAAGATTCTCGAAAAACAATATGGGCTATTTCCCAACCAAAGAGGCAGCCTCCAGGAAATGACCAGATGAGCCTAGAGTGCATATGGAAAAATAGCTAGTCCTCTCTCTCCCG
>NW_017731385.1:98409-141558 GCF_001890085.2 Hipposideros armiger
CCCACCCCCACCCCCCACAGGCCGTGTCATTTATAAGCTGTTTTCTAAACCACCAGGGCCACACACCTCCCACTCGGCCCCATCTCTGCCTCCTCCAGCTTGTGCCTGCATCACTGATCACCAAAAGGCACCTCACAGGCCTCCATCTCCAAAAACATCCAAACCGATACATACATGGTTCACACCAAAGGGTTTTCTTTTTTTTTTTAATTTAAGAGCCTAGAGTGCTGAAGCTCCAGAATTTGGAAGGCCACTGTTGGCCGCTTCTGCCAGGTCCAGGGGTGAGCACCTGGCGGCAGGAGCTGGTGTTTATGGGTAAGGCGGAGGAATCCAACTTTCCCACAGATCATTCAGCTGCACGTGTCTAAAAGGCAAGTGTGAGCCCGCGATTCCAGTTTAAAGGTTCAGAGGCCAAACAGCTGCTAGGTGGCCGGTCCCGTTTAGTCACCAGTCTGGCCCATAAGGACACTGTGGAGACCAAGATAATAAAGCAGGCCCGCCCTTCTGGCAAACAGGACAGAGAAAAGGAAAAGGAAAGTCAACAAAGGAAGTGCAATCAGGGAGGGGCAGGCAGGACAGTGCTCCATTCAACAGCTCCTCTCAGCATGGTCTCCCCAGGGTTCCCCTCTTTCCTGCAGAGGCCAAGGTGCCTTCCTCACAGCCAGGGCCTCAGAGCACCCATGCCCAGGGGTCCTGCAGCTCTGGCAGCCCCTTCTCAGGAAGCTGAAGAATCTGAAAATAAGGGTGTGTTGGGTAAGGCTAGAGTTTTCATCCAGAGCAATGGTGTAGATAATTAATAGGCAGATACACAACCCCTGCAGAAAGACAGAAAAGAGGAGATAAAAAAGTGCAAACAATCTTTGCAGAGAGAACAGGGCCCCAAATCACTGCCAGTGGACTTCAGCAGAAGTATCAACCCTGAGGAAACAGTGAAACGGGCCTCTGTCACCCTGAGAAGGCAGCCCGTGTCCAGAAGCCACCTGACCCACACCTTTGGGAGGGGCCTCCCTGCAGGCCCTCCTGAATCCCGTGGATTTCCGGTCCAGCCTGGCCTAGACCAACTTCAAACACAGTCCCTGACAGTGTGCTTTGTCAGCCAACCACATCACTGTTCATTTAAATTGCCACAGTGATATTTTAAAATTAGATTTCTAGGACAACAACGTAAGAATTATGACAGGGCAGAGAAACACACAAAGGATGTTACTAACCAAAGGCTGCCTAGTGTTTTCTTTTTCCTTTAGAAAAGAAGAAATTATTTTATATGTGTACACACACACACACACACACACACACACACACACACACACACAGATTTTTCCCTGATATTCAAAATTCTTTGTGAACCGGCCATGCCTAATTCCACTGAACCCTTTTTTAAAAAGGGAAACAAAAAGAGCGACAAGTGTGTATACTTCCACTAGGGTGGACCAGCTCTGAGCACTCTCACTTTGAGCTTTCACACA
Organism: Hipposideros armiger; assembly: GCF_001890085.2. Taxonomy (NCBI): domain Eukaryota; kingdom Metazoa; phylum Chordata; class Mammalia; order Chiroptera; family Hipposideridae; genus Hipposideros; species Hipposideros armiger. Next base: position 99,876 of record NW_017731385.1, read on the forward strand.
GCCATCACACAACACAAGGCCAGAACTTGACCATGCCCAAAAGACCACCAAAGGGTCAGGCATCTAGAACGTCACAGATCCAGGGGAGCAGAACCGCAGAAATCCTAAATATACAGATGGATATCCTTCAGGCTTTTTTTTAGGTTCTTGATAACTTCTGATCACTTTTACTTTTGTCAACAGTTGATTTCAAATGATTATGTTTTAAACCCACGTTTCTACCCTTTGCCCCTTGGCAAGGCAAAAGCCCCTTCGAGGAGAAAGAAGGGGTGACAGTCTAAAGGGGCATCCAGAAGGTGGTAGAGGCGACTCTCCCGCAGTGACATTCTGAGCAGACGTTCAACACACACAAGTGTGCCAGTGTTTCATAAATAATGTTTGTTTTGGTTTCAACACCTCGGACAAGGCAGCTTCCAGATCCTTCACGCCCCAGGTTGCAGCTGACCGACTTTCCACAGGATGACAACATGCTGGAAAGCACGTTTTACCTAAAAAAAAAAAAAAAAAATCAGAGCAAGTCACTGCCTTCCGGCAGAGCCCCACACCCACTCTGAGCCTCCCTAACAGTCTCCATCCTACAGGCCACACTCCCCAACCACAGGACCTTTGAATGTGCTGCTGTCTGGAAGGCACGCTCCACGCCTCGAGGTAACTAACCTCTCCCCTTCCCTCAGCTCCCAGTTCAGGATCCTATCCTAGCTCCCCATGCAGAGCCCCTTGCTTACAACCTCTTTTTTCCTTGTATCCCTCTTTCCTAGCACTTCCACAGGTGTTTACATTGGGTCTCAGCAAAATTTTTCTGTAACAGTCCACTGAGTAAGTATTTTCTATTCAACCCGCTCCTGTGGGGTGAAAGCACATGTGTGTAGGCAGGAAACTAAATAAGTCAGATTCGCTTTGTAGTAAATTTTCATTGCCACACAAATTCCTGTTCATGTAAGCTCACCCGTCATAGATGTAAAACTCAAATAGTCTTCATGTACACAATACCATACCCAAGAACCCCCAGAATGCCAATATTGTTTTTCAGAGAAACAGAAATGCCTCGTGAGATACCCACTTTTAACAAGTAAGCTCAGCATTCGGCAAGGAAGAGGGCTGGCAGAGCTTTATTCAAACTGGTACGGGGATGAGCCCCTGGCCAGTTTCAGGCCCAGGTAGGATACTCTAGAATCCACAGGGGCGCCTGCAGGGGACCAGGTCCCCTCCAACTCCTTCTAGGCCATGGACGTTCATGATATCCACTGCCTCCACACTGACCACACACTAATGCTCTGAACAGCTTCGCTCCTCATCCTCAGAGGATGAGGAAGCATAGGGTGGACAGAAGGGCCTCCAAGCACAACCACTCAAGATGTCACTGCCCTGAGTGTGCTTGGCAGCTGCCATCGGGCATTCATAGGACCCTGAGTACTGGGCCTCCGTTTGGAATAAGCAGGTCAAGTCTGTTTTCTCCTACTCCCAGCCTGGCTTCCAGGGTCCCCTTGCTGCAAACAGCCATCAAATGCCCTTTGTCCCAAAGACAAGATGCCAGGCATGGCCCCCAGCACTGCAGCGGAAATTCCATCAGTTTCTAATTAAATTCCCACAGGAAGCTCTATCCGAAAGAGGGTGGGAGGCAGGCAGTTCTAGAACACATGTCCGCACCCCTACAGGCCACATCTTTTCCAACCCTCAGGAGCAGAGGAACAGAGTCGTCCCTCTTGGGGGAGGCAGGGCTGGCAGGAGCCACATGTTCTCGTGGCACCAAACCTTCGGGCTGCGTGCGTCACAGCTGCCAGGGCCGCCTACCAGAAAAACAGGAGGAAGAGCGACATCTGCCTCGCCTTAAGGGACGCCCAGAGGGTGTCACAAAAGTCTCCTGCAATAAACCAGGGATGCACAGAGGCCCAAAAACATCAGCCGCAATCACATGTGAGGCCGACCAAGCTCAACACACATGCGACTAGGATTCAGATGCCTTCTGGAATGTGGCATCATTTCAAAGCCCCAGGCCTCTCTGCACTCGGTTTAACCATCATTTCTCTCTTTTAATTAGCCTTTTTAAGTACAGAGTAGGAATGTCATTTCTACAGACTTTTTCTCCCCCTACCCCCACATCTGGCCTGACACATTGGAGGTCTTACATCATGGATGATAACATCCTTGTTGCAGGGAGCCTAAAAAGAAGGCTTGCCACAGAAGCCTCACCCGGCCTGCCTTCTCTCCATTTGCTGCCAGGCTAATGTGTGCCAGATCCAAGGCACAGATGTCATTAGAGCTGCACGTGTAACAGTAAGGGCCAGGTCACTGCCTTACGGCCCTGGCACCAAAAACATGATTTTCCCCTTTCACTCACTCATAAAATCACCCAAGGTCACAATCCAGCCGCATCCGATTTAAATGTCTGCTTCCCAGAGGGAACCAAAACATTTAGTTGAGCTATGTCTACTCGGAAAAGACTAGTACCTGTCAACAGGCTATCACAGGCAGACAGACAAGCTCTCAGAAACACTAAACCGAACATGAAATTGGCCCTAAAATTCTTGTTCTTTTCAAACGTATTGATCTGAAAAGTTGTTTGTGATATGTTGTTCAGATGGAAAATGTTCCAAAACAGCTTGTGTGACACGGTCCTGGCTCTGTAAAAAGGAAAATGCCACATACGTACTCACACACACTCTAGTGGTTATCATGAAGTAGTGAGAGTATAGGTAATTTTATTTTCCCTTTTTCTTATCTGTAATTTCTATATCATATGTTACACCTTTAATAAGGACAGCTCTCTGAATGGTCGGTCGTCTTTGAGTCTGAAGACTAGATTGGTCTTGTGTCTAGTGATTCACCTCCAAGTTCACTCACATCCTGATATTATTTTGACCATGAACAGCACAAACTTCTAACATGAGCTATTTGAAGTCCATCCACTTCTTCCCAACAAAGAGGGAGGCAGGCCAGTGCCCAGCAATGATAAGGAAAGCCTATGGGAGGTAGCTGAAGTAGATGAAGTTGCAGAATAAACGCTTAGTCCAAGAAAGAAGGCTGAAAATGAATGAGCTTAATATCCAATACAAGTTAAAAAAACAGAACAGAACACAAAGAAAGCTTAAGGAACAGAAGCAGAAATCAATTGAAATTGATTCTGATAATATAATAAAGAGAATCAAAGAAGCCAAAAGTTAGATCTTTGTGTAGACTAATAAACTTCCAGCAAGATGGATCAAGAAAAAGGAAAAAAGGCAAACATAATATTAAGGATGAAAAGGGAGTATGATTACACACGTTACAAAGATTTAAAAAGATGATAATAACAGAATGCTGTGAACAACTTTAGGACAATACATTTGAAACCTTAGATAAAATGGACAAAATCCCAGGAAAATACAACCCATCAAAACAGACCAAGAAGAAATAAAGACTAGCTAGTCCTGAAACTATTCAAAGAATTGAATATCAATAGTTTTTTTAAATCCTTGCATAAAGAAAGCATCAGGCCAGTCTTGGCACATTCTATTAAACATTCAGGAAACAAATCATTCTAATATGATACAAACGATTTCAAAAAACAGGAAAATAAGGAACACACCCCAATTTGTTTTAGGAAGCTAGTCAAACTTTTACCAAAGCCTGACAAGGATATTACAAAGTAGGAAAATGACAAACCAATCTCAGTCACTAAGAGAAACAAGAAAGTCCTGAACAAAATCATCAGCGAGCTGGATGCAGCAATGTTTATAAAAAGATAACATGACCATGACCAAGCTCATTTTATATCAGGAAGGCAAAGTTGGTTTAGTAGTAGAAAAATCAATGAATATAATTTCACCACCTTAACAGATTAAAGGAAAAACTATGATCTTCTCAATAGAGCTAGAAAAAGCATTCGATAAAATTTGACATTAGCAAACTAGGAGTAGAGGAAAACTTCCTGGAAAAAAAAATTCTGCAAAACCCTATAGCAAACAGTACTCTAAGTGGTCGATACATCATGCCCTAGAAGATCAAAATGACTTAAGAGTCCAAATACGAGGACAAAAAGGAAATAAAAGAGAGAAAATATTGAAGGACTTGGTGAAGGGGTAAGTCTTATTAGTCTCAGATGATATACCTACATAGAAAACCCCCCCAAATCCCCATTTATACTGCCAGGATTATTAAGAGTTTAGCAAGGTTGTGGGATTTTTAAAAATCAATATTCTTAAAAATCAACTGCAGGTCGGCCAAGTGGCTCAGTTGGTTAAGAGCTCGCTTGGGAGCACCAGCTCTGAGCAGCAGGACTGAGGTTTGGATCCCACAGGAGGGCCAGTGACGCTGCACCCTCTACAGCTAAGATGATGAACAACAGCTTGACCTGGAGCTGGGCTGCTGTGAGTCGCAGGCGACGGTGTAGGCTGCAGCGGGGCTGCAGTGGACTGCCGTAAACTACCATGACTGACCAGCAGCCAGCGAGAGCTGCTGTGAGCCACCGTGAGCGGCCAACCAATGACCGGCGACCGATTGCCTCACCCGGGAAGAGCGCAATGATCATGCCAACATGGGCCAGTGAAGCAACATCCTCCACAACTAGACTGAAGAACAAAACAGCAATTTATCTACCTGTCTGTTCCCCTTCCCCGAATACCCAACGCTGTTCCTCTCCCCCAACTCCCCAATAAAATCTTTAAAAAAAAAATCAACTGCATTTTTAGAGATCATGAAAAAAAAACAAAAAGTGACAAAATGTTTTTATAAAAAGATATCAGAGACAAGGTCTCGAATCACAGGACGATGGCTTGTGAAGCTGTCCCCAAAGTGACAACAGAGAGAAGCTGGCAGCCCTGGGAGCAGAAACCAGGCATGGAGGCTGATTCTGCAGACAGGGGGGTTCATTATGGCAGACGGCCTGGGCTGGAAGATTAAGACAAGTGGATTTGCTGGGTCCTACGTTTCTGCCTAGAAATATGTACCTTATCTTCATTATACCAGACACAATATCAATCCAGCAGTCTTTAGATAATAGTACTCAAGAAAGAGCCTATAGATAGAATTTCTGGATGGACTGATTGTTATATTTATGTGTTGAGGGTCTTTTCTTATTTAGTGAGATCTGAGGCTACCACAAAATGGTTCAGTGTATCACAGCTCCGAAGGAGTTATTTTGGTCACCAAATATGGATGAAATTCTATTCAGTGGCTCAGAATCAAAACGGTACCTTGATCCACTTAAAGCCATCAAGTGCTCCTATCATACAACACACCCCAGGCCTGTGAGACACAGCGGAGATGCAGCGAACCCTTTTTATCGTGACTAATGATGAGGACATAGTTTTCTTCACATTACGTTTTATTTCTGTGCATTGAATGCAAGTCGGATAAAAAAAGCTTAGCAATAAAATCAGTACAATCACTAACGTGCTTGTGTGTATGTTATTTTGCAGTATGGATGAATATTACTAATTGTTTTGATTCTTTTCGAAGGATGCTACTCTTTACCAAAAATGCTAATTACAGCTAATGATTTGCTCCTCCATTATACTATGTTTTTTGTCTTCTTTATAAAACTTACATGTGATTCACTCACAAACTCTGTTTGCAATATCGGTAATGTATGTACATATCACAATACAGCCACTTTTTCCAGACATGAGTATAAATAGTATTTTTACCTCAGAACATCAAATACCTGGGAATATATCTAACCAAAATATATAATACATTTTTGGAGAAACTTTTCAAAGTACTGAGAGATATTTTGAAGATATCTAAGAAATGGGAAGTCACTTCATGTTCATACACTGGAAAAGCCAGCATAAAGGGGCTGTTTCTCCCTAAATTGATGGAGAGAGTTCATACAGTTCTAATGAAAATCCCAAGTGTTGTTTTGCTTAACCTGACTACTGATTTATATAGAAAAACCAAGGGCTAAAAACAGCCAAGGCTGAGTACGAGTCAGGAAGGTGCAGAAAACCTGCCTTCCCAGGTATGGAAAGCTGTGTGTGATGGTCAGTCTTATGTGTCAACCTGACTGAGTCACACATGCCCAGGTTTATTTGGCCAAACCTTATTCAGGGCATGCCTGTGGGGCATGAGATTAACAATGACATCACTGGCCTGTAAAGCAGACTGCCGGCCCCCATGTGGGTGGACCTCATCTCATCTGCTCAAGGTCTGAACAGAACAACAGGCTGAGTAAGGGAGGGCTCACTTTCTGGGCCTGGTTTTGAGCTGGGACATTGGTCTTCTTCTGCCCTGACATTAGAACTTAGACCATCGGCTGTCCTGGTTCTCGGGCCTTCAGGCCTGGACCTTTATAATAACTCTCTTTCTATGGATAGATATGCATCCTATTGGTTCTGTTTCTCTGGAGAGCCGGGGCGGGGAGGCGGTGGGGGGGAGGGAAGCTCAGGATTGGGTCCAGCCTGGATTTGCATCTCACCTTTTCGACTAATAACTGGGACCTTGGGCAAGAAACATCCCCTCTCTGGGCCCCCGAGCCCTCATCACTACGTTCACTTCCAGCTCTCACCTGAGAATCCCACATATATGAAGTACATCCCAAAAGGATCCAAAAGCCACTCTACACTCCTGAAGTCACAACACTATTCTGACTTTCCTACAGGCTACCTTGAGGAAATGCACCTGGCTTTGGAGCTCATCAGTGAATTCTATCCAAGAAGCAACCCCGACTCCCACTCCATGCTCTCAGAAATCAATTTAAGATAAATGAAAGAGAAGGTTCCATTTGTGTGCACAGTGTGTGGCAGACAAGGTTGCTTGGACCAGATCCCCGACAGCCAGGGCCTAACACGCTCCTTGTCTGAAATTCAGCCCTCCTTTTCCTCCCATAAGCTGACTTCTCAGCGTTCACATCAACGAAAAGCAGAGACTCACCATTTCTCTGTAAGGATTCCCTGCTGGCTTTTTGGGTGCTGTGTGCTCAAGGAAGAAATCAAAGCAGTTCCCCCCATAAGCAGCACATCCCAAGGTCAAATACATGGCCAAAGAACAAGAATACACGCCTGGCCTCGTGGGGTCTTCAAAGGTGAGCCGCCCCAGCACCCCAAGTCCCGGAGCCCAAGAGGAGCTGCTCTCCCGACCTGTACCTGTATTTAATGTCAAATACTGTGGAATCCTCATCCTCCTCATCCTCTTCATTCAGTGGGGCCATTTCCACTCGCTCAGCCGGCGTGGTGATAATGTCATACTTCCGGGTCTTCTTCAACCTCTTTCCCGACCTGGAAGAGGAAAAGCACGTTCCTGAGAACCCCACAATCCCCACTGAGGCAAGCCACGCTGCCGCCCTAACCTGGGTCCCAGGAGGCCTGGCGAGTCCCCCCACCCAACCGCCCACTCTTCCACGCCCAGCCAGGGGCCTCGGGCAGATGCCTGACCTCACTAACCCTGGTGGTCCTCACACACAAAGCAGAGCTAATTATACCCGCCCTGAGCACTGGAAAACCTAGTAAGCAAGGTAAGTAATACCCAACATTAATGCCAAGAAAATCCACAATGAGCAAAGATCAACTGTTCCTGAAGACAGGGTCCAGCCCTGCGCTTCCACGGGCATGACGCACCACATCCGCTTGCCCTGCGCCCGCTCACCCTCGTCCTGGCCCTGTTGTGTTGGATGGTCGCTGCTCCAAGCACCGCCCTATGGCTGACCAGGTGGGATCTGGGTCAGGGCCTGGCCACTCTCTATCTGTGTGGTCATGGGCAAGTGGTTAGTCTCCATAAGCCTCAGTCTCCTCATAAATAAAATGGGATAAGAATAACATTTGTCCCTCACAGGCAAGGGAGGATTAAACGAGATGATGCATTTAACAAGCCTACACACAGGAGGCTCTCAGCAAAAGTGACTGTTAGCAAAAAAGTAAGCAAATAGAAATGCCTCTCTCATATAAGCAGGACTTGTCAAAATGAGTCAGTATTATATCCATCATGAGGATTTATGAGGATACCTAGTTATATCACTAAACTTTTACCTCTGAAATAATAGAGGGCCACTGTGGGTCACGGGGCAAGTGCTGAGACAAGCCTTGGTCTCCAGCGTCAGTCTCCCTCCATGAAGGATGCGACATTTATCAGGGCATGACTGAATGTCCCCAGTGCTGCCCGGCATGCTATTACTATGGCTACCGGTGCTCTTTGCATTTTCGTCTCCACTGTCTTGAACTCTTCCCCAAATGCCTGTCTTCTCTGGTGTCCCTCCTTTTTAAGTATATTTGATGTTGTCTATGAGAAACCAGCCAACCCCCCAAAAAATCATAAATGGAGCCCTGAAGAATCATATTCTCTAAACATATTCTGAAGAATATGAACAATCATATTTTCCTGAAGACTGTAAGATGAAACGAGGGGAAATCATGTCAAAAACACATATGAGAACCCTTTGTCCTTAGCCCACAGAGACTTTTTAAAAAGTGTGCAAAGCAATGAAAACACAAGCTCACTTTCAAGGTTTCCTAACAGTTTCTTAGCAACATCAGCTTGCTCTTGTCTTATCTAGTATGATTTACCATAAATGTGACTTGTGGAAGTGTCCTTTATGTAGAAAACACACATATTTATCTGTACCTTTGGCACACAGCAACCTGTCCTGTCCTACGTATAGTACCTGCCCCTTGTGGTTCTTTGAGTAGAGACTTTGGGAGATAGGAAGAAATCAGCTATAAAACCTGATGATCCCCAAGTCTCACCACAGAGCAATCTGTCCCCCCTGCTTTCATCACTGGTGTACATGCATACACACACACCACAGGCACTGGTGTGAGACTGCTTGGATTTCGAACACAGGATGAAGCATGGTGCCAACACCAAGCCTAGTGGGAGGAGATAAGAGGGGCACAGCCAGGCACCTCTCAGTGGCCCTGGGACAATGGTATTTTGGAAGCAGACTTTGTGCAGGGATGTAAATGCTAACCTATAGACACCGTTGGTCCCACGTTCTCACCAACAAGAGATTCTTCTTTTCTCTCCACCTACCCCAAAAGAGCAAGATAAATCCTTGCATCCGGCCCTAGGTGATTTATAAGCTCTGACCAAATACCATCTCCAATACTGGATGGGGGACATTTAAGCCCAGAAATGGTTCCAAATGCCACAAGGAACCCCATGCAAAGCCACGAGGAAAACCACCCATCCCCGTGTCCTCAGGCTAGTCAAACTCCCCACCCACGCAGACCCACACACCACACCTTTCTCAGGAAAACAGCCCATATCTACACCCAGACGATTCACAGCTGCTCTGAGGGAGCACCTGGCTTTGCAAAGGAGCGGGACTTGCCCTTCAGCCAACTGTACCATGTGCCGGGCCACCCATCCCCAACACACATGTGAACAAGCGTCTGGGACATCAGAAAGGGAGAAGTCCCTGAACCCAAGCGCTTAGAAGGCACCTTGTGAACGCCCAAAGAGAGAGAAAGACTGAGGCCAAATCTCCTGTGAAGCCAGCCCTCCTTGATAACTACAAAGCTACTCTCTTTTTCAGCAAAGCCCATTTGAGCCAGGTTTTCTGTCACACACAACCTCAAGAAATCTAACTGCCACAGGGTCTTCAAGGGACAGGGGCGGCAGGCACAGCACAGGCTGAAACCACTGCCATGGTAATAAACACCATCTTGGGGTTTTTCCACAGTTTAATAGTAAACCTTCCACATGTAAGTTTCCCACCTCCTCAAACCCTTTAAAACCCTCAGAGTCTCCCTGCTCTATGAACAAAGGACCCAACATATAAAAGTGCCTCAGTGACAATATAAACATTTTTGCTCAGGGAGACCTGTGAACGGGGTTTCCAAGGAGACAAGCACCCTGGTGGCTCCGCTCATAGCCCAGTTCGTGGACACACTGGCCTGAAGAAACAGAAAGCCTGGACGGCCGTCTGAGCCTCTCCAGGGGACAGCGGGTCACCCCTGTGGACAGAGCCCTCACCTCACTCAGAGACACACACAGCTTGCAGGAGAAGCATCTGGTTCTAGAAAAAGCCCAGGTTTAGAGTCAGACTTAGGTTCATAACCCAGTATTTCTATGCACAGGCCTGTTTCCTCAGCTGTAAGTGGGGGTGGAAGGGGGGACAGAGCAGGAGAGCAGCTTTCGAAAACTGTTGGGCACACCACTTCCTGCCAAAGAAGGAGATTCAGGAAACCAAGAGGAGAAAACACACTTCTGGCCCCTCCTCAACAACACGGCCCTCTTGCCGCAGGTTTTCTCTCCTGGAACAAGGTCCCATTAAACCAAGTGACCTCATCAAAGAGATGGCAAGAGGAGGCTTTACATAAACGTCCACGTTGAGCTTCACAGGCAGAGGCAAGACCTGAGAAGCTCTAGAAGGGACCAAGAATCCTTCCACTGGAGCCAAAACACACATTTCTAACATGACAGAGAAGTTCAGAATTCTCTTACTCTGAAATGTAATCCTAAAGCCAGAGGGTTTGTTTACTCCAAGACCCTTTCAACAGCTGGTCAGCAGCAGGTTCCCAGGGGACAGTGGCCACATGGCCTACGCAAACACGGAGGCTGAGAGCGCCAAGCTCAGCTGGTCAATAGGGAGAGAGGCCTTTCTTCCTTGCCCTCCTCACAAGAGAAATGGGGCAAAACAAGCCCAAAAGGGTTAGTTTGCTCTTGTAAGTCCAATTTGGGGGTGTGGTGGCACAGCCATCGGTGGCACGTCCAGAGACTGCACGGTTCAGATCTCAGCTCTGAATTCCTTTGTCTGTGGGCCTCTGGGCAAGTCACTCACCCTTCACCTGAATTTCATGTCCATTTCTACTGCTTGCCAGGTTAGGTGGGGCACTGGTGATAGAGCCCCATGTGCCTCCCTGCCCTACCCGCTCCATGGGGCCACAGCTTTCCCATTTCCCCTGACTAGGCCTCCCCTGGACACCCAGCCAGGCCAGGACTCCCCTTCTTCAACTCCTGTCATCTCCGTCCCCAGGACAGTGCTAGGTGGGACTCTGAGACACATGTGGCCCTCCTGTACCATCGATCCCCCGGGGAACAGTAACAGCAGCCACCATAATGAGGTGACCTCAGTGCCAGGCACGGCGTGCATGGTCTCATCACAGCTTTCAGCCAGTGGGCGTCCCAGAGTCAAGGAAGCGAAACCAGGAGGCACAGGGTCACCTGCCCGGTAAGCGGAACTCAGATCCTGATCTACCAGACTCCCAAGCGCTTCACTCTGTAGCCAGGAGGCGGGAAACTCGCCTCAGACACCTGGTATCCCCACACCCTGGAGCGGGGCACTCGGCAGAAACCCCTCAGCAGTGCACGCACAAGTTCTTTTGGCTGCCAGCCACCTCCCGCTACAACAAAAGTGACCAAGGAGGGATGTGTCAAGAAAAGGAGGGCCCACCGGGCTTCTGACTAGAAAGTTCCAACCTCCATAATGATGTCAAGCTCCCTACATTAATCTACAAGTTTAATGAAACCTCATAAAATACTGACAGATTTTTGTTGGGGAATCTAGATAAGTTGATTCCAAAGTTCAGAGAAGGTGGGAATGGGGGAGGTTGGAAAGGAAGCAAGAATAGCCAGGAAAATTCTGGGAAAGAGGAGTAACGAAGGGAAACGGATCCTAATTCGTGTTTGCCTAAGGCTGGAGGCTGGGCTCAGGGTTTCTTTCTGGGGTGATGAAACTCTTCTAAAATTGATTGGGGTGATGGCGCATAACTCTGTGAATGTACTTAAAAACCATGAATTGGACACTTTAAATGGGTGGATTATATAGTATGTGAATTATATCTGAATATAAAGCTGTTACAAAAATAAGGAAGGGTATATGTTTATATATATGTATGTGTATATATTACATTCATCTCTATACTTATTAAATCTCTCTGGAAAGAATCACAACAAATTGGCCGCATCCAGAGAAGGAAGCCGGTCGCTGAGGGGCAAGGGTTGTTCACTACACGCTCTGGCTGCTCAGGAATTTCAAATCATGTGAACATGTGACCTACTTTTAAAACAAACAAAATTCAAAGTAAGTCATTAGAATAAAGTTTTAAATGGACTAAGTGCCAGTCAGACCCGCCTCTCGGGCAGGAAGCCCATCTCCTGGGCCCCCCTGTTCCACTGAGAGACAGCTCATCACCACCTCCATATGGCTTTGCCACTGCTCATCTGGGGACCTCAGGAGCCAAACGCAGTCCCTCAAACCTTCCCTCCACCTTAGTCGGTTTCATTTCTAAGCCCACTAAGTGGTGCTGTAGCTCAAGACCAGCTTCCTGCCAAAACCACATTGCTTGTCCCAAAGAGTACGTGTTACCTTTGACATTTAGAAAAATTAATAAAGAAGATGAAAATGAAGTGTGGGGGAGGGGCTGCATCAGGCAGCTGCTGTGATTAGACGGGAGTCCAAGCAGGCTGCCTCAAGCAAAGCCCTTCTCATTTGCAACCTCTGAGCTCCACCCTGCAACTTCTTCTTCGGGACATAAGACATAATAGCCTCCCAGAGAAAGCCAAGGAAGCTTAAAAACAGAAAGAACACTACTCCAGAACCCACTTTCCTGCCTCACTCTGCAGGGAAGCTGGTGTGTTCCCTGGGCTCAGCCGGCAAAGGCACCACTGCCTACCACCAAGGCAGGCGGCCAGGGTACCATTCCCAAGTACCAGCCTTCCTGCCTTGGGCGGAGTCCCTGTGTCCACCCGACACTCCTACTGAAGCAATGTAAACAAGCCACTGAGACAAGCACACCCAGGGCCACAGGAATCTCATCTCCCTCTGCTCCAGACAGGTGACTTGAGACCAACACTCAGTTACATGAGACATAAGCATTTTCCTCTAGTGCAGCAAAAGCTTCCAAATCCCACCTCCCACACAGCTCTGGCCCAGCCTCCCTGAACACAGGTGTTCCCAGAGCCTTCCAGAGGCACCCACCAGCGTAGCCAGTCCTGGGGCTATCCCGGGGCTGCCCCCGCCCCTTCCCCACCACACCAGGGACCTTCTGTTCCAGTACCAGCAGCCAGTCAAGCCAATGACTCAAAGCACCACGTCAAAAGCTCAAATGCGGGCCGGCCGAGTGGCGCGATGGTTAAGAACTCGCTTGGGATGCCAGAGGGCCCCGGTTCGGATCCCACATAGGAGGGCCAGTGACACTGCCCTCCACAGCTAAGATGCTGAACAACAGCTCAACCTGGAGCTGGGCTGCCATGAGTCGCCGGCGACGGCGTAGGCTGCACTCCCTGTGGCAGTGGGTTGCCATGGGCTACCGTATGTAGCCAGCAGCCAGCGTGAGCAGCCAGCAGCCGCAGTGAGCGGCCGTCCAGAAGCCGGCGACTGATCTGCCTCGCCAGAGAAGAGCGCAATGATGGTTCCAACTTGGGCCAGTGAAGCAACATCCTCCACAACTAGATTGAAGAACAAAACGACAGCAACTTGTCTGTTCCCCTTCCCCCAATTCCCCAGCACTGTTCCCATCCCCCCAATTCCCCAATAAAAATCTTTAAAAAAAAAAAAAAAAAAAAAGCTCAAATGCCCCAGAGTCCATTGGCGCAGAAAATCAGTGAGGCAGGCCTTGTGTGACATAAACATTAGAACAAACATGGCGATATCTGATCATTTGGCAGCCAATGCTCTGTCTTTGAGTCACGGAGGCACAACATATGATTGGTGCTGACAAACCCAGAGATGGGATAACAGCGATCCAGCTCCCGCCCATTCCGGTCCCACGGAGCAGAAGCCCTGTATCTCCAGGTGGTCCCATCTGTCATGGAAAGCAAGAGGTGCAGATTTTGATACAAAGACTCTCAACTTTTAACTGTTCTCAGCTACCTCAGCTATTCAAAAACACTGTGCAGATTAAAAAAAAAAACTGATCAGCCTCTGACTCAGTTTCCCGGCCATGGAGAATTTGGTCATGAGTGCCAGGCATGAGTGACACTGAATAATTCAGCTAAAAATCATGAGCCCAGAGAGATGGAATGATAGACAGTGTCCTGATATCTGTCCCCCAGCAGTTCAATCACGATCACAGGGTACCGCCATGATTTACACAACCTAGCGCTTCCCTCCCGTCTTGGGCGCTGTCCCCTCGAGATTAACAAAGGCGTATCACGCTGACTGACCCCAACACCTGCACCCAGCACACAACACAGTATGCACAGTGGGGCTTACGCTTCACATACGATCACACACAGCCCAGGTAACCCCGAAGAGCTCCATTACAATTCTTAGGGCTTCTCTTCATAACACTACAGCGTTTCGCCTCCATCTGCTCCCAACTCTTGTTCCTTTTTCCCTCTGTCAGTGCCCGAGGGACAGACCCGACTCGCATTCTTCCCGGGTAACATAAGCATGCCCTGGGTTTGACCTGTTTGAGGAGCCACATGAAATATGGCCACAGCAGATGCCCCAAGACCTGTTCCTCCAGCTCTCAGTGTGTTTGCCAAGGGCTGCGTCCACTTCATTTTTATGCGAGGTGCCAGCTGGGGGAAGTGAGGCTTAAAGTGAGGAAGGCAGCCTCTAGGGGCAGCTCCGTTGGTTCAAGGGCAGTGGCAAGATGACCAGAAGGACTCATGGGTGGACCCAACATAGCCTGGAAACTGTGCTTCGAGACACACATCAGAAGTGTGTGACCCTTTCAGCATCCACTCGTCCCTGCCACGTGATAGGGGAAGCATGGGAACATCAGTCCTTGCCATCACTGCCCCCACCTGAGGGACAGTCACATCTCAGAACCAGCTCCCAAACCCTCCGCCTCAGGCCTAGATGTCCAGCTGTGTGGTGGCACTTCCATGAGCGGATTTCACCTGTACGTCATCCTCTCTCACCATGCTGTCTACCCTGCCTGGGCACCCCCCTTCATCATGGCCGCCCTCTCCAAGCCCCTCCAGGCCTCCTGACACTTTCCTCTTCCTCCTCCTCTTTGTACACTCAGACCTCCAGCGCTCCCTGGAAGGAGGTGCTTCCAGCACCTTCCACAGGTCTCCCCAGCCATCCTGTGTCCCCACTACATCCATTCACTCAGCAAATACTTATTAAGCACCTAATATGGGTCAGCGTTTGTAAAGCAGCCCTTTGATTATTTCCCTCCTGAATTCAAATTTTCCATTTGTTCTTCTGACCCACTACAAACCCCAAAATCCTCCAGCTGGAATTTGTGTCTTCTAAAATCCGGCTGCAACAGGGAACACTGGATGGAAAGTCAGGCTCTGGCCCTTCACCAGCTGCACCTTGATTTACTCATCTGTGAAATGGGGACTCCCACATAGCACCCATTGTAGGAATGAGGAAACACGTGTAAAATGCTTAGCACAGAGCCTGGTACACATAAGGGCTTAACAAACAGTAGCTGCTATTACTACTGACGTCATCATGATTCCAAGAGATCATTTCTCAAACCCTACCCACAGCAAAACCAGCTTGGCCCATTGGGTCCTGGAAGAACCTCTTCTCCCTCCAACCCTGTCAAGTCCTGATCCTTCTCCTGCCTTCTTCACAGGCCACTCTGTCCCCAGCCAAAGCCTCGGGGCCTTCCTTCCGCAGCTTTTCAAGGTTGGGTGCTTTTGATACATCACTCCTGTATTGAATTGAATTGCTGCTTATCTGCCAAGTAGCAGCAGCCGAGGGCGTCATCCTATCTCCCAGGTCAAACTGGAAGCTCCTTTGCCTCTGATGTGTGTGTTCCCCATGGCATCCTGTATGCTCACGGTAGGTCTCATTAAACACACCTAGCTATTCAGCCCAGTCATGTTTTCTCCCGGGTCCTTGGCTGGGTGTAGGGGAGACCAGCTGGACTAGTTCAAAACCCAGCCCACCACATCTTAAGAGTCCAAGAAAAGACCAAGCTGGGCATCAGAACCCCTGGGCTTAAGTGCTGCTTTCTCCTACAAACTCACTGGGTGACTGTAACAAGTCTTTCCCCTTTCCCACTTCTGGGGCTCAATTTCCTCACTCGTACAATGGGTGGAGGGAATAAAGTCAGGGGAGCTCTGAATGCGAGGAAATCCCACACCCAAGAGGTTACAAGGTCCTGGGGCCCTCCCGGGCCTAAGCGCCCCGCCCACGCTCTTCACCACAGCTCCTCCTCTGCTCCACACCTGCCAATCAGAGTGGATTTCCTCCTCCCTCTGTGCTCAGGAAAATAAACATCAAGTCTGGATTCCTTGCACACCGCCCTTAGATTAAGTACAGGATTTTAAAGTGCAACCATGGCAATGTGATTCTAAATTCACGGTCCCAGAACTCCCCTTTGAAAATGGTTAGAAACAAAACGCCAGCCATAAAAATAAAATACTGGACACAAACCATGAAGCCTTCTCTGCTTAAATCCGGGAGGGTTTCCCTCCCATGACACAGTGTAAGGTACCAACGGGGTGCTGTGCAGACACTGACACTGGATCCCCCTTCTCCACCCCCGGATGTGCCTCGTGTCTCAAGGAGGAGCTGCATTTGCAAAGCCTCTGATCACAATGGGCACATGGGCATGAGAGTGTGCAGGCAAAGCCACATAAGTCTGAGGGCTCCGGGTTAAATTAAAAAGGGACTTTCCTCCCTTTCCAATTTGACAGAAGGAATCAGTGGCCGGTCTGAGCCCTCACAGGCCTGTTAATAAAGGCAGTCGTGAGGCACCTCCTCCCCCTGGGGAATTCAGTAGTCAAGGGGGTAGGGTTCTACATGGGTCCTACACGTCCAGGAGGCTTAAGCAGGCTAAAGAAAGAGTCACCAGTTTCATTTCTAACACAGCTCAGAAGCTGATGCACCTTCGTGAGTATTTTGGCCATATGGCTGAATCCTCATTTACAAGCAAGACCAAAAGGTTGGGTATAAACTACATCTGTTTTCAGAATCATATTGTTAAATACAGTAGGGCATTTGGCTGCTTAGAGGGGAGCCAAGGACTTGGGTGACTTCATCTCACTCTGACCATCCCAGTAGCTCCTGGAAGCGTGTACTAATTAGTAATGGGAAACGGGTGGCCAGAAAGGTTCAGTTAATGTCCCACATCAGACAACCAGCAGGCCGAGTGGCTGGCACTCTCAGGGCTTCTCCACCTCAGCACTACGGACATCTTGGGATGGACCATTCCTTGTTGAAAGGGCCGAATGCCTGGTAGGGTGTTCAGCAGCGAGCGTCCCAGGTCTCTGAACACACGATGCCAGTAGCATCCTCCTCCCCAAGTCATGACAAATCAAAAATGTCTATGGACACTGTCAAATGATCCCAAGGGGGCAAATTCCTCCCCAGGTGAGAAACAGTTAAGGGACCTGGTTCTTCCCATGTGCTGTGATTTCTTTTTAACCTGGTAGACAGATAAATCAAGGGCAAGCTCTCTACCCCTTATTTTAAAGTTCTGGATTTTTGCTGTATTAGGTTTATTTAACACTCTTCACTGTGACACATAAAATTATTAAACAAGTGGGGGGGGGATTGGATGAAGGCTGTCAAAAGGTACAAACTTCCACTTGTAAGACAAATGAGTGCTGGGGCTGTGATGTACAACATGACGACTGCAGCTGACAGTGTTGTACGGTGTATTTGAAAGTTGCTAACAGAGTAAATTCCAAAAGTTCTCATCACAAAAAAAAAAAAAACACTTTCTTTTCTGTATCTATATGAGATGATGAATGTTCACTAAACTTATTTCACAATATATGTAAGTCAAGTCATTATGCTGTATACCTTAAACTTATACTGTGTTACATGTCAATTATATCTCAGTAAAACTGAAGAAAAAGAAAATCTACTAAAAATCTTAAAGTAAATTAAATTAGGATGAATATGGTTCACTTCTATAGCTTTTCCCCCAATTCAAAACCTTGGTCAAGCAATCAAAAATGCCCTCATGACGTCAAACAAGCTCCACAGTTATAAAACAACACTGGCCCTTTTAACCCTGGCTCTGCCCAAAGCTCCAATTTATTGCATTGATATACTAATGAGCAGCCAGTAAGAACATTTCAGAATGGTTAACTTCCCTCAAACCCTAAAAGTATTAAATTTTTACACTTTCTCTTAACTTTTATTCTTATTACAAATGTCAGTACCCAGACGATGGGAAATTTGGGGATTCCAGGCTAAGCAGGAAAGTTTTCGTTCCTTTTTAAAGACCTGGCTGAAAAGATTAACTAAGCTGTCAGGTTCCAACATCTCAGGACATGGCAGCATGTACCTTTGCCACTGATGGAAGTGTGATGGCTTGGTGATGTCAGATCACCTAGAATTCATCTTCCTCCCCACCCCCCAGGAAGCACCAAAACAAACCCTCCTTTCAGATAAAAGGATTTTACAGAGTTTTTGAAATAAGAGGTGGCTGGGCACACAGCCAGCTGAGATCTGGGAGGAAGGTGGCCTGGGCAGGGGAGCTGGGAGACTTGCCAAGACGGGGACAGGATCCCCAGGAGGAAAGGAAAGACGTGGTTTCAGGTGGTAGTTTCTGACTTGTCTCCACCTTCTTCATAAGACATTAGCGAGTAAAGTCGATCCCCCACCAATCTCAGTGAGTAAAGTTAAACCTAAGAGAGCACATGGGGCAAAAGGTGCTGAGAACCATGGCCAGGGGCTTATGTGTGTCACCCCTGAATCCATGCAACCCCAGCAGACGCTTCCCAACATCAAAAATGGGAGGAATCCAAATTTTTTACTTCCTAGACACAGCCTCTTTGTCAATCCCCTTTCAGCTCTCACAAATATGTCAGGTGGCACAAGGAATGGCTCCACTGCAAGCTGGGCAGAACTGTATGTGACACACACACACACACACACACACACACGTGCACACACACACACACATACATGTACCCTCGCCAGAGGGTGCTCGGCCTCCAAACTGCCTTTCCCTTTTTCCAATTCTGTCTCCAGTCTTAAAATAGTTTCCCTTAATGATTAAAACACATGAAAAAGGTGTAAATAATTCTGCAGATGGGGGCATCCGAGGGGTTAGTAAGTATGAGACGAGACAACTGCTCAACCTCAACACAAAATGGAGAAACGCAAAACAAAGAGATATCAAATTATACCCATTTGATTGGAAAACATTATAAAGTCAGATAATACTAAGAGTAAGATATGATGGAAAGACTGAGAACCTGCAGGCACTGCAGGTGGGAGGGTAAACTCAAGGACATCAAGTAGGTGTACCCCTGGACCCAGAAATCCCACTCCTGGAGGAACACCCAGATGCTCTTACACAGGTCCTCAGGAAACCGATTCCAAGGATGCAGAAAAGAGTTGAGTGCATGGACAAGGAGAGAAATAATAAATAAATGCCCATTGTAAGGTAATCAGGCAATGTAGAAATATATCATGAATAATGCGTGCATACATAATAATCACCCACATTCGCATATACACACACACATAGATTTCTTTGCATGTGCATATATTTATTTATTTAAATGAGCTCATACTAAATGTGCTGTTTTGCAACCTGTTCCAGTCCACTGTAAGGGTTACCAGAATTAACCAATGCACAATTGTTGGATACTTAGGTTATTTAAACCTTTTCGCTTATTAAACAAAGCTGCTCTGAACTTCACTGCCTGTGCATCTTTGCTTCTTCTTCTAATTAAATTAGAAGCCAAGGATATGTATCACAGTGAAAAATGTGTACCTTAGGAATGGAAGTGCTTGGTTAAAGGCATATATATATTTCCCTCCCCCCCCGTTCCCCACTACAGTACAAATTCTTGGCTTCTGGTTTTAACAATTTCCTTGGATCCACATTTTTTCTGTTGTCTGGCAAAGTGATCCCTTCAGGGAAAACAGGCAAATGGGCTAGGGTCTCCACTTTATAAGCCATAACACTACACTCTTCCTCCCTTGTTGTTCTTAAGAAAATGGAGGGCCATCATGCAAACACATCCCTCTCTCACAGGTTTCCAATATCATGCATCTAGTCACTGGGAACATTCTGAGAAGCGCCTGCAATGTAAACTACTTAGAAGTTCAACAGTCACTCGCTAAAAATATCTTTATTAGATGCCACCTTGTGCTTGGAGCCACAGTAGGTGTTAGAGACATACGATTAAGGCCCAGCCCTGCTCTCGGGAGCCCTCAGCCTGGCACGGCAAAGGGACATGTTCAGTAGCACTCTTGATTCCACATAGGAAATTCAAAATCCCCATGTGCTCTGGGAACACTTGGGCCCTGACAAGGGAGGCTTTTCAGAGGAGATGACACAGCAAGGAGCTGGCAGTGTGGTCTTGGTAGCAAAGGGGACTCCAGGCAGAGGGTTTGAGTGGGGCAAGACATGCATGTCTGAAGCCATGACACCTTTGGGGAACCCCTAGAAGTCCAGCAGGGCTGGGGCAGCGGGCAGAGGCGAGACTGGGGCTGGAGGAGGAGGCGAGGCCCTGGCCATGAAGAGCCAGCTTGCCTACATGCTGAGGAGCTTGTGCACGGTTGGGGTGGGTGGGCAGAAGGATGGGTGAGACCAGAGGGAGGGTGGCGGGAACAGGGACAAGGCTGGCAGCAGGAGCACCGGCCTGAAGGCTATGGCTGTGATTCAGAGACAAAGTAGGACGTCGGTTGGGCAGAGCGCTGGATGGGGGAGAAGCTTCAGCGGTGAGAAGGTTGTGGGCACAGGTAAGACAGCCTCAGGGAAACCATGGGGTGGAATGGCCGAGACATGGTAACTGCCTGCTGAGGAGCTGGGAGAAGGAGAAGGTAAGAAGGACGCCAGCCAGAGCAGCAGGCCTTCGGGGACCTGATAAACTGAGCCTGCGGAGGACCGTGTAAAGGGGGAATGGTCACAGTACAGACCACCAAGCAGTGAGATGGGCTAGCGCTGCCCTGGCCACAGGCTTGTAGAATGTTCTAGAATCCAGTGGATGACTCACACCACGCTCTAAGATGCAACTTTCTCCTCTACCAAGGAGCACGTGGGGACAGTACCATTCAGGCCCTTCCCAGCTATAAAATGCCCTAAGTTCCTGTCTACATCAGAAACCAGGGTGGCAGATGTCCACCTGGGAACTCACCCCAACAAGACCACCTTCCCAGGAACAGGAGGCAGATCAAATTCCTAACAGGCTTCTCAAGGAAGGTGGAACCTTCTCCCAACACACCACACCCAAACCAGCGAGGACCCACCCTGCCAGGCCTGAGTGCCTGCCGGCTCTCCACCCAAACACACAGCTCAGGGCCCTCACATCTGGATGCATGCTGGCGGCCTCCCCCCTTCCTGCCCCCCACTCCTAGATAATAAGGAGCAGACTGGCAAAATAGTTCAAATACCTTCTTAAAAAGTACACCGCCTTGTGGGCTCGGCAGCCTATTTTGAGCTAAATGTTTCAGACCTCCAGGCTCAGAGCTGCTCTAGGCATCAACATTCGCTCCAGCTGAAGCATCAGGAGTCAGTGAAGGATGGAGGGATATCCCCTGACTGCCAGGCCGGTGTCGGGCACAGAGACATAGGGATGGACTGGTCATGGCATGTGGGAGCTGGGCCCTAAACCCAGCCACCGAGCACAGCATGAGAAAGGCTGCAGGGAAGATGCACAAGGCTTGGGCTGCGGGAGGCCGGAAAGGAAGCCACAGCCTCACTGAGTGTCCAGGAAAACTACACAAGGGAAGGCGCATGGGAACTGGGCCTTGGTGGCTGTGTGCAGTCTGGGCAGGTGTGGAGCAAAAACTGGCCTAGGAGTGGAAGGCATACACCAGCACCACGTAGGTGTAAGAAAAGGAGCACGTGACAGAGAAAGCTCAGCAGGGCTGGCTGATGGCTGCAAGGTACACTGGGGCCAGTTTGCAAGGGCCCCGAACGCCATGTCCAGGTCATGGCTACAAGGAGCCACTGAAGCTTGTAAGCAGAGGTGCGAGGGCAGTGGGAAGACAATGGTGAAGGGAGGCAATTCAATTCCCACATCAAGGGAACAGGCACAGTGAGGAACACTGTGGCCTGAGCCTGGGCAGGGGACGGTGGGGTGAACGGAGGCACACAGGTCCCCTTCCCATTTTCTCAGGTCCACTGGCATTTAATCCTATGGACCCACACGGAAACACCTTGACTCAGCCTCACAGCAGCAGCAAACCTACAGGTAACTCCCCACCCTGCACTTCCAGGTCTGGTTTGCTCCCTGCGGAGAACAATCCCCTGGCCCCAAACCTCCAACAGCTGATCAAACATGCAAGCACATGGTGCACTTGGAAGGGGCGGGAACTGGCAATGGATAATCACACACACACACACACACACACACACACACACACACACACACACACACGCGCGCGCGCACAGGTCCCCGCGACCCACCTGAGTAACAGGACACATTTGGTCCATTTCCTGCAAAAACACTATCTCCCAGGCGTTAGGGGAAAACATCCTCCTTGCAGCCACTGCAGCTCTCTCCATCTCACTACTCCAGGGGTCCGGGGCTTCCTTCCTAATTTCTCAGACACTTTCTCCCTGAACTTGAGCGACCTACAAAAGCCTCTCCACGACCCCCCACGTCCCTGGAATCTTCATTGGGTCAGGTCAGTCAGGGGCAGAGGAGGGTGATCTGTGTCCCTGCTAACAGAAAGTCACTGAGGCCACCAAGAGTCACCAAGCATCCTGGAGCCCAGCTCCAATCCTGGGCACAAAGCGCACCCCCAACAGGCATCCTGGGGACCTCCCCACACGCTAGACGCTGCTTCTTTTTGAAGCACGAGGGAGCAGTTTAAAAGGCAGGTTGGGTGTGAGGGAGCCTCAGACAGAAGGGAGGGAGGGGTAGCAAGGTGGCTAAGGTTAAAGTCAGACGGACCTGGGTTCAAATTCTACCTCCGCCACTGAGTTTACTTGGATAAGCCTCTCTGCCTCCCTGGAAATCTTTTCCTCATCTGTGAAGTGGGTATAAAAAACTAAATTCCGTGTAAGGTTATCAAAATTCGGAGCACTATTGTTAATGTTAAGTATTAACAGAGTTTAAGGGGCTCCAATATTTATTTTATATGTACATAGTTAAAAGGGAGAAAATTCCTAAAATGTTACCAGGAAACACCAGGCAAGCGCACCCCTGCGGGGCTGGGTAGGGAACCGCCGGGCTGGCTGCAGCGCACCAAGGCGCCGACTGGGAGCACAGCCGCGCACCCAGAGCATCTGTGCGCGCAAGTTGGCGGTGCAGGTGGACCTGCAGGGGGAGGAAAAGGGCGGCCGGACCCACCTGAAGACCCGCAGCAGCAGGCAGGCGATGAGGAAGGCGGTGAAGGCGCACGCCACGATCACGGCCGCCTTCAGGGTGGGCAGGTCGCGGAGCAGGCTGGAGATGCGGGTGACCAGGGCGTCGCCGCTGCTGTTGAAGCTACCACCGCCCGCCGCCACCTCCCCGGACACGGTCCGGGTGGTGTTCCCGGGCCCCGGGCCGGGCGGCGAGCGCTCCGGCTCGGGCCGCGGCGCTAAGGACTGGGCACGGCTGGCGTGGGCAGCGGGCGCAGCCAGGAGCGCCAGCAGCAGCAGCTGCAGCAGCGGCGCCGCGCGCATGGTGTGGGCGGCAGGCGCCCGGCCCCGCAGGGTGCGCGGCTGAGCCCGGGTACGCACCCACGCCGAGGCCTGCACCCAGGGATCCCGCTGCCCAGGCGGCTGCGCGGTGCTTGGCAGGAAACTGCGGCGCCCGGAAGAGCCCGCGCCGCCGCCGCCACCAACACGTTGCACCGAGTCATTCGACGGGCCGCGTCCCCACGTGGGCGGGGCAGGCCACCAGGCCTGAGTTGCGGGCTGAGCTCCGCTCCTCCACCGCCCCAATTCCCCTGGGGACCCGGGACCCCCTTGAACAAGTAATAATGGCCCGGCTCACTCTTGTACAGGTTCTTTGCCGTGGAGTTTGCGTTTTATTTCATTTAATCCTGCAACCCCCTTGTTAGTTAGGTCTCTGAATGTTAGGTCTCAGAGACCTTGACTTACAGACAGAGCCATGTCTGCAAGAAAACAACAAAACGTCTGTTGGCCTGCACCTGTAGACAGAGCCAAACTTGTGATAACAGAAAATGCCCAAAACAGCTACTGGCTTACAGGCAGTCAGCATTTTCTGTTCAAACAATGCTACCCTGTCGGCACCGCCCCTATAGAACCCTCCTCACCCACTCCCTTGGGGCTGCACGTTTGTGCAGCCCGGGCTGTAGCCATCTTTGCTCAGCCTGATAGACGTTCTCTTAATAAAATAGACTTTCTTAAACTTTCTTAACTTGTTTGACGATGTGCGTTCCTTTACCGGCTGACCTATCACCCCTTAGGGGACAGGTATTTCTGCTATTCTCATTTTACAGTTGATTTAGGACCCAGAGAGCCAGCTCTTAGCAACCCACATAGTGCCAGACTAAGACTCCAAGGCTATGGGACCTGAGAGGAAACACCCATTTCACACATGGGGACTTTGAAGCCCCTAGAGTTAAGTGGGTTGCCCATTGCCCTGTAATTGCATATACTTCCCCAATTTCCCTCTTTCTCTCAGAAAGAGTTTATCTCATGGCTTCAATGATTCAGACATCTTTGCACCTCTGCTTATGAACCAGATTGGGATGTGCATTTCTGCACTCATAACTTCCATGTGGGCAGCAGTGGGGGGATTAACAGTCTCCCTCCCAGGCTAAAGTTTCAGACCCCAGGAAGTAACTGTCTCTGCTCTGCAAGCCAAATGATGCTTAAGTGAAGAAAGACAATTACGGAGGTTCTAGTGTGAGGCCCAGAGGTGGGACTTGGCGGACGGCACAGGGGGCTCTCCTGGAGCACGAGGAATTGTATACACTGAGGGCCTCGGGTCCCTCCTTTCCCCCAGAGGATGCATTCTGGCAGAAAACTCTCCAGTGGTGGGTAAACAGGTGAACACACATGACAAGGACACAGTGACCTTAAACAGCTCACCCCCGACCTGCTAGAGAAAGAGACAAATAAATACAGTAGATTCTATTAGTTGGCTACTGTTGCCTAACAAACTACCCCAAACTCTGAGGCTTAAAACAGCACATATACGTTATTCTCTCACAATTTGCATGAGTCAAACATCTGAGCATAGCTTATCAGGATCCTCTGCTTCAGAGTTTCTCACAAGGGTGCAGTCAAGGAGCCAGCTGGGGCTGGGGTCTCACCTGAAGGCTGGAGTGGGGGAGGACCTGCTTGCAAGCCCAGTCAGCTCCTCACGGGCTGTTGCAGTGCAGCCTCAGTTCCCCAATGTCTGTTGGCCACAGGCTACCCTCAGCTCCTTGTCATGTGGGTTTTTCCAACATGGCAGCTTCCCTCATTGAGATGTACAAATATAGAAAGCAAAAAAGAGATCTGCTAGCAAGACAGAAGTCACCATTCTTATGAAACCCCATCACAGATGTGACATCCCAACACCTTTGCTATGTTCTGTTAGTTAGAGGGAAGTCACAGATCTTGTCCACAACTCAAGCGGAAGGATGACACAAGGGTATGAATATCAGGAAGTGAGGATTACTCAGGCCATTTAACAAGATGCCTGACACTGTGTGTGACACATTTTGAGTTCATGGTATGAACAATAATCAAGTTATCAAAAGTCATTACCCAGGAAGCGCTACTTGAAAAG
This sequence comes from Hipposideros armiger, assembly GCF_001890085.2. Lineage (NCBI taxonomy): Eukaryota > Metazoa > Chordata > Mammalia > Chiroptera > Hipposideridae > Hipposideros > Hipposideros armiger. The sequence goes on from NW_017731385.1 coordinate 125,292, forward strand.
CACAATGACTATTCCAGTGGCTCCAGTGTTAAGAAATTTGGACAGATCACATGATTCAATTATCTTCCAACTCTAAAATACCACTTTATGGTATGTCAAAAATGTCACTCTGGTATACAGCCATCACTATCATATAATCATAATAGAATATATGAAAGAAATTCCTTGAAGAACCACCTCTGACGCCCATGATTTTGCAGCCCTTCCCTCTAAGGATAGCCCTCAAGACATCACAGGTTCACATTTTTGTCCTGATCAGAAATTCTTGGATGATAGAGACAAGCGGTATCGGGTTTTGAGCCTCTCAGCCAGGACGAGAGGTCTGAACACTGAGGCCTTGGACATGGACTTAACCACCAAAGCCAAGGTTTTGTTTTGGTTTTTTTAATGTCTAAAATGAGGACAATAATATTTAGCTCAATCAGGTCCCTGAAAGATCCATAAGAAGGAGAAAATATTAGAACCCTTATCCTTCTTTTGCCACAAGTCATGGACTGGCATAGATTTGTTTCACAATGTAAAGCTAACTTAACACCAGGAATGTAGAAAGTATAAATGTTAGATTTTCTTTTTAAAGTGAAACTTCAGAATATTCCATTTTTCCTGATTATTTGCTGTGTAAATTATCACAACAAAGGACTTACTTATAAATTGCCCTAAATTAGAGTTCCTTAAACAATGACATTTTTTAACATAGAACACAGATGACAGGCAATGGAAACCAATTCTGGCTGATTTCAGAAAAAGGGAGTTTATCAGAAGCACACTGGGTTGCTTCTGGAATCAAGCTAGAGCAGAAATTCTCAAAGTGGGGTCTATGGATTCCTGGGGTCCCTGAGACCCTTTCAGGGAAACTGCAAAGTCAAAACTGATTCCATAATAATACTAAGATGTTATCTGATGTTTTCACTGCGTTAACATTTGCACTGATGGTGGAAAAGCAATGGTGATGAAAACTGATTGTACCTGAGCATGAATCAAGATAGGCTGTACTCACAGCAACTGCATTCTTCACGACCTTGCACTATAGAAAAAAAATTTTTTTAAAGAGCCAGCTTTACTTTAGAATGTCATTGATATATCCATGAAATTATTAAACCTTGACCCTTGAAAACAACAGATCATTTTAATATTTTACGTGATGAAATAGGAAGCGTGAATAAAGTCACTTCTGCTGCACACTGAAGTATGATACTTGTCTCCAAAACAAGGACACGTGCAGTTCTTAGAGTTGCACACTGAACTCACCACTTTTTTCATGGAACACCATTTTCAATTAGAAGAGTGCCTATTAAACTTCAGACCTGGTCTTGGGCAAGCATTGTCTCAAAAATGCACAAGATGATGAGCCTCTCAATTCAGGGATAACAACTGACAGTTTTGTAGCCAATGAAAAAATTCAACCTTCATGGGAAAACCTGAATTTTTAGACAACTTGTCAATTTGGATGCTTTCTACCATGAGCTGGACTGCTTTCCAATAATTCAAGACTTTTCTGATGAGCTTGGTGGTAAGACTTAAAAGTGTGGGGTTTGGATATTGTGTAACAAAATATAACAAAATTTGGAAGATCTGCATAAATCAGCAAACAAATTTTTCCCAATCACCAATGCACAATGTTACAAAATCACAGGTAGGTAAAAGATCCATTTCAAGTGCAAGACAGACAAATGGATTTTGATGAAACAAAGTACAAAATTTCATCAGTATAATTCCAAATGTCACATTGCAACTAATCTTTAAGAAACTACTAGAAATTTTTATGTGGCATCAAAGAAGAAAAGACTCTGAAAATCTCCTCCTTTTTCTGAATGAATATCTGGGTCGGGCTGAACTTTCTTGATATTCTTCAACCAAAACAATAACTCAAAACAGCCTGAATGCAAAAACAAATATGAAAATCCAGCTATTTTCTATTAAGCCAGACATTAAATAGATTTGAAAAAAAAATGCTAAACAATGCTACTGTTTTCTCTAATTTTGGGGGGAAATATAGTCATTTTTCATAACTATATGTTATCCATGTTAAATATGTTAATGTATTTATTATTTTGTTCTTAAATTTTAAATTTCTAATACAATAAATATCAATTCAGTATACACAAATAAACAAAAGTTCTTTGAGGTCCTTCATGTTTCTTAAGACTGGGAATCAAGAAAAGACCAAAAAGTTCCTGAGACTAAAAAGTAGTTGGAAAAATGCTGAGCTTAGAGAATCAGGCTTGGAAAAAAAGAAGCAAATCAAATGGGATACTTTCTGCTCTGGGAAACAGAAAACCCAACTTGAACTGACTCAAACGAAAAAGGAAATCTCTTCTCTTGCTTAAAGGAAGTCCCAGGTGGGGAGGCCCCAGGGTTGGCTGATGCTGCGGCTACATGGATGTCATAGACCCTGGGTCTTCCCATCTCTCTACTCTGCTGCCCACAGCATTGGCTTCAACCTCAGGAGGGTGACAAGATCACTGCAGTGGCAATTAGGGTGACATGCCTTCTTGGTCACATACAGCAGGTGAGAGAAAAAAATCTTCCCACCTCTGGGTCTGACTAGTCCAGCTTGAGTGACAGTCCATGAGGGGAATGTCATGCCCTGATTGAACTGCACCCACCTAGGAACTAGGGTTTGGGGAGCTTCCTGAGGAAAATTCAAGGAGAGGGCAGGTTCTGTTAGAGAGGAGGAAAGGAAGAAATGGACGTTGCATAGAATACAGCTCCCGTTCCAATAGGCAAGATACAGGGAGCTGAGTCTGGTTGCACTTCTAGCACCAAAGCCAAAATGAGACCCAAGAAGGGCTCTGTTAGGAAGCTTCTAAGCAGCGGCACTGTGCAGCAGATGCTCTTCAGGCTCCAGCATCACCACCGCCTGCTCCGGCACTGGACCGTGGATGCCACCGCCATCACCTCTGCTGAAAGACTAAACTTCTAAACTGCCCGTAAATTGCAATCACTTGCTTGAAATTCAATCTCCAGCTGAGAAGAGGAGGGCAAATTCAACCCAATCTAAATCAGAAAAGTGACCAGCCCTCCAAGACGCCTGAGTCCGAGAGGGTTCCCAGGATGCAGGACTTTCCAGGTGAGAACCAGGCTCGTCCCAGACAAAGCAGGAAGAGTGGGTCACCGTACCCAGCCAGCCTCTCTGAGCTCAGGTAATGTGGCTGCTGGCTAAGCCCATGTGCATGCCTCCCCTGTGTGTTCCCCGGCACACAGGCTTTCACAACAGCTAATGTTTATGGAGTGTTTGCTCAGCGTCAGGGACTTTACATACTTGTCTCATTCACTCCTCAGCACAGACTCAGGGAGAAAATACAATTATCACCTCCTTCCACAGATGAAGGAACTGAGGCTTAGAGGTTAAGTAAGTTGTATACGAATAGTTCCATAAAACCAGTCCACACTGGAGTTTGGAAAGGGTCTCCTACTCTGTTTTCTGAAGTTTGCCAGAGAAGAGACAGAAGGAGAGAGGGAGGGAAGGAAGATAAGAGAGGGGAGGCTTGAACGTCCTCCCTGCTCTCAGCATCAGCCCCTCCGAGGGGTGCAGCCCCGTCCCATCCTCGACTCTCTCCTGCTCGGCTCTCCGGGGTGCTGACTGAGCACCAGCTGCAGCTCGTTTTACTCCCTGCTAGAAACAAGGGTATTATCATATAATATTCATGTCTATTTTTATAAATAATTCATCTTTTTTTGCACAAAAGTAAAACAGCCCGAAGCTAGAACATTTAAAAGGAACATTGGTGCCTGATTCATAAAATAATAATGTAGCCGGTTTGCCAGGCAGTTTGTGAACGTCCCAGACCTAAAATACACAGAGTTCTAGGTCTATTTTTAGCCTGGAAAAGGCTTTCCGATGTCTTTCTCAGTTCACACTTGATAAAGGGCAGTGTTATGCTTTCTCTGAAACTGGGCTTTCCCAAATCCGTTACATTCGCACAGGGAACTCGAAAAGATAACTTGGCAAATAAGCGTATCTATGAAATCCAAGCCCCCAGTACACAAATGCTTTTTTTAGCTCTAAAAAATAACTTATAAACAAAAGGATAATGGAGTCTGGTAAAGTATGGCTGTGGGAAATGGGGCCACAGCTCGAAATCACTTACATGACTTGTGCCAAGCCAACAGTGAGATTTCTTTTCTAGAAGAATAACAATTCCAGAGCTGGAAAGGCTCAAAAACAATTGTTAGACAGCAAGATATGGGTCTCTGTGTTATTATGGGTCCCCCCATCCCCACAATATCATGCACTAGTTTTTTATGAGATCTTTACTTCAGCACTTGTGATCATTTTTAAAATACTATGATTGCTCTTATAAATTATCTCCAAAACGACGCCCAGTAAACTCGTAATGTTGAATGCGTATGACATGGGGCTAACCAGTCTGCTAGGGACTGAAATGTGTCCCGGAACATGGGACTTTCATTGCTAAACCAGAAAGTCCCAGGAAAACCAGGACCCACATGTCACCCTGCCTATGGAGAGGAACTCTGGATGGCTGGGACACAGGAGGGGCAGAAAAATGGTGGCTGTATCCTTTCACACATTTAAAATGTTGAACCATATGAGTTTATTACCTGTTCAAAAAATTAGGTTAAAAATGTTCGGCCAATATCAGATGAAAGAACTATTTATTTAAATGAGATCTCTAAGAATGGCAAACAGTTTATTCAGCCTATGTGAATAACATCATTATATTTCGGTTCTGCTTTGCTTATGATTTCATTCATTTCTGAAATATACCCTCCAAAGGGCTTGACAGGTAGTCACCAAAAGAACTCAAAATTTTGCCAAGTTCTTTCATTCTGATTCTCACAACACCAGAAGGTGACTGGGGCTCAGACCGTTGTTCCAGTTCAAAGATTAGGAGAAGGAGACCTCATAAGGTTATCTGACTTGCCCAGGGTTTGACGTGAGTATGTGACTGGTCTTCTCTCCACGGGACAGGCCCCTCCTCTGCTGGCCTACTTCACATCTGGTTAGTATTGTTCAACCATGGAAACAGCGGGCTGTTGCCAAAGAGAAATATTTCTATCAAAGTTTCTCAAGTGTTCCCTGGGAGAGCCCGCCAGCAACCAGGGATGACATAATATTGACTGACAGAGCCCTCCGAGCCAATCATGCTACAGCAAAAAGTGCCACCCACAGAGAAAGTTTTTCTGGGCTTTCAATAGAATTGAGTCCTCAAGTGCATCATGTGAGGTAGGCCCCAACCTCTGAGCTAAGGGTGGACCAGCTGTCCAGCTCCTTTTGCAGGAGGTCGTCTCATACATATCAAAGTCACATTCATTTTCTTCTCAAAATGAAGATTTTTCAGAGGCGAAGACCAGCTGAGCAGAACTAAACAGGCTACAGACTTCTTTCTCTAGAAAAGCTGAAGGGGAGGGGGAGCGGTGGGCGGGGAGGTGGAGTTCACCCACTGGGTGACTGTTTGTAAAATAAATATTAATAGCAATTGTGAGGCAGACTCCAGTTTGCCTGATGAAAACATGCCAGCTGTTGTCTCTGCATGTTTCGGGGTGTGCAGATCCAAGTGGAGTCACCCCCATGTCCAAAGACACCCCCTCCATGCCTGCCCCACCTTGACTCCCACAAGTGGTGTCCCCAGCCTCTCAGAGAAAGCCCAAGTTAGGTTTCCACATTTGCATGAATTCATGCTCAAATTTCCAAGCAGATCTTTCTGAAGGACTGGGACACAGGAATGATAAGTTTTCACATGGCCCCAGATGGCACCTTCCTCATTCCCCCCAGTGTGAATTCCAAACCTTTACCCTTCTGCGGATGCCTGCTAACTCCACTGCAGACCCATCTGTCTCGGCACCCCTCCCCATTTCCTTGCTCCTCTCTGAGCTCAGGGACGTGCCTCTGGTTCAAGACCATCCCCTGTACCTTTACCTCTACTCTGGATCCTGTCTCCTGTAAGGTTTGGTTCCACCAGCTGCCTCCTCTTTTTTCTGTACCTTCAGTCCTCTCCTAGATACTTCCCATTCTGGTCTCTCATCACTTAAAAATCCCCTCATCTTTGTCTCCCTGCTGGCTCCCAGTATCTCTAGCTGCTCCTTCCCAGAATATCTAGGTGGCATCTGACAGTGCTGGGGCTTCCTGCCTGGGGACTCCGCTCCCTGGAGGGCCCAGACATCTTTCTCTCCAAGTTTCCCATCTTCCCCCTGCCCTCTGTCTCCCTCTCCAGAGCTGGCCCAGGGCTGTAGCTCAGTCCCCAGGATTGCCACCTGAGACCTCTTCTCACTCTGCCCCCTCTCCCTGGGGCCTCAACCAAGGATTCTCTTTAAATGGCTTCCTCAGTTTACCCCCCATGACCATCCTTAAGAGCTTCTGAGTCCAGGAACCTCAAACACCACATATCCAAAACTGGACTCTCGTCCTCTCCCCAAACTTGCCCTGCCTCCTGAGCTCCCTGTCTCTGCTGACCATGCCACACCAGTGGGCAGAGCCAGAAACCTGGGGGTCCCCCATTCTCCTCTCCCCCGCCCCTCACCGCCACATCGCCAAGTCCTTTCTCTTCTCTCTTGAAATGGAATCCAGAGCCATCCACATTCACTTGCTTATCTGTCTTCCCAACATACACACAAATGTAGTATCCATCAAGTCAGAAGTTCTGTCTGTTTTGTTCATCACTGTATCCTCATCAGCTAGAAATGTGCCTGGCACAGAGTCAGCGCTTCATAACTTCTCAACTGAATGAAAAACTATGCACTGCCCACTCTACATCAGGTAACATAGGTGTTAAGCATACATATTTAAAGTCAGAAGGCAAGAGTTTGCATCTTGACTCTGCCATTTCCTCTCTGTGTGACTTGAAACTAAGTTAACTTAACCTAAGTCTGAATTTCCTCATCTGTAATATAAGCATAAAAATAGCAGCTGACTCAAGAGTTCATTGTTAGGATTAGATGAGATAATACATGTACCAGGCTCATTCAGTGCCTGGTACATATCAAGTAATCGGTAGGGGTATTATTATCGGTGTTATCATTCTTTGCTGTCCTCAGGTCTCACCTTGTGTTATAACATCCTCCCATCTGTTCTCTTAGGCTCCAGACTCCTACCCCACCCTACCATCTTAACCAGAGCGGTTCTTTTCAAATGCTAAATAGGCTTAAGACTCCCTTGCAGAAAACTCTTAAGGTGAATTCTGCTTCTAGACTCCCAGTTCCGCAGCGTGACCCCGGCTTGCCTACAAGCTCTGCTCCACTTTTCACCTAAAAAATTCCTAACCGTTAGACAAATAAGACACGTGCTCCTTTGGTAAGTTTTTCCTGATCTCCCCACCCCTCCCTGTCATTTTATGCAAACTCACCCCTGCCCACACGCATTCCTCGGCGACCCGTCCCACTTCACCCGGGCCTGAAGAGTTGCCCAGAATGTGGGACTTTTAGCGCTAAAACCAGAAATTCTGGACAAACCGGGGCATTTTGGTCACCCTAATGCTATGGACCACATTGTTTTGGAATTAGCTGTCTTTCTGATAAGCCTGGAGAGCAGAAATTTTGCCTTGCTCATCTTCACATCCCCAGCATCCAACCTAGTGTCAGGTACCTATATGGCCCAAAGTCTGTAAATATTTGCTGAATATATTCATAGAGACACCGATTAATTAATTGGGCGGCGCGAGAGCTAAAGGCCACAGCACAGTCACATCCTGTCTCCCTTCCTGTATAACCTTGGGTAAGTTATTACTTTCATTTATAGATGTATTTGTTTCTCCTAGAGTGATTTAAGGCAGATTTCTTGGTCTCACTGAGCCTCTGTTTCCTCATTTGTAAAATGGAAATAATAATATCCATTTCATAGAGACATTGTGAAGATTGAATGGATGTAAAGGGGTTAACATAACAACTGGCATATAACAAGCTTTCAACAAATGTTAGCTGCTAATAACAATATGTACTGTTATTATTTAAAGAGCACAGTGCATTCACTAAGGATTGGTTCCCTTCCCCTCGCTGAATAAATTAATACAGGTAGCCTTCAGTGTAATTATATCAGAGAAAGCTTCCCTTAAAACAGTGGTCGGCCACCTGGGCTACACATTAGAATCCCCCAGGGAACCTTTACAAAGACTGATGCCCAACCCCAACCCATTAATTCAAACCTCCAGAGATGGGTCTGCGCACAGCTCCTTTAAAGGGCTCCCCTGGAGATTCTAATAGGCAACCTGGTTGAGACCCTCTGCCTTAGGGTACTGGGTTAGTTGGTCTGCAGCTCTTAATTGCTGCCCTGGGTCTTTCCAGTTATCCTGAATCTAGCTCTTGTCAACTGCAAGTGCTTAATTCCCTTTGCCCCTCTCCCTCTGCCTCAGGGCAACAGCTAGAGAAGTCTCAGCTGACCTGAGGGGAGAAAGCTTTGGCCTCTCCCCTTAACCCATCCAAAGCTGGTGCCTTCATCCCTAAAGCTCTTCCTTACACAGGCCCCTGCTGCTCCCTTCCCGTCAGAACCTTCACAGCCTGACAGTCTCTCGGGAATTTGGAGAAATGAAAAAGAAAGAGGTCACTTCATCTGTGTCTTTCTTAAGGGGACAGATGGCTTCATTTTCTAGCCAGTGTTTCTCAAACTGGGGCCCACAGACATCTTCTCGGGCATCCACCAGTTCTGCACAAGAATATTTTTCTTTGCCTTTTCAATGTGCTGGTCACCAAAAATATGACTATTATACATTATCTGGCCACTACTTTATAAGAGACCTACTGCAAGATTTGAGTATCCAGGTTTGTGCTTTGTGACATGAAGGCACTACACATATACAGACCTTTGAAGTAGTCAGAATAGATGGACCAATGTGGGAAACTGAGTCCTCCCATGGCACAAGGCAGTAGAAGCAAAACAGATGTGAAGTAACCGGCAAGTAGCCATTAGTGTCAAATTAGCAGCAGAAACAGATGCAGTTTGTGTGTCCAATCTTACAACAGTTTGCAAAAGTTCATTAGAAGTCAGTTGTAAGACACACTACATGAAGATACAAATTATCTTCAGCTGCAAACAACATGTATGGTTACATTTTTCTCCAGTAAAGAAGTATCCAGAGTCAGGTGACAGCTGGCACTGGTTCAGAGGATCAAGGATGTCAGGACTGAGGTCTCTAGTAATGTCAGGGTCCTCCTCGTGGTCCCAAGATGGTCATGCTGCTGTCTAGCCATGACGTTCAAATTCCTGGCTGGGAGTAGGAGGATGTGGCAAAAGGACACGCCTCACTGAGTCAATGGTCAGTGCCTTCTCACACGCCCCCCAAAGTCTCTATCTTCTCACTTCCCACTCTCCTCAACCTCCGCCATGGCTCTGGCCCATCACTTCCCTGAAACAGTTCTTTCTAAGCTGAGTCATGACTCCACATTGCTAAATTTAACGGACATGTATTTTTTTATAAGTTTTAATTTTTATTTTATTTATTTATTTATTTTAAGATTTTTATTGGGGAATTGGGGGGATGGGAACAGTGCTGGGGCATTGGGGGAAGGGGAACAGACAAGTTGCCATCGTCTTGTTCTTCAGTCTAGTTGTAGAGGATGCTGCTTCACTGGCCCAAGTTGGCACCATCATTGCGCTCTTCCTGGGTGAGGCAGATCAGTCGCCGGCTTCTGGACGGCCGCTCACTGCGGCTGCTGGCCGCTCACACTGGCTGTTGGCTACACACAGTAGGTAGCCCATGGCAACCCACTGCAGCAGGGGCTGCAGCCTACACGGTCGCCAGCGACTCATGGCAGCCCAGCTCCAGGTCGAGCCACCGTTCAGCATCTCAGCTGTGGAGGGCAGCGTCACTGGCCCTCATATGTGGGATCCTAGCCAGGGTCCTCTGGCGTCCCAAGCCAGTTCTTAACCATCGCGCCACTTGGCTGGCCCTAACGGACATGTATTATTCCTCATCTTTCCTGACATCTCTCTCTCTCTCTCTCTCTCTCTCTCTCTCTCTCTCTGTAGAGTGAGATTCCCTTCTTGAAATACATTCTTCCTGTGGCCTCCACTTACAGGAAACACAGAGGACAGAGACACATGTTAATACCACAGGGTTCCAGTCAGTAAAATCCAAATGTGGAAAACTTCATGAAGATAACGATGTGATCTTCAAGAAATAAATTTTTAGGAATGGAGGACAGACCCACAGGTTAAAAAAGGCTTAGAAGACATATCAACCAATCCCAGTGTATGAGGTTTATTTGAATCCTGATTCAAACAACTAAAAAAATTATGAGACAGTTTGGAAAATTTGAGCACTGACAGAATAGTTGATGATATTAAGTGAGCATAATTTTTAGGTATGAATAATATATGATCATGTATTTTAAATAAAGAGTGTTTATATTTTAGAAGTGAATACTAAATATTCATTGATGGAATAGTATGATGCTGACTTACTCCAAAGTGACAGGTACATTGGAGTTAATGGTATTATTCTACTTTTGAAAATGTTCAAAACTTTTGCAGAATAAAGTTTTAAAAATGGTGGTGAGTGAAAAAAATGAAACAGGATATCTACCATACGATTTACGTAAATTTAAAATATATAAACACACAAAAAACTACAGATAAAATGACATATACCAAACCTACTAGAATGACTGCCATTATGAAGACTGGGGAAGGGACATGGAGAATAAGATGAAAGCATGTAAAAATAAGTGACACTAGAAAGGGACACTGTGCTGACCCACAATGACGTGTCATTAACGCAATCCTCTGCCTCTGAGGTCAAAAATGTTCTTTCACACAGTTGTGAGGATTAAATGAGTTCTGTGGGTACTATTCCTGGCACAGTGCCTTATAAAGGAACCTGGCAGCTTCCTTATAAATGTTCATTTCCTTCCATTCCATTCACTTCCCACCAGCTCCCTGCCTGGCAAAGGAATAAAAGTGATTTAAGTTAATTCACTTTAAGATACTAAGCACTGATAACAACTTTATCCTCCTGTCTCCTCAGCAGAGGCTTTCCAGAGAGGGCAATTCTTAAGAAATGAATCTGTAATGAGGGAAATTTCTGCATTCCAGGAGAAATTTGTATTTCCTTAGTGCCAGGCCCCAAAGCAAAAGAGCCGACATTATGCACTGCAAGGGTGATTTGTGGAGGCCGCAGACATGCCCACCAACCCACAACTCTTCAGGGTTTGTTTCCATCTCCCTTCTTCTAAAGCAAACACATAAAAACTAAAAAGCATATGAGCTGCTAGCTCATCACCAGAATTAGAGAGCTCCACGTTGCAGCTTGATCTTAGATGAGCATCAAATATGTACATTCTGAGCTTTGCTCTCTCACCTAGCTGAAAATATTTCCATTTCATGCCCCTCCCCAGCTACTGCCATTGCTCCTTCTCTGCCTCTATGGCCATAACTGCCATGTTCCTGCTAAGAAACACATGAACTTTTAATTCAAAATCACGTTCCAGGTGGCTGGCTCACTGGGAATCACTCAGAGGTTGCCACCGACTCACCCAATAAAGTGACTTGAAGTCAGTGGTGCCTGACAGCTGCTCAGTGGCTGAAAGTGAAAAGAAGCAGAAAAGACCTGCACTGGTTTATAATAGCTAAACACTCCCAGTCCATCTCATAGGAGCTGTTGGAGTGAAAAGCAATCAATTAGCAGTGTTCCGGGCCACAGCTTGGCCCCAACGGGTCAAAGTTAAGGCCAACTATAAGTAGAGGGAAGGACATTTCACCATCTGAATACAGAAAAGCTTGGCCAATCTTGTATACATCTTTATCTAGCATATTCTATGTATTCATCACCATGCTGGAAGACACTGAGAAAGAGTCACTCTGAGACTGCTGCCGTCAAGATTTTAACAATCTTGTGAGGAACATAGAAAATTATAAAGAACAATGTGAAACAGTATAATGAAGTAACCATATAACTAGCCGGCATCCTTCTCTGTCTGGAATAACTTTTCCCACCTCTTTGGGTAGGCCTGAATTCTACCTGTGCTCAAAGGCCACCTCCCACACAGAATCCTTCTGTCAACTTAGGTTGCTGCTCACTTTTCTGTCTGACCCCTCCAAGGAAGCAGACTGGGAACCCCAGGACTCATAGGGCCTTCTGCCCTGTGGAGCACAGGGACAAGACCAGCCATACCCTCAACCACTCCCTCGTGGGTTCAAGAAGAAGAAGACAAGGTATCTTCTGAGGGTGTCTCCATATTAGGGTGGGAGCTGGATGGAGTCCCCTCTCCAGTTCATTGCTTCTTAAATCCAGTGTGATTTTGAGCAGATGCCCCTGTGTGCATTACCAGGGTCAGGTAACTGACAAAACCATCCAGGATCACCAGCAAGAAGCTTTGCCTCATGCCGCCAGACCCAGGCTGCATCCTGAGTCGTTAATCCCCACTCCAGAAGGTCAGGGTTAGACTGCTGCATCTGGACCACTCAGCCACATTTGTATTACTGGGGACAATGTGAAATCTCACTGCTCAGAGGTCTAATATCTGTCACAAACTGTTCCTGGACTCATTCTTCTCTCCCCTCATTCCAGGCCTTCTGAGCAAGCAAATGAGGGCTTTCAGCCGAAAGTGATTGAGTTACCTAACCAAACTGGCCAGAAAAGGGTGGAAACAAACAAAATCAAAGCTACAATTTGAATTTAGCTAAAGGAATTGTAAAGCAGGGAATGGCTTTGCCATCTGAGAAAGCCAAAGGTAGATGCTGAGAAAATTAGCTTAGGCGTTGTTTCATGTATTGCTGGCTCTGTGTTAGCTACAAGTGGGGTACTGGGTGGAGCATTGTCTTTAGAGACAGTAAACATCAAAAGAAGTCAGGACAACCCAACATGGATGCCTGACACAGACCATGAATCTGGCTCTCTCCATGTTCAGCACAACCCAAGGACAACGATTTCATTTAAAAAGTCCATTACTTTGGGTAACCACTGTACCAGTTAGGGTACTTGGTGCACGCAACCAAAACCGCCTCTCTTAAGCAAAATGGGAATCTGTTGGAAAGATACTGGATGGCTTGCAGGATGGAACATATTGCTGAACCATCAGTCCCGCAAGTCGAAACCAGCTCTCAACTAGTCAGGGGAGCTAGGGGTGATTAACAACAGTTCATCATGGCTCCGCTGCTGAGACAAATATGAAACCCAAACACTTTTCCTTCGTGTGTCCCTCCTACTCAGGAATAAGGGCTCCCAAAGAGTGTCTGGCAGCCCAGCCCGGGTCCAGGATTGGATGGTGCGTTTTGATTGACAGCCCCAAGAAACGAGCACACACTGAGAAAAAGGGAAGTCCCCTAAGAAATCTGGGCACCACTACCACAGGAAAGGGAAAGAAAGTTGAGCAGGCAAACTCATACCCACTTTACCACTTCCTACCAAATTTCATGCAATAGAGGATAACGAGGTCCCAAACTGCATTTTCATATAATTTCTTATATTAATATAAAAGGCTGTCCTCCCTAAATGGCTGTGTTTCTGAGAGAAAGTCAACTAATCTCCCTCAGAAGCAGTTTCCCCAACTAAAAATGAGAAAGTTGAGCCTGATAAGAATTTTCAGATCAGAAGTAGCTCAGGCAAGAGTATACTATTGGTTAATTACAAGAGATTCTGAGGGTTGCTGTCTGTGGTGGCTGAGTACCTGAGGATGGTGACAAAAGTTGGCTGAAGGCTGCGTTCTGTCCATCAATATCAGTCTTGTGTGAAGAAAATGAGTCAGGAAAAAAATGCCATTGGCCAGATGATGGTGAAAATTCAGAAGAATAGACAACACTGGTGATATGAGGGTGCACATCTCAAAGAATGTAGTGGAAAAGAGGAGAGAAGAGAAAGAAAACTTTGAGGCAGAACTTTTTAAAAATGAAGCTATGCAGTGGCCATAATCCCTCATTAAACTGACCGTGGCATTTGTCCCACAAATCTGGATATTAGAAATTGCCCCAAAATTGAAGGTTGGCTTACTCTACTGGCAACAAGAAGGGGTGGCTGGGGAGTAAGGGTATCTTAGTCATACACACTCCAAGTCTCCATCAACTGTCTACCACCACCATCTTGCTTTGATATGGGCAACTGAGGCTGCCTCAGCCTTAGAAAGACCTATACACACAGAGCTTCAAAACAAAACCCTTCCAACTGGTGCCCTAAAAGCCTCCTACGCCAGACAGAAATACTGAAGTCACTCCTGCATGTCCCTAGGAAGTTCTGACAAACTTGGACACTTTTGACCACCCTACTATGCAGTTTACATCCCAGGGGCCAATGCTAGTGAAACCCAGACACACACCTTTGAAACGTGTCCAGTAGTTATTACAGAGTTTAGTCAACCAGATCCTCAACTCAATTATCCTAAGTTCCAGTGGCCACTAGCCTGAGTTCCCAGCAAGGCCTGGCTCCTCAGGACCTCTGGTTTTGGGGCATTGGTGGGACAGTCTCATGTGCACTTTGTCTTTTAGGAATTCTTCCTCTCCCCTGAAGCAGTGACCAGACAGGCTGGAGGTAGGTATGACCCACCAGGGTGTACCAACGGTTATCTTTTCTCTCTCTTTCCTGTAGTTTATCAATAAAAGCCCATTTCAACTTTGTGGCCATGAAGGCAACATAGCAGCAAAAGGCAGGAAAATCTCTATGGAAATATTTCTCTCCTGGGCACATCCCCTGAAAAGCAAACACCAGCCGTCACCTGGAGCACCTTCCAGAGGCTCACGCCTTCCAGAGCCATCCATGGTACCGCTAAGCTCTAAGAAAGAGGGAGACAGTGTGGCTGGGGGCTGCTAGCGCCTAATGTACCTGAGAACCATTGTAGCACATGGGCTGGTGTTCCTGCTCCTCTCCACCATGCCACAAAGCAGCCATCACAAAGTTTTCGTTGGCCGCTACTTTCAACTCACCACTCCCATCCCTACTTTCCCCCAATCCTGTCCTCAGTCCAACCATGACCATGGTCTTCTCCTAGTCAGCTCCACCATCATCATCTTGAGGGCTCAGTGAAGCCACAGGAAGGGAAGCCAGCCAGGGGGTCAACAGGGGGCGGAAAATACAATGACAGCGGATGAGGATTGCGTTAGGGGCCACGTGTGCATTCATGACCAGCAATGCCAGTACTGTCCTTTCGGTAAGAGCCCTGGCCAGGTGGGAGTTTGCAGAGTATATGTGTGTATATACACATACATATGTATGTTTTCTATATTTATAATTATTTACGGATTCCTTTAAGCATTTTAATATATTTTTATGTATATAGAAATATTTAGTGCTATTTATGTGACTCTAAGTTTAAGTTTAATAAGTCACATTGGATAGAGAGGAATGAAGTTTCCCCGAAGCCATGGGGTTTCGACTAAGGGAGTTCAAAGCTGAAAGGAGAAAAGTTACAAAATGATTAAAGAAGGTTATAGTCCTTAGGAAATCATGCTCTTTCTCTGGCCTACACAACTCTGTGTCTGTCTGTCTGTCCGTCTCTCTCTCATCTCACTGCCCTCCTCCTGTCTCCCTAACCCCTGCCTCTAGTTCTTTATAGGCCCCAAGTCATTTTCTATCTTTTCCTCTATGTTATTTTGTCTTTATATACACAAGCAATCTTTCATCATTTTGCCACTGTTATCTACTTCATTGTCACTATTTCTTTAGGTCACCAGTTAAAAATTTTTATGGAAAACAAATGTTTGTAAATCCTCACATTTTCCCACTGACTTCCATTGCCATTTCAGAGGTATGGTCCAACAGAGGGGAAAACTTGAACATATGTAGTAAAAACCACAGATGGAGGCTACTCTGTCCTTAAAAGAATATTCTCCCTTTGACTATGATTTATGAGCGTGGGGTTCTCCCCCTGGACATCTGCAAGAAAAATTGGTCTAACGGGCAATCAATTAGAAAGAGTGCTCCATGTTAAAAGTGTATTTATGTTTTATTAACCACCTTTTTGATTGATTGGCTTTTGTTTTATTGGGTTTTCTCAATGACCCAATGTAAATTGACTAGTTAATCATTCTCACTTGTAGCCATTTGTCAGGGTGTGCAATGCAAGCCGCCGGTAAGCCCACGGCAGCGCCTGCTGGGAACCGCTCTTAACACCTTCCCCTCCTTCGAGGTCACTGTGTCCCGACTTGTCCTATGCTCCTTCACCCCATCCCAGCTCCCCTGGTCATGAGGCTGACCTTGTCCTCTTTCTCAGCTGTAATCCCATTTATACCTGTTTGCCTTGGGGTCTATGCATGTATCTGTCCAGTGCTCAGAGCATTCAAATGTTACTCCTTCTTTAAGATCATGGTAGCATGTGCTAGTAGCTAGTAGCTTATGCTCTTTTAGGTTCTAGCCTTTGTAGGTCTGGAGACCCAGTCTTTCTGGGGTTT
>NW_017731385.1:144118-146218 GCF_001890085.2 Hipposideros armiger
GGAGACAGATCCTGCAGACAGTAAAAGAAACTTTATGGGCAACTTTATGCCAAAAAATACAACTTAGATGAAATAGACAAATTCCTTGAAAAAATTACTATCACGATCAGCTCGTCAGGTCTATAAATGTCTAATCGCTATGTTGTACACCAGAAACTAATATAATATCGTATGTCAACTACAATTTAAAAATAAATTTTAAAAATTACGAAGCTGACATGACCCATGGCTGTAGAACAAATCTGAAACCTCAATTACCAGCAGAAGGAAAATGCCATAGTTTACATGTCTACATACTCACTTTCCTCTTTCTTAAAAATATTCAAGTCAGAACATTCATAAATGTACAAAGCCTCGAAATTTAAAATTAAGTAGCAAAGTTCTTTAAGCCAGGGTCTTGGCAGAGAGACTCAAATGGAAGCTTACCTGCCAGGCTGAACATGAACACAGATAGAGTTAATCAAACCAGCCAAGGGCCAGCCGGGTGGCACAGTTGGTTAGAGCACGAGCTCTGAGCAACAGGGTCTCTGGTTCGATTCCCACACGGGCCAGTGAGCTGCGTTCGAGCTGAGCTGTCACTGAGCTGCCAACGGGCAGCCGGATGGCTCAGCTGGTGAAAGCGCATGCTCTTAACAACAAGGTTGCCGGTTTGATACCTGCATGGAATGGTGGGCTGCTGCACTCCCCACAACTAGATTGAAAACGGCAACTGGACTTGGAGCTGAGCTTGCACCCTCCACAACTAAGAGTGAAGGACAACAACTTGACTTGGAGCTGATGGGTCCTGGAAAAATACAATGTTCCCTTTCCCAATTCCCCAATAGAATCTTTAAAAATAAATAAATAAATATAAAACCAGTCAGGGGAGTGGAGGAGACAAGTCTAGAGTGGAGGAATCTATTGGGTTGCTGGAAAAGTCATGATGTATTTTTCTATGTTTTTCGTTGCAAAAACACATCATGACTTTTCTGACAACCCGATAAGAATATTAAAACCATACCCCATTGTGCCAGGAAGCTTAGTCCAGAAATGTAGTACAAAGACAGCTGGTTGCCAGGTCTTTCACGTCAGAGACGCAAACTGAGATGCCTGCCAGGGTCAGAGACCCAGCTAATGCAACAGTCAGTGGGGCAGCGGGAAGCTGACAAGCCCCCTTGCAACTTAATGGCTCCATCTGGGTTTGCAACTAACTGTGAATGTGGCAAGGGACTCCAGATTTTCTGGATTATTATTTGAAATCTCCCATTGTTTAAACGTTGGCTCAAATTTTAGAAAATAATTTAAAACCACTGTGTGGGCCAAACAAAACACATCAGCAAGCCAGATAGAGCCTACGATCCACCATCTTGCGGCCTTTAATTCATGTTTTGCTGGAAGATATGTTTGTTTGTTTGTTTGTTTGTTTGTTTGTTTGTTTGTTTGTTTGTTTTGGCTTTTTCCTATTAGGAAAGATCAAGCTCTAAAAATGTTTTCTTTCTTTTTCATGACCCCAGGGTATGGAGACTTCAAAACAAAGGGAGAGCAGGCACTGTAAGACATACATACCACCTCCTTCTCCATCCTGTCCCCAGGATCCAGCAGATAAGAAGCTACATCCTAAGATATGAAGAGGTTGGGTTTCTTTTCTCTCCTTCAGGCTGCTGCCAACTCACTGTCCTGTCTTCAGTTTTAGAAACACGGTGGTGATTTTGTTTACTGCTGTTTCCATATGGCTGAGCAACATGAGGCAGAGGCAGGTGGGGGGGTAGAACACTAAGGTTTCATTTTACTGTGAAAAGATGTTATCCTGTGTCAGAAAACAAGATGAAAAGCAAATGTGCCCAGAGATTCCCAAAAAGAAAGCAGGTTCATTTCAGCCTCTGAGCCCAGGCACCAGTGTGCAGAGCTCCTATTGTCTTCTGAGTTTGGCTGTCACGGCCGCCTGTTCAAGCCCCAATGAGCCAACCCAAGGTAGCCTGTGCCTTCTCGAGGAGACACTTCAAACAGGCACAGAGGACTCCGTGGAGAATGCCTGGCACTAATGAGCCATCTCCGACCAGCACTCGGCCTCCCTGCGGCAAGAGAACTTTCCAGCATCACCCTGCAACGCAATGACTGCAA
>NW_017731385.1:149863-156083 GCF_001890085.2 Hipposideros armiger
AAAACAAGACCAACAGAGAGGGAACCAGGTTTCCAAAGCGTATCAAATGCAGGCCCATCGTCTGGGGCTGTGTGCCCTTGTAGAGGACACAGTCACTCCTTGGGGAAACCATTTCACCACAGTGGCTGCGGTTTAGTCCTCCTGGCTTTTGCAAATCTGCCCCTTGCTCCAGGGTGGGCCTGAATTCACCACCGCAGGTTAGGGTTAGAATAAACAAAAGGCCTCTTCACCTCTTCCAGGAATGGCAGAAGTGAACTCTAGTTAAGTTTGGGAGCTGGATCATTAGTGTCTCATTAATGACTCCAATCTCTCACAAGCACAGAGAAGACAGAGAAAATCACTGCCTAAGCCACAAGGCTGTAATTGCTGCTGTCCTTCTAAGCAGGAGGAAAACAGGCCATATGCTTTGTGGCTTCTTGCGAACAAAAGCCCCATTCCTTAATGAGGTTTCTTAATTTAGGGTAGGAAAAAACTTTTGGGTTATTATTAGACCGCAAATGAAGGCTTCTTTCATTTAACTGCCCCACTTACCAGAAGAAGCTTTGCTTTTGTAAATTAAAATATTATTTTGAAGTGTTAGAGGCAACTGGATAACCTTGAGTAAAGCCTCAAAAGTGATCAGGTTTTGGTAAACTTAAGAGTGGGGCAAACAATCCCAAATATTTTGTCCTGCTCTAACAACCTACAGTTTGTTCATCTCACTCTCTGCCCCCCACAGAGGTTCCTTCAAAATCCACATCTCAATTTTATCTGTTCTTTTTTTTTTTCTTTTTTTTAAGCTGAGCCATCCTGCCACCTGTTGGCAGCTCAGCAGCAGCTCAGCTCAGGCAGGGAATCGAACCGGTGATCCTGTTACTCAGAGCTCGCACTCTTCAGTGAGCTCTTAATTATCTGTTCTTTTTAACCCTCAGGGTCTTTGCATACTGTTGGTGACCACACACCTCCTGCCTGCTCAGGGTCCCCACCCAGGTTCCCCACAGAGGATCCCATCTATGGGCTGAAAAGTTCAAAGAAGACAGCAAAATCTTTCCTCTGCCATCCATGAAAAAAAGATGATCGCCTCTATCAGCTCTATATGTTATGTCACCGTGCACTGTCTGAGGTCTTCTCCTGGCTGAGTTAACAACACAAGCCATCACCTTAGGAGGAAGTTCGTGGGCACTGGAGGGGCAGCCTGGCATTATGAAGGCTTTAAAACCCATACTCATAACGTGTGATAGAAAATTTCATCTTTGAGGTTTACAGCCAACAAAATCTGCAACGTCTCTTTTATGGATGCTTTTAATGCTCTCTGCCGAGCAGGTGACCCTGGGGAAAGTGTGGGGTTGCGCACCTCCATGAATGGAAAGAAGAAGTGGTGACAGTGTCTCTCAGAAGGGGTCTCCCAGGTCCCACTCCTCGGTTCCTCTGAATGGTTGAGAAAACTTCTACTGCAACTCTTGACCCCTAGGAGGAATTTCTTTGCAGCATCACCACTTGAGGCAGTTCCTGACACCATCAAAAATCTCACTATCAATGCTGGCCTCTGCCCTTCCTTCTGGTCCAGCCCATCCCTTCCCCACTCTGCTCCTGCCCCATCAGTCTGACCCTCTCCAGCTCCAGCCTCCTGGGTGAGCTGGCCTGTTTCTGCTGCTCTCTGATTGCCCTGTGCGGGTACTATTTCTTCCTTTAGGGATCCTGCACAGTAAACAAAAATCTCGTGGCAAAGATCCCCAAATCAATCATCCTGCAGAGTTATCACCGGCTCCTTGGAAGGAAGAGGGACCCGTGTCCTGCCCCCAGCCTCATCCTCCTCCCAAGCTTCCTTACTTGTCAGTGAACTTGTAGCACTATTTCAAAACACTTCTTGCTCTGATCAAATTGCAAAGGGCGAACACATTTAGTAAAGTTCAAGATGACCCATTTCCTCCAAGAGCCACTCCATGTTTCCAGTGAATGACGACACTCTGCCTCCTTATGAAGCCCACCGGCTCCTATTCCAAGTCAGCAGACCCTCCTGCCCCAAGGAGGAGTCTTGCGCAGAGGAAGCTGAGCTGGGAAGATGGAAGCTCTGGGTGTCACCCAGGTGTCCTAATTAGTCTGCTTCTAACAGACGGGAACCTGGGCGTGGGTGTCATCCTCTGGAAGAATNCTCCTTCTCCATCCTGTCCCCAGGATCCAGCAGATAAGAAGCTACATCCTAAGATATGAAGAGGTTGGGTTTCTTTTCTCTCCTTCAGGCTGCTGCCAACTCACTGTCCTGTCTTCAGTTTTAGAAACACGGTGGTGATTTTGTTTACTGCTGTTTCCATATGGCTGAGCAACATGAGGCAGAGGCAGGTGGGGGGGTAGAACACTAAGGTTTCATTTTACTGTGAAAAGATGTTATCCTGTGTCAGAAAACAAGATGAAAAGCAAATGTGCCCAGAGATTCCCAAAAAGAAAGCAGGTTCATTTCAGCCTCTGAGCCCAGGCACCAGTGTGCAGAGCTCCTATTGTCTTCTGAGTTTGGCTGTCACGGCCGCCTGTTCAAGCCCCAATGAGCCAACCCAAGGTAGCCTGCGCCTTCTCGAGGAGACACTTCAAACAGGCACAGAGGACTCCGTGGAGAATGCCTGGCACTAATGAGCCATCTCCGACCAGCACTCGGCCTCCCTGCGGCAAGAGAACTTTCCAGCATCACCCTGCAACGCAATGACTGCAACGCAAGCTGTGAGATGAAAGGAGCTCAGGACGGAGAGGGCAGCAGGCAGTCCTTGCATCCCCACTCCCACCCCCCACCTGTGAGAGGGCGGGTGAGCACTCAGAAACTCAAGGGGCTAAAAGCACTGAGGGGAGCCCATCTGAATGCAGATGGATGCTGGGAAAATGTCCTGAAATCCACTCTCCCAATGCACTTTGATCAGCTCCGCCAAGCTCCCCGTGGATCCAGCCCCAACCCCCAAGGAGCAGTGCTGAGCATTTCAGGCCTCAATTGTCCCTGTCCTTTGTGCATGTCCGTCAAGGCCACTCACACCACAATTTTCAGCAAGGATCATCAGTAAGCTTGCAACAAAAATGCCTCTCTTCACACCAGCTCAAACAGAAAGCAGAGAGTTCTCAAGACGTCCTGATGCTCTCGCAGCCTCCTGGGCTGGCTTCCTTTCCCCCAGGCCCACAGAGGCAGGGGCGGAACCATTGCTGGGCTTCAACAAACCCCAACCAAGCTGGACTGGGGAAACGAGAAGGACATGGCTTCACAGGAAAGGCTGGCAAGGAGTCCAGGGGGTTCTTGTGGGGACTTCTGGGCTGTGTGAAGACTCCAAGGGCTAAGAAAGGAAAGAACAAAAGAGCTCAGCCTGCAACCCGTGCCTGGTCACCTGAGGGCTGACTGTCCTCTAAATGAGGAAGTCTTTATTCCCAGGATGGTCTTCTCTAGAAAAATAAGACAGACCATTCAGAAAATGAGCAGTCTGAATGTCCCAGGGAAGAGAGAATTGAAGGAAGCAAACAAAGAAGAATTCCTACTTGTCTAAAGGTCTTCCAAAATTCTGAAAGAAGTTTTGCCAGAATCGTAGAGGTGAGTATTTATAATGCAAAAAGGATCAAAGTTAGGGCAAATACTTCACATTTACAAAGCGCCAGGTGCTGTTTGAAGTGCTTTAGACATCTGAGCTCTTTGTAGCCTCACAGCAATCCTAGGTGGCAGGTACTTTCACAGCTTCCAGTTTGCTACTGAGGAAACTGGAGCACAGAGAGATGAAGTGACTCGCCCATGGTCACACAGCTAATAAGTGGCAGAGCTGGGCTCAGAACCTAGACCGAAGGAGCTTCTATGCACAGCTGCCTCTTGCAGTTTGATGTTATAAATAATAATAACAAAGACATAAAGAGCATGTTCTGGTTAACAAAGGGTTCTCATGCATTTATTCACTCCAAAAAATGTTTTTGTTTAGCACCCACCAAATGCAGGTCCCAGAGAGAGCGTGGGGAGCGAGTGACACCCAGGACCTGACCTCACAGTGCTCTTTCCACAAGCAGCAGACGAATCAATTCAACAACTCCAAAATTAAATGCATAAGGGCAGTGGTAAGTGCTATTAAGGAATGAACATAGGGGTCATCACTCTCTAAAATAAATGTGATTGTCCTCATTTTACAAATAAGGAAGCTGAGATTTCAGAGTGAAATGCAATAGAACAAAAAATACACACAAAATTTCAAATTTTTATTTATGTTTGAGTAGTGACTCAATATGTCCATATCATTTGACATTCAAGAGATACTAAAGGGTATATGGGAAAAGTCTCCTTGGCACGCCCCCACCTCGACCACAGCATCCCAGCTCTCCTCCCAGAGGGAATCAATGTTGGGACTCCTCCCCAGAGACANAAGTACAAGAGCAGCACCTCCCAACACTCTGTCACTAAAATCCATCCTCCTTGAAACTCAGGGGGAAGCAACTGACAAGGCTTCACAGCATTCAACATGCACATCTAAGGGGCTGTGAATCTGTTCCCCACCCAGCAACAGCCAGAGCCTGGGAAACCAAAACAGCAGCCGGCTTACAGCTAAAGCTCTACTAAGCAGTATTTATGTTTACGTGCCATATGCTTTGACATTCGCTATATCATTCCACTTCATTTGTAAAAACTATTTGCACCCATTAAATTGATTTCACTATTGGGTTGCATTCCATAGTTTGTAAAAATGCTGCTTCCATCAGTCCTGGCTGAATAATTAAGCTAGATAATGTCCTCAGGTTCGGAGCAGAGTGGGGAAACATGCAGACCTGGGCCAAGTCCCTGCTCTTTGACCTCTCTGCTGACCAGCGCAGGACAAACCACTTAGCCTTGCTATGCCTCCCTTTCCGACTTATATCAAGGCGCTGCCTGCTCTATCCTACTCAAGCATCTATTAGAGGAGATAAAAGATGTGAGAGCCCTTTGAAAATATTAAAGTGCCATTCAACTATAAGAGGGGGTGTCAGTCATTGAGAAGAAAGAAGTGACAGGATAATCTGCTAATTCCCACATGCTGTTTTCCCTAAAACTCAGCTCAGCCCAGTTGCTTGTGGAAAACAGCCAGGGCATAGCAACTGAAACAAAGAAGAGGAAGGAAATGGGGAGGACCGGCAAAGAGACAGGATGCGACACATCCTGAAATAAGCATCACTTTACTGGCCAAGGATTGACACCCAGGGCCAGCAACCAGGAGCCAGTAGTGTCATAAAATTCATACAACACTATATATATAAAATATATACTGTGTGTGCATATATATTATGCACACACATATATAATATTGTATACATATATTATATGTAATATATAATACATTATATATAGTATATATAATATACTATATATTATATAATACATATATGCTATACTACTATACACTATATAATATACAGGGATGCCAAAAAAATGTATACACATTTTAAGATAACATCCCTTAAACATTTTTTTGGTACTCCCAGTATATAGTATATGTGCTAGTATATAGTATATGCTATTATACACTATATAATATTTAGTGTATTATGTATATATGCTGCATAAAGTGTACACTAGTATATACTATATAATATATAGTATATAGTATATTCTATATGCAAGTATATAGTGTATGTCATATACCAGATAGATAAATAGATAGATAGATAGATAGAAAGATAGATATTCTAAAGAGGCTTTGTTGCCAAGCTTCCTCACAGCGCCACTGATGCGAGGCTGCCATTTTGTTGGGGGGAGATCCTGCCCAGCATATACAGGAGGGGTCTTGGCACGTGTTCCATATTATTTGATCTGACTCCTGCCATCGATCAAAGAACACTTCTAACTGTACCAGATGATTCAACAATCTATAAGCCATTAGCCACAGTTGATGTAAGCCTTCTGAGAAGCAATTCCTATCCCAACCAGACTCCAAGTTAAACTTCCCTTTACTCTGGAGACTTCAAACTCAGATGCTTATTTGTCACTGTGGAGTGCTAGGGCTGCACCCAGCTGCCGTGTGGACGCCTACCCCACCTGGAGGGGGGGGACAGCCAATGGCCAACTCCAGGCCACTGGCGGCCGATATTGCCAGATCTTCCAGTGTTCCGAAAAAAGTAAAAAATCTGGATTTTTACATGAAACTGCTTGATTCTTAAATGATCAGGGGTTTTTTTTAAGACATCTAGATTCAAGAAAACTTTACTGTGTGGGCTGTGTGGATGCAAGGACATAGCCACAGAATAGATACCTTAAGAACCATTA
>NW_017731385.1:160218-161591 GCF_001890085.2 Hipposideros armiger
GCAGAAGTTTCACAGAGCCTTTCTTGTTCTTGTGGAATGGCAAACAAACCTTTCCTCACTCCACACAGAAATAAAGAAACGGACATTGATTCTGGCAAGTTACACAGGAAAAAAAAAAAAAAGGCCACTTTGGCATTATAATCCCACTTCAGGTTATCTGTGTCATTGAGAGGACTCTAAAATATCCACTCTACTCACAGGAGGCCTTGAGCTAAAGGGACACTCGCTGGACTCAGACATAGGCTTTGTTCTGGAAATCTAGTCCCTTTTTCCACTGACCGACTACACCTAGGGCCTGTGGAGTTCAAACAAAACAGAAGCAACAGGACCCTGGGAAAGGAAAAGAAGCCGGGGCCTTTCATATCTGCAGCCAAGCTCTATGCCAAAAGAGTAATTGATTAAAGCCAAACCTTACTACTGCAAGTAGACCAAGTCTCAGAGAGAAAACACTAGCACTTCCCCAGCAAGAAGAAAAACAGGCGGAGGCCTCATTTTTTTTTTAAATTTAAATACGTATCACGTTTCCCCAAAATGCACAAGATGTCATTTCTGAAGTAAGGGAGTCAGGCTTTTGAGGTCAGGGAGCCCTGATTTAAAGCCTGCCTGTGTCGCTGCCTTGTGACTTTGCACACTTCAGCAGCAGCTCTGGGCTCCAAGGTCCTCTAACATGGAGGTTAATAATGCCTACGTCAGGGGACTGAAATGAGTACAAGTGACACACCCTAGAACAGAGCCTGGCCCAAGCAGGGGCACAGTAAATGGCCGGTCCCATCCTGATGATGGTGATGACAATGACAATCATACGGTTAGAGTCCTCCTAGACCACTGTCCTCCCAGACGCAAAACTACCCCTTCTTCTAACTGGCAGTCACATTCACTAATAACAACAGCTAACATCCAGTGGCATTTACTATGTGCCAGGTAATGTACATTACATTATTTTACTTAATTCATAGGGCACCCACCCACCCCTTTTACAGGTAAGGAAACAGGTTCAGAGAGCTTGTGCAATATACAAGTCAGGGTAGGCTAACTGCCATCACAAACAAGCAAACCTCAGTGGCTCAACACAGGGAAAGCCTACCTCTCCTCTGTGTCCTTGTTGGCAGAGAGCTCAAAAGGAAGGACTCATGGCAGCTGTCATTCAGGGACCGAGGCTCCTTCTGTATTGTGACTCCACCACCTCCTGGGTCCTCTGGATCCTCTGCAGCAGGAGAGAGTGAGAATGCACATGATTCTTACCTACCTCAGCCCAAGGTGACATGTGGCACTTCCACTTCCACTCCACTAGCTAAAACTAGTCTCTTGGCTCTGGATGTAAGGGGCTGGGAAATAGTTCCCAGGAAGAGAGAAGAGCAGAGGTAAATACCAGC
>NW_017731385.1:164581-166441 GCF_001890085.2 Hipposideros armiger
GAGCTTCTGCAGCTGAATGTGATGAGGCCAGAGTCCAGCCTTTTCAGCACCTTCCTCCCCTTCAGATTTCCTGGGATCCTAAGGGGACTCTGGGGACTCTGGGACTCTATGGGACACAAAGTCGTGTTCCAAATTAATCTGCATTTTCAAGATCCAACACTAGAGGGCCCAGAACAGACTCTCATTTAAGCTCTAGATTCATTTTTCTATTTGTGCCTATGATGACAAAGATTCCTGTTACGAACTACATTTTTAAAGAGTCCATTTTCAGATCACAACATTTAACTCTTTTTGAAATATAGGTCTGTGTTAAAGCAAAAGTTGTAGCAGGCCCTGGAAAATTAAACAATTTAGTAATACCAGTGAAATCAGGATGCTGCAAACCTCAAACCAGAAAACAGGTAAAACATTCAATAAGAAGGCCATACACTTGGGCCTTGATGGAGGACAAAGTATAAATAAGCTTATAAAACAATAAAAAACATAATAAAATAATTATATTACGTCTTTAAACATAATGAAACCATCTCATTAAGCCTAAATTAATTTAAAGGTCAACAATGCATAATTTATGTAGGCTCATAAAACTCATTATGTAAATGATGATTAAACTAATATTCCCTTCTTTCTGTTCTATTTTTTTTTTTATCTCTACCTATTAACTCTAGAAACACTAGAACACTGGTGTATTTTATATGATAGTAACATTTAAAAGATACCACATTCTCCTAAGGTTATTTCTGATAAAAATAGCCCAAACCCCACAGACACCCAATTCACCAAAATTTTATCAAATTCTACAATGCTGTGTCCCAGGATATTAGCACTGCAAGGGAGGGACAATGGGAAAGGCTCCGTAGGAGGGAAGACAAATAGCCCAAGAGAAAATACGCCACTTTCCCAATATGGCTGGGAACTGCCCTGAACATACACTTTCAATACTAAAGAGGGGAGCCGTATGAGTCCCTGCGGAGAAGGAGACCCTGATTCATTCACCATCATCTCTTCCTGGCCCTAGGAAGACACATGTGAACAAAACACGCAAAAATCCCTGCCTTCATTGAACTTACATCCTTGGGCAGGAAGACAGTCGATTAACGAGTTGGTGGTGAGCAATATGGAGATAAAGTAAATCAGGGGAGATGGAAAGAGACTGTAAGAGTAGGTAGGGGTGCAGGGATTTACAATTTTAAATAGGATGGGGAGACCTAGTCCGGTAAAAACAGAAGAGGAAAAGGCCCTGTGGCAAGTGAAAGAAACAGGAAGAGGGTAGGTTTGGCAAGTGACTACAATGAAAAATAATTGGACACCAAGTCAGAGAGAAAAGATAGAGGGGGTGGGTACATTGGAGGACAATGTAGATGATTGCAAAGATTTGGGCTTTCATTCTGAAGGATATGGGTTCCCAGTGGTGGCTTGGAAGGAAAGGAATAGCATCATCAGACTTAATATTCTAACAGGATTACTCTGGCTACGAGGGTGAGGCTGGCTACTAGGTCATATAGGGCAAGGGTACAAGAAAGCACATTACAAAAATACAGTCAAGAAATAATAGTGGCTTGGTAATATCAGACTAATTTATATCAGTCTACTCCTCCTGATAATCACAATTATATAATCTCTGGACTTTTATAAAATACAGCTGTTTAAAGAATGACCAGAAACAGGCATAAAGCAATATCTGTTAAATTTTGGGCAGAAATGTTGCAATCAGATATTTTTAAATCTAGTCTAGAGGTTTTTCATGTGCAAAGGCAACAAATATTATTCTCAGATGTCCGAGGATTAGAAAACATATCCTGCACATTGCTTTTAGAAAAAATGACGTGAAAACATACTAAAGCCAGGCTGGCCGAGTGG
>NW_017731385.1:168306-169371 GCF_001890085.2 Hipposideros armiger
CCCTTCTGTGAGGATCTCTGGGGACACTAAACAAGACATAAGCCCTGCCCTTAGGGAATTCACAGACCACTGGAAAGACAGAGAAGTGAAATTAAAAGGACCGAAATGTGGCTCATACTATTATAATAAAAACAATGGCCACCATTTATTTTGCATTCACACTCACCACACACCAGCCCCTGTCCCAATTCCCACTGCCACCTTGTGAGGGGGTGTCATTTTAATCCTCACTTAGGGAGGTGAAATGACTTGGTCAATGTCATTTCGCTAATTCAGTGCTAGAGCCGTCACTGAAACTCGAGTTTGTCTGTCTCAAACACTCAGCTACACTGTTTGCCTGAGAGACACATGTGAAAAGAACCATGGCCAGTGCAAAAGACGGCATACACCAGGTTTCCTGAGGCCTTCCTAACTCTGACACAAAATACAGGAACCACAAAAAATAATATAAATAATACAGTCATCCTACCTTCTCCATGGCTTCGCTTTCCAGTTTCAGTTACCCTGGTCAACCACGGTCTGAAAATATTAAATGAAAAATTCCAGAAATAAACAATTCATAAGTTTTAAATTAAGCGCCATTACGGGTAGCGCAAACTGTTGTGCCCCGCCCAGGACGTGCGTGACGCCTTCATCCAATGTCTCCAGCGTCGCCACGTAGCCGGCGCTTCCCGCCAAGACGCCACCAGCGGCAGTCACTTAGTAGCCGCCTCAGTTATCAGATCAACTGTCGTGGTATCGCAGTGCTTGTGTTCAAATAACACTGATTTAACTTAGTAATGGCCCCAAAGCACAGGAGCAGTGATGCTGGCAGTTCAGCTATGCCGAAGAGAAGCTGGAAAGTGATTATGCATCGTCAGGTCCACAGCACCCTAACTCTAAGTCACAGTGCCTACGTCATTCACCTCCCTTCACCTCATTGTTGGAGTCATTGCATCATCTCATATCAGCACAAGAATGGTGAGTCCAGCACAATAAGATACTTTGAGAAAGAAAGAGAGAGAGAGAGAGAGAGAGAGAGAGAGAGAGAGAGAGTATATTCATATAACTTTTATTACATATATG
>NW_017731385.1:172316-173277 GCF_001890085.2 Hipposideros armiger
CCAAAGACAGCCTGTCTGTGACTAGCTCTCAGTGACTCGGGCCCTAACCCTTGATTTGAGAAGTTACATAATGCCCACCCACATTCCAATACATTATTATCTATCTCTGTGCTATATGATGCCATTAGTATGCTATGAACCCTCTTAGAAGTGAATCCATTTTGATGGTCTGTCATTGGAAGAAGTTATAAGAATGAAGCAGAGGAAAGGAACTATCCAGTATTTGGGAGAAGAATTGACTATTCCCCAACCTGTCCACACTCCTGCCCCAAGTAGGTGATAGATGGCTTCTGAGCCTCTGGCATGTTGGGCAGTTCCAATAGCAAAGGAGTGGGCTTCTAATCATTAATGAGCCCGATGAAAGTGTATGCAAAATGGTCCACATGTTGCAGGCGTGAATCTGCAACCACAAACTCAGGTGTGTAAAAAATTTTGCGATAGTTTTTGTGCAACTTAAATCTGTCTCTAAATGCTATGTATCCATTTGGGTTGACCAGAAATTCAGATATTACTGGGCCTCTTACAACACTATCCTTCCACACTTATCCCACCTTCCCTCTCCATTATGTGATGGTCTTGGCTCATGTGCTGCAACCAAGCATTAGGAAGTCCCCTAGGTCATCAATCCACACTGTTTATCACTGAGATGCCTCTTGTTTTAGTTCGCATGGTTCTTTCAGATGCTGGAGCCCTGCTGTGTTTGTGCCATATTTGGGTATTGGCTCTCCAGCAGGCTGGCAGGAACTGGGCATAGATTCAGCCTTTCTGGGAGTTTTTACACTGCCAACTTTCTGAGAACTTAGTTACCAGGCACTGGTGGGAGCCCTCAGATCCTTGGCCTAAACACTAGGATGTAGAACTGAAATCATGGATAGCAATAGGATATAGGGTGGGAGAAGAGTAATATAAAGTAGGGGTCTTCGAACATATTTGAAGGGGGACTGTCTTTCCTAAAAAAAAA
>NW_017731385.1:174862-180370 GCF_001890085.2 Hipposideros armiger
ACTGAAGGGGGCGCCAAGTGGATGCAGGGAGACCAGTTAGAGATCGATCATTAGAGAAAGACTGAGAGACGGGCAGAAAGTACCAGAACTCAAAGCCTTGGGGCGTTGCAGGAAAGGGGAGTGCCAGAGATGGCTCCCAAGTGTCTGCTCAGATAGGTCAGCAGATGAAAGGGGAACTGAAGGAGGTAATAGACCTTAAATGGTGCTTGGGTAGCAAGCAAAGTCATGAGATCTCTTTTAGACAGGCTGACTTTGAAGGGTTTTTGAGCGATCCAGGTGGAGATGTCCAGAAGGCAAAGGAACATTTGAGTTTAGAGTTTAAGATAGAAACATGTGAGTCAGCTGGGCAGGGAGGAGGCCACCAGCAAGTCAAAACAGGAGAAAGAAGCAAAGCCACCTGTAGGAAGACCCATAGCTTGGGCCCTGAGATCCAGCAACTGATCATTGAAAGAAAGATATACTAACGGAGGCGTTAAGACATCTAACTAGAGACAGGTCAGGATAGCGATAAGGGAAAGTTGCAGGAAAATCAAAGCATAAAAAGAACAAAAACTGGGAAATAATAGGATTATAAGAAGCATGTGATTCAGTTCCCTACCCAGCAAATTGCTCTCAGGGGAGAAGCCTGGCTCCCTGTAATGGCCCCCAATCCCTCAGGGGCTGTTTCAACAGCCTGGTTCAAAGCACCTTCTCACACAACAGCCTTTGGCTTAGACGTTTTGCTGAGGAGAGGGATTTGGCCTGGTAGAGAGGCAGCTGCTCTCAAGGAGGGTTTCTTTTAAACATTTGAGACATGTCCCTTGTCCATTCCTGTTTCAAACAGTTAAGGCACAACTTGACTTTTTTTTTTTTTTTAATGGAGATAGTAGACACTCAGCCCTGGGTTCAAATCCCAGCTCCCTTCTTTATAAACGAAGAGCCTTGGGCAATTTACCTCTCTAACCTCGTTTCCCTGCCTGTAAAATTGGGTTGCTCTGCAACTGTTGTGTAAATACAGAGAAATATGATTAAAGCCAATGTGGCAGAATTTTAACAATTGGTGAATCTAAGCTAAGGGCCGTGGTGTTGGCCCCAGTATCTGCATTTCCAACGAGCCCCCAGGACGCTGCACTTGTGGCTGGGTCATTTGAGGACCTCAAGGCATAGCGGGAACTTAGATGCCTGTGACGCTATCAACGCAGGTTCTGCCCCTGGAGCCAATTCCTCTCTCTGAGCTTCAGTATTTTTTTTTTTTTAATAAACCAAACAACTTCCATCTCAAAGGCTGTCGTGCAGGTTGAGTAAGATAAACCATGTCCACGGGCCTTTGCCATGACAGGCACCCAAAAAAAAATGACATGTGCCGGGGACGTGAGGTAGGTAGGAAGGCGGGGATGGTGCCGGACTGCGCCCCCAGCCGCACCCCGGGGGCCGCAGGGCTGAGAGGTGCTCGGGGCCGGGACCGAACTCCGAGGTGGGGGGGTTCCTGTGTGAAAGACCTGAAACACTGAGCACCGCGTACCAAACATCCCTCGATGCAAATGGGTGGCGTTGACAGAGTTTCAGTTGCGCGCAACCATGCAGGGGGCCCGCGCTGCACACCACTGAAAACGTTAGCGCGCAGGTCAGGAAAGGCCGGGCTGCGGCGCCGACGGACGTGCGACAGGCCCGGACCCGAATGGCGGAGGGGCGGGCGGGGCCCGGCGCGCCGGCCGCCAGGGGGCAGCCGCGCGTCTGCAGGCCGCGGCCGGCTGGAACCGGTCTGGCCGGAAGTTGGGGCGGTGCCTGGGCTTCCGCAGCCACGCGACGCGTCACGTGGCCGGCTGGGAGGAAAACAACAAGATGGCGACGAAGGGCGGGGTTCCCTGTGCTACCCTGGTGCTGCGGGTCCCTAACGGGTGACGTCACGAGGCAGGGCTGAAGGAGCGGAGTGTTGCGCCGGAGCCATGCTGTGCTGTCCCTTTGTCCAGCCTTGGAGGCCCCCCTGTCGCTCTTGGGCCTAGGAGCCAGCAGCCGCGCGCGTGCCAGGCGGACCCTCCCCCTTTGCAGCCTGGGATCCCGGCCCGGATCCCAGAGGGTCCCCAGCGCGTTCGCGCCAAGTCGCATGTTGTGTTTCCTCCCTGCATTTGCTGCGTCCTGCCAACCAGCAAATTGGCAGGAACGCCTTTCTCTGGGCGTTTTCTTGCTGAGGCAGAAATACGGTGCTGCAGATATTACTGGGTGAATCCTAGGTGGATCCAAATGGCATTCTCCTTTTTCCAGCAGTGCTGATTACCGTTTCCTGCCTTTGTTCAAAGGGTTAGAACTGCCTCCGTGCAGATGGAGAAAAAAAAACCCTGAGTGATGTAGGTCTTCAACTAGCCTATGCGCCCTGCCCAAGTGTTGGGAATTTATTTGACTTGTTTACAGGAGCTGCTCTGGGACCAAGAAGGTGTGACAAAGTGTGAAGTTCTGTTATTTTATTTTTTTATTATTAGTTTCAGGTGTACAAAACAATGCAATAGTTATCCTTTTCACCCCTCACAGAGTGACAACTCCCCTCCCCGCTGAAGTTCAGTTACTTTAAATCACCGCCTTGGACATGTTTTCAGAAAGGAAAGGTGGTTCTGTATTATATAGGAAATGAGAAAGAAAGCAGAGTCGCCTAGTGTGCATGGCATTTCCATAAAGGCCCGAAACTTACCCTTCAAGGCCATGGATTTGAAAGACTTAGCCCTTCTATGTCTGGACAATTGCCTCGGCTCGATTTTCATTCCTCATCTCCGTTTTATTTTACATGAGCTTGGAATGCAAAAGAGCCAGTGTGGATAAAAATAGTGAGCACAAGCTTGTGATGGTATATTTAGCATAAAGGAGACATTTGTCGTTGGTATTTATAAATTTGTGAGACCATTGACAAGTTGCTGAAATGTTACTTTTTTTTTTAATGATAAAACTTGCCTCCCAAAGGTTTGGGAGGTTTAATAAAAATTTCTGAATGTAATAAGGTCCCGAATGACGGAACACAACAGTGACATAGCTCTGGAAAGACATTACTTTCGTTACGAAGGAGTCCTGGTTTTCTCAGTCTGGTAGGGATTTTAACGCTTGTACTCTGATCAAAATTGTGTTGCCATTAATTGACAGACTAGAAAGAGTAAAATGCCATCAGGAGGGCAAAACAAGGGGGTGGGGGAATGATAAAGGCTTACATTTTAAGGCTTAAATACGGAGATTTGACCCAAGCAGAGGTTTGAGATAATTTCCCTTCAGCCACTCCGTTTTGTATCCCTTAGAAGTTTCACTTCAAACTCCATCATTTGGCAAAGAAAGGCTGGGCTGAGTTTCAAAAGATCCTTTAACCTGCAGGGTAAGAGACCTTCTTCCCTCAGCCTGGGAAAAGAATGCAGCTTGTTTCATAGCAATTCCTCAAAAGGAGCCTGCCTCATTGTGTTCTTATATTTTGTAGTGACTACCTGCTTTTTTTGGTCTCCTTTTGTACACAAGATTCAGATAGAATCTTGGGGAACTTTTTCTGCAAATGTCCCTGATAGACAGGAGCACAAGAATTAGAGAGCATCCTTAGGCTTTTAGTTGTTTGCCTCCAGAATTTCATTAGCACTGCCTCGCTGTTAAAAGGAGAAAACGTGTTTTCAATTTTCAGACATTTTATAGCAAATTTGATTTTTTTAAACCAGAAAAATAGAAGAAATTAAAAGAAACTGTACTCCAATAATTCAGAAATAATTGTCCTTGTAGGCATAGATTTAAGTTTGTTTGGGGGAGATTATGTTGTGTGTACAATTTGGTAGCTTTTTTACTGAACTTTTAAAAATATATGTTTTAGTTCATATTACTTAAAGTAAATTATACTCAACAGAAAACCTGAAAAATGCAATGGAAAAAAATCACCCAGAATGCCACTACCAATAAATGACAACTATTTTAAAAATTGTCTGAATTTGTTATAAAATAAAACTATACCTAGTGTTTTACCCTACATTTTGTACTTAGCCATGTATAATGGACATTTCCTTATGTCACATAAGAATCTTCATGCGTTTTAGAGCGCGCATAATATTGTAGCAAACAATTATATCATAATTATTAGGCATTCTCTAAGTACCAGACACCCAATTTGTTTGCCATTTTTTGCTCTTATAAATAATGTTCACATGAAACTTCTGTATGAAAAGCTTTTTGCAAATTTCTGCAAAATAAGGTTTACAATGAATCTGAACTTAAGATTCATTGATACATATTTGACTCCCCAAATTATTGGGTTAATGGTATTCCATCTGGAACCTTCTAATTACTGTGCATTAGCATTCCACCTGAGCTCAAATCCCATCTCTTTTACTTTGATTACCCTCACTCTTATAAACTTACTTGGTTTTTTTAAAGCATTATAAATCACATGTTCTTGGTGTATTGTTTTTNAAAGTGGGGCTCCTCAGCCCATGTGGTCCTCTGCAGATCCCAGAGGTCCATGATGCTTGTTCCAGGAAGGAGCAAGCCCATGGCAGTGGCCAGCACCCTAACTGTCCTCTTTGAAGCACAGCCAGCTTCTGAACTAAGAGAGGATGAGCAAGGACCTGGGTCTCTCACACGGCTCCAGGGCTGGCTCAGGCTTCATTGAACACACAGAAATATCACTAAGAAGAGGCTGGGGTTATGGGGAAAACAGGCCCTAAATATGGTTTGTGACTATGTTGCCAATGAAGCCAGGATGCTGCCTGCCTTTGGATCTCTGCTCGTGCTATTTCCCCTACTTGGTGCCCTTCCCAGGCACTGAAGTTTAATGATGAAAGGAAAACTATTAGTTCAGACCATATGAAACTGCCGACATTCAGTCACATCTGACCAACAAAAAAAAAAAGGCAATTTCATACGGTTCACACCAATCACAGGACAGAGAGCTGCTGAGCCCTTACCAAGTGTTGGGGACATTATGTAATTTAATCCTGCAGGGGTAATTCCGTGCCCATATCACAGAAGAGGAAGCACACTGGATGAGAACTTGGAAGATCTGTCCTCTTGTCATAAATTCACACATGTGAACATAACCAAAGAGATCAGGAGAACAACCCCCTCCCCTAACAGGCGAGATAACCATGGCCGGCATAGGTCTGACTCATTGGTGATGGCAATGAACGTACATCGGGCAGTGACATCAGGAAGTTCTCAACAGTCCGCTCAATGCTCTGCATGTCTCTCCCTGTGTCAGGGAAGGAATGAGGGGGGCATTTCACTACTAGGCACAATATAGAAACATCAAAATTGCTTTCAGGATGCCTGCACCGGGCATCCCTGCAATGAGAACAAAAGCCCCTTGATTATCAGCAATAAATACAGTATTGCAAGGCAGCCGGTTGGCTCAGGTAGTTAAGAGCATGGGCTCATAACACCAAGGTTGCCAGTTCGATTCCCACATGGGCCTGTGAGCTGCACCCTCCACAACTATTGGGTTGTTGGAAAAGTCATGAAGCATTTTTGCAACGAAAAACAGAAAAAAATACGTCATGACTTCTCCGACAACCCAATAGATTG
>NW_017731385.1:184785-185847 GCF_001890085.2 Hipposideros armiger
TTTACAATATTCTATATAGACCATTGTTATGAACACTTTAAATATATTAAGGATTTAATCCACATAAAAGCTATGTGGGGTTGATACTATTATCCCCATTTTAGAGATGGGGACAATGAAGCACAGAGAAGCAAATTTCCAAAGTCACACAGCCTATTGGCAGAGCTGGAATTTGAACATAGACAAGACTGGCTCCAGAGCCTGTGCTCTTATCCATTATGTTATTTTGTCAAATTCAGAAGTAAATGGCAAATTTAAAGAAAAAATTTTTTTGAAACTTTTCTCACAAAGGGCTAATCTCCCTACTATATTAAGAGCTCACTCTGAGAAAAAGGCCAACAGCCCGACAGAAAAATTGGCAAAGCATATGAATAGATAGTTCACTAAAATTAAATACATACAAGAAAAATGCAGGTTTTAACCCCACTGAGATGCCATTTCTCACCGACCAGCTGGCAAAAGCCCAAACGTTTGACAAAACACTCTTTGTGAGTCTGGGGAAATGGCCCCACATACACTGCTGGGGGGATGCAAATCCGTGTGAGATCTATGGATGGCAATTTGAAATGACAAATCCATATACCCAGCAATTCTATATCTAGAAAGCATTCTACAGATAACTCACACATGCAAAATGGCATTAATGGAAGGCTGGTCATGGCCACCTTCTTTGTGACAGAAAAGCCCTGGAAACGACCTTAAAGGCCATCGATAGAGTCTGGTTGAACACAGTTGGCACATCCATACAATAGAATACTTTGCACTGTTAGAAGACGGAGGAAGCACTTTATGGATTGATATGAGACAATTTTAAGATACAGGAAGGAAAAAAGCAAAGTGCAGAACAGCGTGTATGATGTATTATTCTTTTGTATGTGTTATATATTCTTTTGTGTAGAAAAAAGACTTGGATAGGCATAAAAAATACCTTTGGGGCAAGGAAGTGGGTAGATGGAGGCGGGGCAAGGATAGGAAGGAGAGCTTCCCTGTAGACCTTTTGCATTTTTTAAGGCTTGAACCATGTATTTCTATGACTTATTTTTTAAATTTAACAAAGAATTT
>NW_017731385.1:189353-208410 GCF_001890085.2 Hipposideros armiger
TTTTTAGCTGTATCAGCACTGTGCATCAGATTAAAATCTGTTTTCAGAGATGGATTCACTGTGATTCTTTCAAAATAGCTCTAGATTTTATTTTGTCACTTAGATTTCAGTACTGATAGCCAAGACAGCAAATGGATAAATATTTTAAATGTAGTTCTTTTAAGGGACAATTGACTTTGAACAGCTTTTGGAAGCTGTATAGCTCTTAGAAACCTGTCTCCTAGGAGCTGAAGTTTAAAACATACTACTGATAGAAATGAAAAAGGGGAGTGAGGATGGGAGGAGGAAGAACAAGAAATTTGTTTTTCTCAATATTTAAAAAGGATTTAATTTTCAAAACATCCAGATTCCACTCTCAGGTACAGTTATTGCCCAGCATGAAAGGGAAAGTTACTGTAAATTTGCCCCTTAACTCAGCCCTGCCAGAAATTAACAGGGAATCTTGGTTGTCTCATGTCATAGACTCTAGGCCCTGGAGGATTGGCTGCTATGTTGGTGAGTCGTGGGCATGTTCCCACAGGGTCAAGGCTCTCTAAACCTATGCATCCCTATATTCTGGTCTCCCCCAAGCTCCCTCTCATCACCATAGCAAGTAGCCCTAAAGTCCTGCTCCTCATTCTTTCAAGACCTCATGGGGCTTGGGAGTAAAAGAAAGCCAGAGTTGGGTTCTAGATCCATCATTTACAAACTGTGTAACCTTGGGCAGGTTAGTATCTCTGGGCCTCAGTTTTCTTTCCCAAAATGTGGGATATTTCTCTCCTTGTTTTGAGGATGAAATGATGGACAGTACATAGTGCTTAGCACCATGCCTGGCACAAATAAGTTCTCAATAGATAGTAGTGATTATGAACCCTTCTGTCTGAATCCACCTTCTACCTGCGCTCCGTACCTTGTTCTCCTGTGGCCAGTTGTCTCCAGCCCCTGTAGCCTCAGCTGAACTGTTTGTTGTTACTTGTACCATCTACCTTTTAAATTCGCTCTTTGCTCTCTTATCTGCCTGGTAAACTCCTGGTAAACTACTCTTTCATCTGAAAGCAACCCAAACCTCACTATCTTGAAGATGTAGATTGATAGGACTTCTTTGAAGGGGAGTTTTCACAAAACTACCAAAATTTAAATACAGCAACCTATGGATCCAGAAATTCTAGGAATGTATCCTTCAGATATCTTCACAGATGGGCAACAAGAGAATGTATACAAAGACTGTCTGTAATAGCAATAGATAGTAAAATCCTGCACGTCCAATAGAGCACTAGTATAAAATTTTTTATTTATTCCTACAATGAAATATTATGGGGCTACTGAAAAGAAGTGAGTAGCTCTCTATGTACTGATTTCCAAATTATGTTGTGAAATGGAAAAAATCAAGATATGAAAAGCTGAGTAGGTGATGCCTTCAGTTTCCTAAAAAGAAGAGAAAGAGGAATGATACATTTATGTTATATTAATTAAATGGTGATGGTTGCCTCTGATGGGGAGTCGAGGGTCTGCCCATATATCTGTCCACATGACTGGTCTCCCTGGAAAACCAATAACATCTAGAAGGTAGGATCGGTATTGTGTTCATTTTTATGTCCCAAGGATCCAGCACAAGGACACACACACACACACACTTTTTTTTTTTTTTTTTTAAGAATGAATTGACAGTCTCTCCTGTCTCTCCCACCACTGCCCTGATCCTATTCTGGTTACCCACTGGAGAATTTGAGCTTTGTAGACTCACTTTATAATCTGGTTCCACCCTATACTATCAGACATCCCCATCAAACCCTCTTATAGCTCCTGCTACACCTCACTTTTCACTGTTTTTGTAGTTGTTGTTGATTTGTCTTCTTTTGTTTGTTTTTGTTTTTTTAAAACCCCATGATGTGCTCAAACTCCTTGCCTTTGCACTGCTGTTCCTTCTCCTGAGGTCCTTTCCTACTTCTCCATCAGCTTAGGCTCCTTTATTCAAAGTCACTTCCTCTTTGAAGCCTTCCTGTTTTTATCCCTGAGTTAGTCAGATGAACTTGATGTACCCACAGCATTCTGGTCCAACTTGTCATCTCTTATCATTTATTGCAATGATCATTTCACATGTTAGTCCCCCTCATGAAAATAATGACTCTTCAAAGATGAGGATTTTTACCTTGTTTATCTTCCTCTTCCCAGATTTTATGCCTGGCACATAGCAGGCACTCAATATAAGTAATTGTATGAATGGATGAATGAACAAGTTAATAGTAAGTGCTCATGATATTTTGATGGGCTGCACGTAGTGGCCATCTGTTACTTATTTGCGACCATATACTTGTATGTTGTGTGTGTCACATTCCCATCTCCGCCTGGCACCTGGAACCAGAAGCTTTTGATGTTGTTTAGTGTTACACCCTAATACAGGTGGAGAAACCCAATTATTAAATACATGTGCCCTCTTTAAGGCCCTTAAAGTAAGACTGCCATAGCTAACATAAAAATACAAGTTGCCCAGTTAAATTAGAATGTCTAGTAAACAACAATATTTTTAATGCAGTTATGTCCCAAATATTACTTACACTAAAAAAATTATTCAGTGTTTATCAGAAAGTCTAACAACCAGATGTCCTGTATATTATCTGGCTACCTTACTTCAAAGGCTGAATTCCCAAACCCTGTCTTCCTGCATTCAGACCCAGCAATTCTTAGAGAATTTTATGAACTATGAAATCGTATCTTCTTTATTAAATAAATAAGCAACCCCAAATCTCCCAACTCTGCTTACTAAATTTTTTTTATACATTTTTTAACACTGCTTTTTTGGGAAAACTCTTATATTTTAACCTTCAGGCTTAGATTCTAATTTATAGTAATTTAGCCACTTAACAGTAGAATTGGATCTGAGAGGGAAAATCCAGGTGACTCTTTCCATCTGGATTCTCGATATACAGTATTTTCTTTCCATCTCTATTCTGCAGTGTCTTAGGTAACAGGAGATTATCCCCAGGCTCAGTAGGGCTCCTCTTGCCACTGAAACCCTGCAGAGCTATTTGGGCTGTAAACTGTCACTTCCCTTAGAGGAAAAGGGGGCAGGCACACTACCCCGTGTTGGCACCTGCACTGGCCTAGCTCAGCAGCCATTATATATTATTACAGGCTGGGGCTTTCCTGAGAAGACTTTTAAAAGTTAGAAACATCATCTGATCTGAAAGGGGGCATTTTCAAATCTTAGTTTCTCAGCCCTGGTAAACGATCTTGTAGGTCAAAAATGCAGGCACCAGCTGCAGCTGCACGTATTTTTGTTTCAAAGGCACAGTTCCCATTACATTGAAACACATTCCCCTGCAGCCTCAAAGTAGAGGACAACTCTACACGACACACCTTTTTGTTACGTGTAATTAGTTTTCCATGTGGTTCTGCAAAGTAAGATAATATCACAAATATCATCCCTTCTTTGACATCCAAACTTGAAAATTACAGACTAAACACTGTCCTAGGTATCTAAACTCCTACAAAACCTTTGCTTATTTCTCAAATATCACAGCTCTGTATGCTGAAAAACATGAAACGGGCCGTCACAAATTACTAAGAAGTGGCGATTGGAAGGTGAGAGAATTTATATTAGAGAAAAAAAGGGACGTGTTAAAAAGGGGTTGGAGTGGAGATGTAACGTAGCTTAACTATAGCCGAGAAGCATGGAGAAAATGGCTCACTTTGGGAGTGAAAAATCAATTTGCCAGGGCCATGGTAAGGCTGGAACATCACCACTGTATTTCGTGACAATTCATTCTGAGAGCCACAGTAGGGTCTGCAATCGAGCCTCAATACAGTAGGAGGGGATGGATATGCTCCACAGCAGTTTCAAAAAAAAAAGAAAAAAAAGCTTGCCACTGAGCAAACCATCAGAGGAAGAACAGAGTGAAGGATGATCTTTTGAAATAGTTAAAGAGACATTTAATGTGTCAAAAGCTTTACGGGAAGACCAATATTTCTTTTTCATCCAGCTGTTTGTAGGATGGCTTCTAGTAAATATTGCTTGGTAAGGGGAATAATTTCAGAGACACGGAGTGTAAAGAATATATCCTAGATGTTTATGTTGCAAACGTATCATTTGTTCTTTCAGAAAAGAAAGCAAAGTACCACTTAACGTAAATCATAAAAGCTTCTAACATGAATTAAAGTTCTTTGACGACTAAGATGCAGTAAAAATCTCAGGTTACTTATTCTATTGTAAATGCTGATATATAAAGAGAGGATAAATCTTATGATGCATGCCAAACCCATCCTGTGGCCTCTTAAACACATTTATCCTGTTTTTGGTAATTTATAGTATAATTTATCAATCCATCTGTCAAATAACGAGTTTTGCTTCAGAGTCCAACCATTTTTAAACCTGTTGCATAGTCAGCATGACTTAATTTATGAAGTTGTTCCTTTTGTTCCGTTCCTGTGTGTTTGGTAGCTCTTTCTGAACTACAGTGGACATATCAGGGTTTTGGTGTTTTATTTTTTATTTTCTTGGTTATGAGGAAGCCTATTCATTCCAGCATATTTGCCTAATTATAGACTAGTCCTACCCTGGGAATTGACTTCGAACTGAATTTTATTTCCTGTACGAAGGTAAAATGTAGAGCCCGCTTCACATTTCGATTTAATAGGGTGACCATGGCAGGAGCTTCAGGCAGGAAATGAGCGGGTGCCTTTAAGAGGAACCCTGGTAATTTTCCACTGCCCCCTCCAGCCCCGCCCACGCGGCAGGCGGCAGGCGCAGAGGAGTACGGCTGCGCAGTGGTTGCACGCCTCCCGTTGCCTGGATACCGCCTCCTCCACCTCTGGCGCCCGCAGCCCTCTTGTTTCCAAGATGGCTTCCACGTTTTGTCTCAATGCTGCGCCAGGAACAAAGCCGGTTGAACACCCTTAGCTTAGCAGAAAGCAAGAGTTGTATGGCTGACTTTAAGCGTGTTCTATGTCAACATTTATCCCCCTCTATAACTTTACAGAAACCCTGTTAGGTTGTCTGGATCGGGGAGTGTTTCAGGGTGTGTAAGCCATGGTCTCTTAACCTTTCCGTGGCAGGGCTTTTGGCTTCAAAGTTGGAGATACATTCATTACGTTTGGTAAGAATTCTAGTTTTTCCTGTTAAACCAGCTCAGGGAGAAGTTTTTGGAGATTTAAACTGGACTGTGACACTTAAGTATAAAAACCATATAATTATGTGGACCTTCAATGAGGTAATAGCCTCTGGCCATGTTCTCTCCCCTTTAAAAATACCTGTTGATTTTTAAAAAAATTTTTCTTTTGTTTGAAAGGTTAGTTTAAACCCAGATAAACCTTATGGTAATTATAATTATTATAAGATTGTAAATTGTAAGTTATTATAAGAAGGTAAATTCCTCTAGGAATAGGAACTGTTTTATTCATCTTTGTATCCCAGAAGTGTTTCTACCTATAAAAAACCTTCAAATGATGTTGTTAAATAATACAGATTAACTACTGAGGTTTTTTTACTCAGCCATGCACTGTGCTATGAGGTATGTCTCCCCATTCTGTAACCCCATACTATCTACTCTTTTATAGATGGAGAAACTAAGGCACTAGGTGGTTAAATAATTGCGAGAAGCACCCTAGCTAATACATGGTGGAGCCAAGATTCAAACCTGGACAGTCAGGACAGCCTGTGCTGGGCTGCCATTGTGCTGTATTGGGTCTGTAAATACTGCAGAGAGTACGTGATGACTTCCAATTGCAGCACTCTCGGAGGAGTGTGAAAGTCTTTTCCCCTGACATATGTCTCGCTTTGTTATGAATAGATTTTTCACATTTGTATCTGTCAGGCATTTAGATGCTTGCCATACTCTCAGTTGAAAGACCCAAGCCCAGCCAACCTTGTGGCAGGTGTTGGGAGAAATATAATTAAGAACAAGATATCCTTCCAATCCCAAAACCTCTCCACAAAAGTGAAGGAGAAAGAAAACAGTTTTATTGTTGAATAAGCATTCAACCAAAATATGATGTGGATCACAGACAACCCACTGAGAGATTTCAAAGACAGAAAGACATTTCACCCTTGTACGTAGCTAAGCAGAGTCACCCTAATACATTCCTGTTCTCAAGATAACAATAGTTCTCAGGTAGGAGGACTTGACAGCACCACTTGTCATACGTAGTTCACCCTAAACTCACCTTGGTGATTGGTAGCTGTTAATCTGTGTTAACTAATTAGTTTATCTAAAAGAAAAATAAACATCTTATATTTTTATAACAGGAGGTATGTTTGCAACTAGGGACTAGGCACTTACCAAAGTTAGACTCCTGCTCTCCAACAGAACCTGGGAAAAAGGGATGTTAACTTCTTTAGTGATTACATTTCAAAGAAATGTCTCCCAGGTCTTTAAGAAAGACATCCTTAGGTTTTAAAGCTGGCAAGAGGCTTACTTAGCTTTTGAAAAGCTTTACATACTTCTCAAAGAGGCAGAGAAAAAATTTACAATCACAAGTTTTCTAAAGTAAATACTGAAAGAAAAGGAGTGGGGGGTTGTCTCTTTCCCTTTTTGTGCTGAGGAGATGTGTTTATTTATTTACAATTGTATTTATCCTGACACAGGATATACAGAGACAACTTAGGCCAGCTCTTCCATCAAAGAGTCTGCTTGCATTCAAGTTTTCACCTCACTGGCCCATCCTTTCCACACACCTAACAGTAAGCCAAATAGTGGGAAACCATGAGAAGTGTATTACCAAATGTGGAGGGTAACATTTTCTATTCTGATTCAAATTCTTACTTCCTGGTTTCTCAGAAATTATATCAAATTCCTAGCAGCTGCTGAGTGAATTTGAATGCTGCACCACACGATGAGAATGTGTCTAAGAACTGCCAAATGGACCACTGGCTTTGATGTTCTTTTGAGTTGGGTCTTCAATCTTCTAGTCCTTCCTCTTTATTGCACAGCCTCAGAGATGCCTGACAGAGAGTGCTTTTTCCCTCCACTTACCTCCTGAGTGTCAAACACCTACCTTAGCTTCTTTGACAAATGGCTTGGGCTGCTGGTGCCTTCCGTGCCTTACTCCGCAGTTTCTGCTTGCTTGGCTCAACTAGCAAGACAGCTCAGCTTACTTTCCTTCTGGATCCTTCCTTGACCCACTTTCCTGCTCATTCACCTCATTCTGATTTGATCTCCCAAACCTCTTGGTAATTTCCCCTAATACGGCGTGCGCGCGCGCACCCACACACACACACACACACACACACACACACACACACACACACACACGTGTGTGTGATCATGTTTAATATACTAGCCCATAAACATCTTAAGAACAAAGATTTTTTTAAACTTTGGATTCCCAGCACCTCACAGCAGGGTACCTAGATGAGCAGATCTGAGATCTCAAACTGGTAACTTACAGGCCTCATCCAGCTCACCAAACTATTTTTTTTTTAATTAAAAAAAAAATCTTTTAAAAAATGTGTTTTAAAAAATTTCAGGTCACATTTTTAAAATCTGGATTTACATATAGATCAAGGTCTGATTTCTCTTAAAGAAGAAGATATGGCCACCCTGGGCCTGTTTCCACCTGGCAGCAAGTACCTGGTGCAGACAGCCTCTGCCACTCCCTATTGCTTCCCCACTGAGGCTAAGTATGAGGTGTCATATATATTGAGTGTGCTTTGAAAATTTTCTTGGAGTAAAATATTTCTCAGTACCAAAAGAGAGAGAACAAGACTAAAGCATCTTTCAAGAGTAATGGAAAAAAACCTATTTCTTGGTGGGAATGAAGAGATGTCCCTGTGTTTATTAGGAACATAAAATGTGTCTATCTCTATTTTTCTTAAATCCACCAGCTTTGCTTATCAAGTTATCCT
Organism: Hipposideros armiger; assembly: GCF_001890085.2. NCBI lineage: Eukaryota > Metazoa > Chordata > Mammalia > Chiroptera > Hipposideridae > Hipposideros > Hipposideros armiger. The sequence continues at coordinate 197,173 of NW_017731385.1, forward strand.
TCTGGCCTTTACAGATATTTGAGTTTTTTACCCTAAAGGTAGATACTCCAAAGCTGTTTGAGGAAGGGAGGAAAGAAGGAAAGAGAAACAAGTTCAGCAAATGGGTTAGATTCCCAACTTTTAAATCTAGCCATTTAAACAGACTTCCCAAATGACTACCTTTAGCCAATCCTTCAGTTTCACTCTGAACATCTCCTCTGACATTTGCTGCATTTTGATTGGGTATACACATGATAATCAGATTCCTATAGCAACTATCTTATCAAAACCCAGTGAGATAAGTTCATTTATGTGACCTTTGTCCTTAGTGACCCAACAGGCATAGAATGTACACAAAAACAAACAAAAAAGATTCAGTTCATGCTGATGGTGTTCTAGAGGACTATCCACAGCACCTTATATATGATAGACAATGTTTGATTGTTGGAACTGAGAACTGTTTTGTAAAACTTACAAACAAGGAAATTGTTAGTCCTATTGCTACCAATGCTTACATATCAAAATGAGCATCTACATAAATACTATCTTTCCTCTCCAAACACCAGCAAAATAAGTACTGTTGTGTAGCCAAAGTAGGAGGATATTGAGGTTCCATCTCACTACAACCCTCCAAGATAACAAAACTGTATTTAAGAAGTTACATCGTTTTTAATTCCAGAGATTTGTTTAATAGAGCTTCTATTTTCAAGAAAGGGTTTTAAAATATTTCCTTCTAAAGTCCCTTAGCTTAGAGCTACATTGTTTCAACAAGAATCCTATCTAGTTCAGTGTAATAGAGAATCTATGGAATGATGACATGGAGTCAAGGCAGAGTGTTCCTCTGCTCCAAAAGTGCTGTGGCATCATGAAATATAACTCCAGTCATCTGTCCCCTTCTCCTTGCTTGGAATTTTATAGTCATTAGACATATCGGACATATTACAATAGTCCAAACCATAGAACTGTTAGGGAAGTGATCAGGGGTGGGATCAATTAGGAAAAGCCTCACAAGTTGATACTGACATATCCTACCTATAGAACCCCCCAGTTTTCCTTTTAGTCCCATTGACAAGTGAAGGGTCTACAACAGGATTCTCAAGAGGAAAGTTATGTCAGAGAATTTTACATGTATTAAACTCATGGTGAAAAAGTTCTGTGTACTGGGAGAAAAAAAAAAACAATCTGCTAGGCAAACTGAGTTTACTTCAGATTTGAGAAAAGCAAAATGAACCCACCATCCATTAGAAATTACCTAAAGCAGAGTTAGAGTCCTGATACCCATGTTTTGATGAAAGACTCAGTAGGGATGAAGGGAAGGTGGCTGTTCTGATGAGAAATGGAAATAAGTCACCTTTCTCAGAGCCTAGAAGCTGCCCAGAAGTTTACATTCTGGTCTCAGTTGGAAGATCCAAACCATATTGCACGTAGTAGGGTCGCATTTATTCTACTCATCTCAAGTCACAGTCCTCCAGATATTTCCAGAGCTCTGCTTTATTGTGGTGTTGGTACAAAGATCACAAAATCTCTAGGATCTAAGGAAGTTTGTTGGCAAATGGATTGATTACCTATGTAAAACAGGCTCATTTAGAGAACTACACATTTACTTGTGGTTAGATGTGAGAAACCAAAGCTTTGATTATTGCCATTTCTCAAAGCATGCTGTAGTAATTGTGTCCTGTTTATAAAAACAGAGAAATACTTCATCTTTGCATGTTTTTAGTAGCTTCAAAAAGTCTAATGCAAATATTGCTGCATTAGACTTTGTCGCTGCTACTTGACTTTAAGGATACTGACAAAGAAACATACTCAATGTGCAGTATGCCATAGGTTTGAAAGAGAGGAAAAGGAAAATGCTTTTTGTAATTTTGATTCTAATTCAGAATCTACATGAATTTCCATCCATGGCATAGAGTCACCCTATAGATCACACAAAACCAGCCAAAGGCAAACCAGTCTCCTAGTCTTGCAAAAATTTAAAGGCCATGTGAACCAATTGATATCAATTAAAGTAAAGGCATCTACTACCATTTTATTAAACACCCTATTTAATGTCCATATTCTGTGCATATTCTCTCTTCTTTCAGTATCAAGTGTCCTCACCCTGATTCCAAGTTACAGTGACTTGGAATTTATTCAGGGCTGTCATTACATTTGATGAGGGCAACCCTCTGCTGTGTGCTGCCCTCGCTGATTCGTGTTAAAACCTAGGTCCTGAATCTAGATAGGCCTTTTTTTTTTTTCCTTTTCTTTCTACATTTATTTCTTTTTTCCACATCTTCCTTTTTCAATATTTTCCTTGAAACATCTAAAAATGTAGAAAAGTACAAGGAGGAGACCAAAGAAACAAGAGTTCAAAATGTGTTGTCTATGGCACACCTGCAGACAGGTAGGAAAATGTAGTCTGGCTCTCAAGCGTTTGGACTGAGATACATTTGTAAAAAGCAAAAGATCCCACAGTCCAGACCAATCTCCCAGTCCAGTTTCCTAAGGAGTGTAAAACTCACTAAAATCAAGGAAGGGTGCCATATGGGAAAATTTAAGGTGGAGGATGATTATTAATATGCTGCTTTGGAAATAGGAGGGTGGAAGACATAAGATTGCAATGTATACATGCCTTACATTTGGCTATGGGAAATTATCAGATTTTCCGTTTGTACCAATCGTGAGTAATATAAAATCTAGAATTGTATCCACTCAGACTAGGTTTAGCCAGACTAGAGATTTCAACTAAGTTTGCTTGGCTTTATAAGACAGGCACACAAACTGTAAATAAAAGTACCCCTGGCTTTAGGCCTCTTTCTGTTTGCAGGCAGTAAATTTCAATCCTTTGTCCCCACAGACCAACTCAAAAGTAGTAACCTTGACTACGGTTGCTGCAGAAGAAACTGCACTCTCCAGATTTTCCAGTTCTATATTCAGTTTTCAAAAATCGGTTATGTTGAAAGGGAAAAAAAACCAATTTTACTTTGCCTCGGTTATTGACACCAAGAAGCACTCCTCAGGCTGTTCAGAGGGGGAAACAATGAGTCATTCATGCTGTCAGCCCAGGTGGTGCATGGATTCCAGACGGAGGCCCGCAGAGTTAACCCATGCAGGCCTCCTCTCTGAGCTGAGGCTCGCTGCAGCCTCGGGGGGGGAAGGCAGGCAGCCGCAGAGCAGGCCTGTGCTGGAAAGGAAGGTGAAATCCTGTAACCAAGGCTGTACGCTGCAGTGCCAGTCCCTAGGGGCCTCTGAGCTGTTTGTCACCATGTGATTGGCTCCAGGAGAGGGGTGGAGAAGTGAAAACACTCTACCCAGGATATATTTAGTTGAAGTGCAGCTGGGGAAGCGCTTAAACAAGGGAGCTTTTGTCTTCAGGATGAAGTGTTTTTCTTAACTCCACAAGGGTGAAAAACTTAAGCCACGTACTGAGCTCCTCCCCACCCCACTCTATTTTCTCTTCTTGGGGGAAGTTTGGCATTTTTTGGGCTTTGTTCCATAAGAGGAAACTGAGCAATTTTGATGCAGAGTTGATACAAAAACTTAAAGCACAGCTCCTTGTTGGAGGATACACATTGTATACGTTTGCATTCTTGAAATTAATTTTCTGTCAGTTCAAGCTGGGAGTTAGATATTTTCAAACATCTTTACTTGGACAAATTTATGGAGTTAAAAACATAATTAGGTTTTATAAGCTGCAGAACTCTGTTTCACTTGGGTTGATTCATATTTTCCAGAATGAAAGATTTACTTCTGCACTGATGGGCACATCTTTGCAGCAGATTACTGATGACCCATATAATGGCCTCTGTTCTCGTCCTCACTTGGAAAGCCACTGAGAACTGCCGCCTTGCTCCAAGCCTTTACAGCCACTTTGTAAATGCTGCATATTAGGGGCATATCTACTATTAAGAAGAGGCGCAGGTAATATTTGACATGAAAATTCCATTTGAAGTTATGAACCAAAGGCAAAAATTACTGGACAAGAAGTCCATGGCTTTGGTAATACTAGGAAACCAGGCTAATTATATGGGGTTCTCTAGAGAAAGAGAACCAATAGGAAGGGAGGAAGGATAGATGGATGATGGATGGATGGATGGATGGATGGATGGATGGATGGATGGATGGATGGATGAATGGATGGATGAATGGATGGATAAATGGATGGATTGATGGATAGATTTTAAGGAATTGGCTCATGTGGTTATGGAGGCTGTCAAACTCAAAATCTGCAGAATTAAGGGACAGTTTGGAAGAAGAGCCACTGTTGCATTTGAAGCCTGAAGGTCACGGGTGGCAGAATTCCCTCTTGCTCAGAGGAGGTCAGTCTTTGTACTAATCAGTGTTTCCACTGATTGGGTAAGGCCCACTCATATTATGGAGAGCAATCTTCTTTACTCAAAGTTCACCAATTTAAATGTTAATCTCATCTAAAAATATCCTCACAGAAACATTCAGAATAATGTTTGACCACATGTCCAGGCACTGTGCCCCCACCAGGTTGATACATAACATTAACCGTCACACAGGCTAACACACCCATTTTGAAAAGTTCATTTGTTCAGTTACAGGTTGCTTACCAGGTTGAAGCTGCCATGAGGGTATAAAAATGGATATGATCCCTACTTCCCCAGATCTCTTTCTCTCTTCCTATCTCCCTCTCCTCTCTTGGCAGGCTGGCCCTGGGAACCCAGGCACAGCTTTGTGAGGAAGCCCAGGCCATACAGAGAAGCCATGTGTGGGGATTCCAGACAATGGCCCCAGCCAACACCAACAGCATCTACTAGACATGTGCATGAATCGGCCAGCCCTCAGGAGCCCTTGTCTCCAGCTGTGCCCAGACACGGCTCAGGCCCTGTCTCAATTTCTGACCCACAGAAACTATGAGAGATTTTTTTCAAAATAAAGATGAATGCGCCACTAAATTTGAGGGTAATTAGTTATACACTAATAGAGAACTAGCATGGTAAGATGATAGTTTATAAGAAACTACCAAGCTATTTTCCAAAGGGATTTAATCGTTCTGCACTCCTACCAGCAGTGCATGAGGGTCCCAGATGCTCTGTCCTCACTGACACTTGATATCTATCATCAAGTCTTTCAAATTGTGGCCCTTCTACTGGTCGTGGAGTTGTTTCCTATTGTGGTGTTAATTTGCATTTTCCTGATGATCAGAAATGTTATTACCCTCTTAGAAAACAACCTTATTTAATGTAATATGTCATAGGCACATGTCACAAAACCAACTCATCCCTGTGCCTGAGAGTCAAGAGCTTATGCCCACATTTCCAATTTCTTTTTAAAATAATTGCTACCAAAATGGTCTGCATGGTTAATAATTATGCACACCGAGGATTAAGAAGTCGGTTTGCAAGCCGTGGAATAGTGAGGAATAAAAGCTGTCTACCCACAGATGTGGGACTCCTGATCCTACCTCTTACTAATTGGTATTAATATTATTACCATTGACTGAGAAATGTCGGGTATTTTACACACAGAAGCTCACTTCCCACATCACCACTACCAGGTACATATTATCATCCTCATCCTAGCCCCAGGGAAGAAGCGATTCCAAGAGCTCAAGAAACTTGGCCGGGGGCCACACAACTGAATTTGAACCCAAGATCGTTGTATTTCATCCCAAACAGGTTTTATCTCACTTCTTTCTAATTTTATACCATAATCTAAGATAATGTTTTTGCCTAAAGTTAACAATAGAAACTCTTTCTAGACTGGGAGCTGGGCAACTGGATTTCACTCCTGGCTCTGTCACTAATCAATAGTTCCCTCCTCGGCAAGCCCCCCTTTAGATCACAGTTCCTCATTATTAAAAATGAAAGGAGGGATAAGACCTTACCCAGCCTAAAAATTGTTATATTTAGGGACTACTCTAAGCATTTTACATGTGTTAACTTATTTATAGTTCATAAAATCCCTATGATATATGTACAATCATTATGTTCTTTTTACAGGTGAATAGACTAAGGCACAAAGATTAAATAACTTTCTCAAAGTCACAGAACTAGTAGATAATATAGCTGTGATTTAAACCCAGGTAGTCTAGCTCCAGAATCCATGATCTTACTAAGCTAGGCAACACTTATTGAAAACTTAATTTTAGGAATAACCTATGACATCATTCGTAACAGTATTCTCTCTCCATCCCCACCCTCCCTCCTACTTTTTGAATGAAAAAACTGAGGCTTAGAACATGTGTCATGCCCCAAGTCCCACAGCCAGTCAATGTTGGAGCCAGGGTGGAAAGCCCAGGCAGCTTGACATCGAAGTCCAAGGTCAAGTGTCCCCAGGTGTCAGAGCCCTAGAGGGTGTGAGATCATAGCTTGCTGATCATCTGGGGAGCTTGCCAAAGGCCCACCTGGAAACACCCACATTGACCCGACATGGCCACATCTTCTACTGCAAACTTCAACCTGGCTGTGTTTTCATTTCTTTTTCTCCTGTCTTACCAAACCAGGTACTTGGAAATCAGAAATGAGACCTGTAAATACCCAAGGGAGCCAGCCCTCCGGCACAGGTGGTGGTGATGCTAAAGGTGGGGCTTCCAGCACAGATACTGCACAGGCTGGCAGGGTCTCCCCAACAGGTCCTCACTATCTGATACAGGCTGGTGTCCAACCTGCCAGGCCTGATGTTGAGTTAATAACCTGGGACTCACGTGTCAGAAAAGGGAGCTTGGGCAGCCTGAATACTATGGTTGTGATGCTGTTGCTTTGAGAGTCTGGTTTTGTTTCTCCTTTTCTAGATAAGCATATTTTTAATAGAAAATATACACGAGATAAAAAGTCAACCCAAAAACATACTGTGTCTAAGGAATAAGACTCTTCATCTTACCCCTGTCCCTCTCCCCATCCCCTGAGACAACCCCTTTCTTTAATCCAGCCAAAGATATTCTTGCATATATAACTACAGAGGTATATATTTTTAACCATACAAATGGGCACATAGTATACACTGTCCTGTAGCTTCCTTTTAATTTCTAATGAACAGTATAGCTTGGAAATGATCACTTGTCAATACCTAAAGTACCCTCTTGCTTTTCTAAACGGGTTGCGTGCATTTCTGGTGCAGGGCTGTGTCATAATTTATGTAACCAGTCCCCTATGATGGCTGTTGAAGCTGTTTCTAACCGGAAGCTCTGACAAGCCATGAATCTTCTTGTGTTTTTGTTGCAGTGCCGTGTAGGCCCCTCCGAGATGGCTAATGTCACGTGTGTGGGGGAAGGAGGGAGCGGAGTTTATGGCATGCTCCCCTTTTCCCCCTTTCCCAGCCAGCAAGGCATAGATTACTGCTGGAGTTTCCTTTATAGGGCTGTAATCAGAAGGGAATTCATGGCTATTTGGAGGTACAGACCAGATAAAGCATCCAGGCAGCAGCTCAGCTGATCATTGAAATCTGGTAGCAGCAGCAATGAAAAAACCAGACCACGAGCTTTTCCAAATATGCTTGGGCAGATACGCCGCTGTCATCTTTTCCAGCAGGACCTGCAGTCCCAGGGACTGGACTGGTTCTGTGACTCATGCAGTTGGAGATACTGCCTATCATTTAGGGCAATGTGGACCACCAGATAGAAAACGGACAGGATGGGGTTCTCTAAGGCTGTGAAAAGACCTGGGTAACTTAATTCAGCTCCGTTCTCATATTCTCTTCCCTGCGATCAAAGCTTTTGGTGAGGCTAGTGGTTCCTCCTGGAAAAGCCAACAGCAGCATGTCTGCCTCTGCTCGGCTTTGTCTGAAGACACCGCCTCGCTTGACTGCCAGCCCTGGGTGAGCCCCACAGTGATTCCCTCCCCAAAGAGATACTAACACTGAGAAAACCCATCCCCCCACCCCCACCCCCACTCCAAAATGCACTCTGCCAGGATGGATGAGAAAGCTTTTTCATATTGAGGCCAGTGTCCCAGTGCCCCTCATAACAAAAACTAGTTGAAAGCAACAAATATAAAGTCATTGATTTACCCCTCCACATTTTATGGTGAGAATCCCCAAACACACAGAAAAGTTGGAGGAATTATGCAGTGGACACTTCCCTATGTACACTTAGATTCTACAATTAACATTTTCATAGATGTGCTTTCCTTATAATACATCCTTTCATCTCTTCAAGCCACTGGCGTTTGAGGCTTTTTAAGAGCCTGGCTTAAATATTCCATTTCTTTGCTTTTAAAACTTCAGAACAGGTAACTTAACGCTTTGTTTAACGAACACAGAATAATTTAGTTCTGTTCCAATTTAGGCCAGTAGGGAGTGAAGACAGAAAGAAAGTTAGGGGAGAATGTGGCCTCCGGAAGGCAGAGCGAGGGGGACGAGGAAGGAGGGGTGTGAAGACACAGGAAAAGAGTCTTGGGGTTTGCAAATGAGGTAAGTCAAATTTTGTACCCAGGTGGCAGCTGCTGGGTGGTTAAGTCCATTGCTGGGGTCCAGACCAGCTCCCAGCACTGAGCACAGTCTATTGACCTCCCCCTGTCAAAGTCAAGACAGCCACATGAACCACCCCAGGACACTGGAGCCAAAACTTCCTGGCTGGGGGTGGGGGGGAGGGGAGGTGGGTTGGAGGATGCTCCTCTGTTGGTTATCCGCCGTTTGGAACCTACTGTGGGTTGGTGGGTTGGGGGGGGGGCGTCCAGCTCTATAGACAGCTATAAAATGAAGGCCTGGGATTGAAACCAGCCTTGAACCCCACTTGTTAGCACTACCAGCACATGAGACCTTGGATGTTTATTTAACTTCCCTGAGCTGCTGTAGTCTCACCCATACAATGGGCATATGAAGAATTTATACCTCATGTTGGGGAGGAAAACTGAAATGAATGCATATCTATAATAATGGGTGGGGTGTATTGAATACCAGCTGTCTGCCAGGCATTGTACTAAATATGGCTTACAGGGTTTATCTCGTCCCATCTTCATAACAGCCCTTATTAATTGGCCTCGTGGAAGTGGACATTATCTCTAGCCTCATTTTAGAAATGTAGAACTGAAACTCAGAGTGGGGAACTCACTTCTGCAGGTGGCCCAGCTGGCAGTGGTGGAATAGGCCAGAACCCCCTGCCTGCAGATCCCACATGCTCTGCTTCCTTCGGCAATGTGCCTGGTACTAAACAGCCCGGCTGCAGAGGGCTCGTGCAAGGTCAAAATGAGATATCCCGTGTGTAAGTGCTGTTACCTATGAGGTCCTTAAGGATGTTTGCTGAATGACTAGACAAATGTCGATGAGCTCATCTATGACTTGTCATGTTCTTCAGCTGCTTCTCTAATCAGTAACTCTATAGAAGCTTCCCTCTGATAGATAATGATGGTGAAAAATCTCCCCAGTCCTGTATTATGCAAACGTCAAGTTTAATTAACAGATTACAAGGGAGTTGATCTTCTTTGGGTTCTGACCTCATTTATGTTACAGCAACATTAAACCTATTATATAGAGGGTGCCAAAAAAAAAATGTATACACATTTTAAGAAAGGAAAAAATTGTATTAAAATTGTAATACTCAATATATACCGATAGAAGATGAATACAAATCATATGTATGCATTTTTTGGCACCTTCAGTACGCTTAACCTATGATCAAACAACAGGGAAGCTGATTATAAATGCCAGGGTCTAGGAAATGCCCTCCCTTCTCTTGACTGCCTGTATTGGACTTCTCCAGTGTGCCAAGGGCAACCCAATACCCAGACTACCCCAGAGAACAGAGCTGGGTGCCTCTGGGCCCTTCTTGCCTTTGATGAGGCCTCTCCATGGACTGGTTGCCATGGCATGTTTTGCGTGGTGGTTTTCCACCTTTTGTGATAGACTTCCCTTTCAAAACTCGTAAAATAACAACCCTAGGAATTTATCCCTAACTACAAAGAAGAAGATGCATAGACTAGAGAAATATATATGGAACAGTACTTTTAAAGCTTTCTTTAAAAATTCGGCACAAATGCAAGATTTTGAAAATAACTTCAATAGCCAAAAGGCAGAAGCAACCCAAGTGCCCATTGATGGGTGAAAGGATAAATAAAATGTGGTCTACACATACAATAGGATATTATCCAGCCTAAAAAAGGAAGGAGATTCTGACGCATGCTACAACATAGATGAGGTCTGAGGGCATTATGCTAAGTGAACTAGCCAGACACAAAAAGACTCATGATGTATGATTCCTCTAATAGGAGGCACCTAGAGTCGTCAAATTCAGAGACATAAACAAGAATGGTGGTTGCCCAGGTGCTGGAGGGAAGGAGGAATGGGGAGTTATTGTTTAAGGAGCACAGAGCTTCAGCGCTCCAAGATGTTCTGGGGATGGATGGTGGTAATAGTTACACCAAACTGTACATCCAAAACTGGTTCAGATGGTAAATTTTATGTTATGTGTATTTTACCACAGTTAAAAGTAAATAATGAAAATATCAGTTATTTGATTTATGATGGTGGTTTTCTCTCAATTCTACCTTAGCCAGTGAAGAGGAGACTGTATTTTTCACTTTCAATAAGATCCATGTTGGGAGCCAGGAAAGAGGCATGTCGCCATGACAACGACAAAATGTGAGGCTTGAAGCTGGAAGTTAGGGCCTTTAGATGCAACGGTGATTTCCATGGCACTCTTGACTGCTCTTCCCTGGAGTGAGAGGACGCAGTAGTTTGAGAAACCCAGTGAATGATGCTTAATAGAGGAGTCTTAAGACTGAAGAGGGTTTGGAATGCCAGTTTTCACCTGGGCGAGTTTGGAACTAGAGCGCTGTCCTCGTGAAACAAGGGGCTTACGCTGCATTGGAACCTATGTTTGGGCTCCTTGTAGCTCTACCATACTGTCAGCACCAACAAGAAAATAACTCAACCCACAAACTTCTGTTAGACAAGGCCATATTGGTCCAGTTCATTGATTCCCAGGGATATGGGATGTTTTGAGAGAGAGCCGAAAACTCCAAGTTGAGTATTTACAATTTACCTCTGTAATCGTAAACACTCACACTGTGTTACCATTGCTTTTTTTTTTAAGATTTTTTTATTGGGGAATTAGGGGGATGGGAACAGCTCTGGGGAATTGGGGGAAGGGGAACAGACAAGTTGCTGTCCTTTTGGTCTTCAGTCTAGTTGTGGAGGATGTTGCTTCACTGGCCCAAGTTGGCATCATCATTGCACTCTTCCCCGGCGAGGCAGATCAGTCATTGGCTTCTGGACAGCCACTCAAAGTGGCTGCTGGCTGCTCACGCTGGCTGCTGGCTACACACGGTAGCCCATGGCAACCCACTGCAGCAGGGGCTGCAGCCTACACTGTCG
>NW_017731385.1:209885-210726 GCF_001890085.2 Hipposideros armiger
GCAATGAGGATTTCTTTATCTTTTGTCTTTTTCCCTTTCTTTTCTACTCCTCCTTTTTGACCCTTTTTCTATTTCCCACTCCTCCTTTTTGTCTTTCTTCTTCCTCTTTACGAAAGGAAACACAGTTGAGGTCACAGTGAAGACAGAACACTGTTCCCTCTCCCTCAATGACAAAGCAAACCCTCTATATCTTACTGGTCTGCCTTTCCTGATTTCTGGCCTCAGCCTGGCACTTGGCAACTTGTCAGCTAGTGCGCTGGGATCTGAATACATCATCGGTTACTGTTACCTGCATCTCAGTTTTTATTTTCTCATTTAATAAAATCTTCCAATTTCCCACCATTCAGCCTAACTGCATTACAGGGGGCCTGTGGGTTTCCTTTCTCTATGAAATTTTGCAACGAAGCAAACCAGCGGGGAGAACTTTGCTCTCTACTTTTCTCACTGAGCATGGTCCTCACTCCCTAGTGAATGGACCTTGTATACACCTCTGCCTCCAATTCTATGCTTCCACATTGGACCAGCCTTTTCTGTTCGCCTTTTTACCAAGAGCACTTCACTCAACACAAACTAAATCCATCTGTGAATTTCAGAAACCAAAACAGAGCCTTTGTTCCAAAGTTCCTTCCTTTTCTTCCTCAAGTTTGTCCCTGCTTTGTACTTTGTATTGAATTGTGGCTGTACCTTCTGAAACAGTCTGGAACTGCCTTACGCTATGCAACGCAAAAAATGCCTTTTCTCATGATCGGCAGTTGCTGGCAGAGCAAAAAGAAGCAAAAAACAAAGGCTGCATTTCAGGAACTTCATTTAGTGAAATAACACTTCCTTTTGGTAGTTTTCC
>NW_017731385.1:211756-212614 GCF_001890085.2 Hipposideros armiger
AGATAAAGAAACTTCTGTAGATTCTAGATGTCTAACAATGTATACAGCAAAACCTTGGATTGCGAGTAACTTGGTTTGCGAGTGTTCAGCAAGACGAGCAAACATTTCTAATACATTTTAACGTGGTAAACAAGCGATGTCTTGCAATACGAGTAGTTTGTTTCCAGAACAAATTATGCTTGCAAACCAAGGTATTACTGTATAGTGAAACAGACCTAATCTCTTGCAAATGTATAATCCCTATATTAAAATTTTATTTTTTGTAATAATTTAAACCTTGAGATTATATGTTTCCTTACTTGCTATTGAGGTCTTTAAATCAATTTAACTTTAAGGTTACAGGTGCATGTATACATAGGAATTAAAAGGGAATTTTGCATTTCTCTACAAAGAGTGCCAAAAAAATGTATACACATTTTAAGAAAGGAAAAAACTATATTAAAATTGTATTACTCAATATCTACCAATAACAAAAAATGAATACAAGTCATGTGTATATGTTTTTTTGGCACCCCCAGTGTATAGTTTCATTAAAGAATGCCATCAATTATCTTGTTTGTCCCCATTTGCAGATTAGCAAATTATGATATAAAAGATAAATGATACGCATTTTTTTAATTTAGTGATATGCTTTAAAACACACATGTCAGCATTAAAGCAATACCCAGAGTCATTAATTTTAACTTCTTCTCTCAGGGTGTTTGAACCCCAAATTACATTGTTTTCTATTCAACAAGCATTTTTGAATACCCATTATGTATGAAAACTGTGCTAAGCACCATGGGAAAATAGAAAAAAATATAAAACAGCTTCTTCCCTTGAAGAGTTTTCCACATTCAGGAAGATGAGACACCCATG
>NW_017731385.1:215219-216415 GCF_001890085.2 Hipposideros armiger
TTCTGGCATGTATGTATTGTAGTGTGTCACAGATATACCTTCTTCCTCTAAGTAATCTTTGGGGGAAGTGTTTTAGTCTCGTTTGCTTGACCCTCCAAGCTGATCCTGGGAAAATGATCTCTCTACAGTCCAGTTACCACTAGAAGTGTGTTCATGAAGGTGGATCACCCTTGTACAATTCTGGTTTATAGGCAACCTCAATGCCTACAAAATAATACCATGAATGTCCAATTGCCCAAGTACATATGGGAGCCAAGGTCTCCCTAATTCGAGCCATTGGAGTGACCCCAGTTTCTTTCCAGTCATGGAAGCGTATTCTCCTTCCAGAGCCAGAGAGATTCGTTTCCATCCTCAGCTCTGGACTGCTGCAAATCTAACCATCTTGGTACGAGTGTGTCCACCCTTTGGACTCTTCCCGATAGCCTGCTTCTTCTAAAGAGTTTCTCTCAGGCCCAAGGCTGTCGATTCTCAGCACCACAGTTTCAGTCCTACAGGGAAGCTGGCCAACCCCCACCACAACTTCTTCTATTCTACTTCCTCCTCAGGTATTAAAACCCTACCTCTGCCCTCAGCAACCAACACCAAACAGGCTTTTCTGGTCTCCAGGGTTCTCTACGGCTTCCTCCTTGGAGGCAAGTTCAGCTGTAGATCCCATTCATGAGTGCGGCCCTCACAGGCTGTATCTGTACTATTCACCACTATTAGAACAAACAGAACATGAGAGTTCCTCAATTGTTCTATAATGAGACTGAGGCGAAAAAAGGGTTCAAGGGCTCCTTTAAGTAGCTTTCTTTCCTGGGCTTTATTTGTACATAATAGTTGGGTATTAAGTTAACTATGCCAAAGCAAATCCCTTTCCCTGTTATCATTCATTTAAATACCGTGTTTCCCCGAAAATAAGACCAGGCCTTTTATTAATTGTTGCTCCAACAATCTACATGTATTCATTTATTCACATACCAAAATCTACATATATTCAAACAGTTATGTCTGGCTGATGATCTTAACTGGGGCTTATGTTTGGGGTAGGGCTTATATAACAAGCATCTTGAAAAATCATGCTAGGGCTTATTTTCCGGTTAAGTCCTATTTTTGGGGAAACAGTAAGTTAGACTGAACTACAGACAGCTGGTAAAGAAGGGGTTAAGATTGCAGCACGGAGGCATTTCAGTATAGCAGTAAAACCTCACCTGCTA
>NW_017731385.1:219476-259926 GCF_001890085.2 Hipposideros armiger
CATCTAGCAACCATCAGTTTTTTCTCTTTATCTATGAGTCTATTTTTGTTCTGTTTACTCATCTAGTCTGTCCTTTAGATTCCACATATCAGTGAAATCATATGGTATTTGTTTTTCTCAGTCTGACTTGTTTCACTTAGCATAATATTCTCTAGGTCCATCCATGTTGTTGCAAATGGTAAGATTTTATTCTTTTTTATGGCAGAGTAATACTCCAAATGTACCACAGTTTTTTTTATTCAATTGTCTATTGATGGGCATTTCTATTGTTTCCATATCTTGGCTATTGTGAATAGTGTTGCAGTAAACAGGGGTGCATGTATTTTTTTCAAATTAGTGTTTTGGGTTTCTTTAGATAAATACCCAGGAGTAGAATTGCTGGGTCATAAGGTAGCTCTATTTTTAATTTTTTGAGGAACCTCCATGCTGTTATCCATTGTGGCAGCACCAATTTGCAATCCCATCAACAGTGCATGAGGGTTCCCTTTTCTCCACATTCTCGCCAAGACTTGTTTGTTGAGTTATTGATGATGGCCATTCTGACATGAGTGAGGTGGTATCTCATTGTGGTGTATTTTTTTCTGTTTTGTTTTGTTTTTAAGAAGTTAGAAAGTTAACTTAAGAAGAAAGGCATTGTCAGAGAAGTTTCATTGTGGTTTCTATTTGCATTTCTCTGATGATTAGTGACGTTGAGCATCTTTTCATATGTCTATTGGCCATCTGTATGTCCTCTTGGGAGAAATGTCTCTTCATATCCTGAGAGAGTCATATTTTTTTATTGTAGAGGAGGTTCAGAACCCCTGTGGGGTCAGGTAGCAGAGAACGGCCAAGTGCCAGTTGGATCCCAAAGCTGATGATGCCAAGCCCTCTGGGCTTATTGCTGTCCTGCCTCTACCCACTCTCTTCCTAGTGCCTACACCTAGTAAGGAGAAAACACATGAGAAGGAGTCATTCTACTGCACACTAAAATGATAAGAGCCCAAGTAAAGTACCAAGGAGTTCTCAGGATGGAGATACTTCTGGTTGGCTGGTTGGGGCTATTGCATAACATGCCAGCATTCCACAGACTCTGTCCGAGTGCCAGGGGCAAGATCTATTTTTGATCACCGACATACAGGGTATGCCCTACTTTTAAGGAGCTCTAATAAGTAGAAACCTATATTTACGTTAAAAGCACATTAACTTGTAATGAGTTACTTTGGCTAAATCATGTTGAAACTCATTCCAGATCAAGTTCCCCTAATCTAGTCAATGGAATTGGATTTACAGTTGGTGAGGGTTTCGATGGCCTGTTGGGTAGTTTTAGGAGAGCAAATCTTCACTCAGCTGTTATTTGAGCATCTACAACTTTTTGTGCAGTGGCAAACAAAGTGTAAGTCAAGGTCTCTACCTCCAGTAAAGCTACTTAGAGACATGTGATCCATACATCAACAGGCAAATATTAACTTATGATAAGAGTCAATTGACTACTGAATGGCATAGCCATTAACCCATAGAAATTCCAAGGAGGGAAAGCAGTCACTTTGAAAAAGAGAAAACAGAACAGTTTGTGTCAACAGGCATACTCTCATTCATCTTAGTATTATGTTCCTTATAATAAAATCTGGAATATCTTGGTTAGGACACTCAGGAAACTAGTTACACTATCTACTCTCAGGGAGGTGTGTGGAGTGAAGGTGAAAGGTTTTTCACTGTCTACCCTTTAGCACCCTTTGAATTTTGAACCAAGTGTTAACTATTTAAAAAAAATTTTTTTAATCAAAGGATAAAATACATGTGTGCTGCAAAAAAAAAAAAAAAGAAATAGGAACAAATGTTTTAAGAGCGCTACAATCATCATAGGATGCTCCATCAAAAAATAAGCAACCAAGCAAATTCTTACGCAATTTTTAAAGAAACAGGCTCATGAGGCCTAATGGACACATGATAATATGCACTTATTTAAAGCGTACAATCTGATAAGTTTTGACATGCATTTGCATCTGTGAAATCATAAGCACACTGAAGATAACGAACATATTCATTACTTTAGAAAGTTTCTTCATGCCCTTTAAAATCACTGCCTCACGCCTCTCTCTCTACACTCTCTCCCAAACCCAGGCAACCAAAGCACTGGTCATTTCTCTATTAGTGTGCATTTTCTGGAATTTTATATAAATGGAATAATATGTACTCTTTTGTCTGGTTTCTTTCACTGGAGCAAAATTATTTTTGAGATTCATCCATGTTGAGTGTATCAATAGCTCATTCATTAAAAATTGTTGCATAGTATTCAATTTTATATATATATATAAAATATTATATATATAAAATATAATACATATATACATACACACACACACACATATATACACACACACACACACACACACACATATGTATGTATCTATATATCACTTGGGTAAATACCTAGGAGCAGAGTCATATCCTAAGTATGTTTAACTGCTTAAGAAACTACCAAACTTTTCCAAAGTGGCTGTACCATTTTTCATTTTCATCAACAGAGTATGAATGAGAGGTCCAGTTGCTCCACATCCTTACCACCTAGCAGGGTCTTTTTAATTCTCCTTTTTCTATGTCTGCAGTTATAACTCACTATGGTTTTAATTTGGATTTCCCCAGTGACTAACGATATTGAGCATCTTTTCATGTGCTTATTTGTCATCTGGCTATCTTGCTTGGTGAACTGTCTCTAAAAATTTTGCCCATTAAAAAAAAAAATTGGGCTATTTGTTTACTATTATTGAATGTTGAGAGTTCATTACATAGTCTGGATACAAGTCCTGTGTCAGATGTGTGATTTGCAAATATTTTGGCCTGTTTTTTCATTTTCTTAACAGTTCCAAAGAAGAGACTTTGTAATATTTATGAAGTTCTTAACTTTTTTTCTTTTATGGCTCATGCTCTCTTCTGGCACTAGGCCTTGTTAACTCTGGCCACCTTGCCCTCCCTGGACTCTGAGCTCCATCTCAATTTAGGGAGATTACTGTGCTCTGCCTGAGCTACCCCCACTCCTCCCCCACCCAACTGAAAACAGGAAGTAAACTGGGGCAATGATAGTGTTTACCTCTTTTGTTTCCGGTACTCAAAAATCACAGTCCTTTGTTGTCTGATGTCTAATGTCTTAAAAACTCTTGTTTCTTGTGTTTGGTATGTTTTGTCTCTGGGTGACATCTAAATCTGGTTCCTCATACTCCATGTTGGCTGGGAAGCACATGTTACCTTACACTTCTTTTGAAATTTAATAAAAACTGTTCTTGAGTGAAAGGGAAAGAGCATTTCCAATGAAACGTGTGCTCGTGGAAAACGGTCTGGCTTCAAGATGGAAATCTGAGTTCAGATGCTAAGGCCAAACATGAGAAAAGATGCACTCTTACCTTGAATTGCTTGAATGGGTTGCAGGAGGCCTGTGAATCTCCAAAACTATATGAAAACTGTGAAGGTGGATTGTGCATTTTTCTGAGATGCCTAAAGATTTCATTAGATCTCAAAGGCGTGGATAATGCAAAAATGATTATTCACCAGTACTCTAAGAAAATCAAATTTTAAATGACATAGGGATTTAAGTTAACATTTCCTTCTGAGTTTATGACTTCAAAAAAAGAAAGAAAGAAAAGAAAAATCTATGTTTAGTGCAGTTTGGGGACGGAGCAAAATTAGTTGCATGCAAACCATCTGCCATTTTCTCCTAGCACTCATTGGCAGATATACACATAGTTGCCTCTTTTATTTCCTTCCTGCTTCAACTAAAATGTAACCTCCTCAGAGAGGCCTTCCCTGACCACTCCACTGAAATTAGGCTCCTTCATAACACTTCTCAGTACCTGGTATTTTCTTATTTGTGGACTTTTGCTTCACTAGAACGTAAGCTCCATGAGAACAGGTACCCCAGGCCGTGCAGCATCTCGTTTCTGAAAAAGTACCTGGTACATGCAAGAAGCTCAATAACTGTGCGCGGAGATAATATTTTGAATAGCAAATAAGCTTCAACTCTGTGTGCAATGTACCCTGGGAAAAAGAAAGACTGCCATGTGTGAAGGAGCAGGGTGTATATAGAAATAAGATAGAATCTGTGTAAGTCATGCAGACAAGGAGGCAGCGAGAGGACCTGCAAAGAGCAGGAACAGAACTACGGGAATCTGGAAAGGCCTGTATTTGAAAATTGTGTCTTTGATTTGAGTCAAGGTTATTCTGGGTTTTCGCTGAGCCTCTCTAATGAGCTGGGTTGACCATCTAAAGGAGACAACCCAGGCAAAGATGGACACAGGGGACAGGGAAACAGGGAGAAAAAAGCAGACCCTGCAAGCATCTCTGCCTCTTTAATTGCTACCTGAGAAGAGGAGGGCAGAGAAGGGAAAACAGACCTGGGGAGCTCTAGGGAAGGAGGGAGCACCATGGGAAGCCCTGTGCTGCAGTGTGTTAGACCCTGTTCCACTGGCAATGGAAGCTGCTTCCCCATTCCATGTGTCAGGAATCCTTATCATCAACTAGGGATATTTCAGGTGCCTGTTACTTCCCTGGAGGTACTGACCTGTATCAGTGTTATATGATCTTTATTTTGTTAAGAAAAAAAAAAAAGTTAATGGTGTTTATTGTGACAAATGCAGCTGACACAGATGATTAAAAAAAAAATTACCTTCCTCTCTAATAGTTAGTGTCAGCTTTCCGCTCAGCAGATATTTGAGTTTAGTTTTTTTCTTTTATTTCTTTCATTAAAAAACGTTGTGCATTCACATAGTTCAAAATTCAAAAGTCACGGAGGGGTATAGAGTGGAAAGTGCTCTCTCCACCCCTATTTTCCACCCTACCTCTGAGGTCTTCTTGGAGGAGACCAGTGTAAACAGATCCTGTCACATTCCAGAAGTAGTCTCTGCCCATCCAGGTTTTCTTTTGGACACAATTAAATAGGACCAGAAATACTCAGAGCACCTGCAGAGGCCTTTCCTCCAAGTGAGCCAAGGCTTAAAGAAACAGCAGTAATAGGAGCCTGCAGGACCAGGGGAGGGAGGGATCGCCTCTGGGCTCAGTGACAGATCACTTAGCATGAAAAGGAACCAACTGTGGAGGGGGTAGGATGTGGTCGGCCAGGTGTCAGGTGCTTTTAATTTAGGACAAAGCTAGTCTAGCTTTAAAGGGATGGCTGAAGACATGGTATAGATATGGCCAAAGAAATCATGGGTGTCACGTGTGATAGGGAATCAAGTTTCAATGTGACCGACAAGGACCTTCTCTGAAGGAGGGCATTGTGTGGGATGTAAGCTTGGGAGAAGAAAGCTGTTTTATGTGAGTCACCCAAGGTGTATGTTTATAAGGGCCTCACTCCACAGTTGAACTATGGGGGTCCACAATCAAAGAACGCACAAAACAAGAGAGCTAGATGTTCCCAGCTGGCATGCCAGGAGATTGACAATAATGGGATGGGGCCCAGGCCTGGGAATTAAGTTAGAATGAATCTGACATTTCCCATTGGAGGGAGGCCCAATTCTGAAAGTGGAAGCCTTCAGAGAAGTAGGGGAGGAAGGGGCAGGCAAATCAGGCAGTTCCACACAACAGAAGATCCAACTGAACCTATATGGATCAAGAGGCAGTCTTCAAAAAGAAACTGGGGAAGGCAGAAGGGAATGGGTCTGGAGCCTGGCTACCTGGGCTCACTCAATCCTGGTTCTAATACTTAGCCGTGTGAACCTGGGTAAGTTATACTCCTTGTGCATCGGTTTCCTAACAGATAGTACACAGAGATAATAATAGTCTCTCCTAGGGGTGTTATGCAATGAACTGAGTTACTCTACAATGAGGGCTTAGAACAATGCCTGGCACATAGCTAACTCAATGCTTCTCAGCCATTACCACTTTTAATAAAAAGGCCTGTTCAGGCCTGTTTTGCTGGCACAGAACTACTTGGTGATGAATCTGGAAACGCAGAATCACAGATGGATATTTCAGGTAGTGGTAGGAGGGGAAAAGGGGTGTGAAGACTAGCACAGCAAAAACACCAGGAAGAATGAGGGGAAAAGGGCGGGGCTTTTTCAGAGAAAACAATCTCCTTGCTGGTTTCCCTGTTCAAAGCTAGACTGTGTAAGGGAATGTCTCTTGGAAATTAAATGGAGAAAGTTTAATTTCAGTTAAAGAAGCATTCTTCTTGTGTGCCCATGTAGAACTCAAATTACATTACTAAGGAAGAGTGGCCAGGTTACACAGAAGGAACCCAAGACCTGTAACTTGGGAGATTTGGGTTCTAGTCCTAGCTCTGCCATAAGTATCGGATGCCATATTGAGGCAAGTTCATGAACGAACAACTGTGTCACTTTTAAAAGAAGGGGTCATTACTAGTTACTAGGCCCAGTTAGTAGTTAATATCCTTTGATTGTAACCCAGGGGCAGGGTCTCAAGAAAACTTCAGAAGCTGCTCACCTAGGCCTAAGCCCCTTCCCCTCAAAAAATCCTTTAAAACTAAGAGCATCTAGGGTTCCTTTCCTTTACTCCATGTCCCTTGCCAAATGGAGCAAGATTTCTAAAATGCTGGCAGTGGGAGAGAGCCACCTTTTTTTCTTTTCCCATTCATTTCAGGTAAGTTTGGGTTTTTAGTTATTCCTGTGGTCTGCCTAGAGATGCTTCCAGACGGAAGTAGGAAGAAATAATGAAAAAAGGAAGATTTGCTTAAAGGAAATATGGGGTTTTGCCTGATTGTCTGGGAGGCTGGACAGGGTGATTGTGATTGCTCAAACTACCCATTTAACAACTGCCCTAGAAGGTGAAATCTGGCCCAACCAGGATTATGAGATTACAATTCATTAAAGACTCAAGACACTGGACATACTAACAGGCTGCCTCGCATAAATGGGCAACAGGAAGCTTACAAACCCTCAAATCAAAGGCATCTCAAGTCAGATATTGGGCTGGGGCATGCGCTGGTTATACCACCACTGGCTCTGACTCTGTGACCCTGAGTGAAGGCCTGGTCGTTTAGAAGAAAAATCTTGAGTCCTATGACTGAAAAGATATGGCTGCTTGCCCAAGGACTATGAACCCGCGTCTTGTTCGCTCGTCATCCTGTCAGTCATTTTCTTTTTTTTTTTAAGAATACAGAAGTCTGAACTCGAATCTCGAGCTTTTTCCAGAGTAGAAACCCGTATTTCCAGAGCATTGTACTAATAATACTGGCCAGGGTAACTCGCGCTAGCAACGCCCCCCCCCCACAAGTCAGCCCCGGGGGTCCGCACTGCGGGGCGCAAAGGAACTGCTCAGCTTCAAACCCTACGGTTTCATCACCAGCCAATCCCTGGCCGGTGCCCCTCCAGAAAACCAGAAACACCTGGGTGAAGTAAATGACACTAAGGCCAGCCTATCTGCGCGGAGGCGGCTAAAGGGGTAGGGTCAGAACTAACCAATAGTATCGAATTCGCTGTTGTTAGAAGGGACGGAGACGTCAACCACTGTGCGTGGTGCCGCTTCTGGGAAGGCGTGGCGGGAAGCTTGCGGAGCCAATGGCCGCGGTGGGCGGGCGGTAGCGCGCGTGCGCGCTGGGACCTGGGGCTGCGGGCGGGAGGCGGGAGGGTGGAGGAGGGGAGCGGCCAGGAGCGCAGCGGAGCTGCTGTCGCCGCCGCAGCCGCCGCTGCAGCGAAGAGGCCATGTTGTGTGGTGTGTGGGGCGGGGGGAGGAGGAGGAGTAAAGCCGAGAGAGGAGACGGGAGAGAGACACCACACACACACGGCACAAGATGGCCGGAGAGGCAGCAGCACGCCGAGCTGTCAGGCGTTCCGCTGCGGCCGCGGGACCCGCCGGTCGGCGGGGACGTGTCCCCGGGCGGCCCTCAGGTCCGCGGGGGCGAAGCGGCCGCGGCTGAGGCGAGACTGGCCGCGCGCCGGGGTCGGGTCCCGCGGCAGAGGCGCCCGGAGCGGCCGGGCCCACGACGCCGAAAGCGCCGCTGCGGCAGCGGCCGCGGAGGCTCCCCGGGGCCCTGGCCGCTCGATCAGGCGCCGGCGGAAGCCCGGCGCGGGAATTGGATGCAGGCGACCTCGAGGTGCCGGCAGCCGCGCTTGGACCCGGTGAGTGGCTCCCCGGCCCCTTTTATTGTCCTTTGTCCTTGGGAGGAAAACCAAAATGTCCTTGAACGCGCGAGCAGGAGGGGCGGCGGGCCGGGCCTTGCTGGCCGGCTCTCCAACAACCCACCGGCGTCGCAGGCTGGCTCCCCAGGCGGGGAGCGCCGCGGGGCCCAGGGCCGGGGGACGCGGGGGCCTCGCTGCGGACCCTGCGGTGGGCGGGGGGCGGCCTCACTGCCGGGACCGGCCCCGCCGGGAAAGGGGCGGCGGCGGGTGACTGCCGGCGGGAGCCCGAAGGGGACCGCGAGAGGAGAGCCCTTTCTCGTCCTGGTGAGTTATTGTGGATATTTAGGGTAAAAGAAAAAAATCCCTTTCAGGTTCTCCAACGGGGGACCTTTTTAACCTCTTTCCGGTAAGGTGGGACCTCATCTTGATGGTCGAATTTAAAAGAACAATGGAACCTTGGCTACGTTTAAAGAAAAATAAAACTTGGGGCTTTTTTTTTTTTCCCTTTTGGGTGTTGGCTCTTAACTCTTTCAAAGCCGATTTTGAAAACGGCTGCAGTATTACAGATGAGAAGGTACTTGCTGCTTATTAAAACCTTTATGACGTTAAGGTTGTCTTTTAAAAACGCAAGTTGGAGGAGCGCTTCTGGTATTTCAAAAATTACGAAGACAAGTTTACTATAACGTCAAGGCTGTTTAATGGAAATAGATTTTAATTACGGTGTTAGATGATGACGTGTGATTAATGTAGTTTATTTTGCCAAGGTTATTTGACATTCTGATGTTTGAATAATGGTTAAATATACTGTTTGGTACTTTTTAGAAGGTCATAAGGAGCCCGTTATCTGTAACTTATCATACCTGAATGTTAGGACGTACTTGGGTCAGTTCCTAGACTTTTAAAAGTTTATCATTTTGTTATTTTTAGAAGTAATCTATATCATCACAAGCCGTGGTGGACAGAACTTTTACAAAGGAATATTCTGACACCAAATCTCTTTGTGAAGTTACTTTCTCTTAGTGTAAATATTAAAGTAGGACTGCTCTCGTAATGGGAGAAGAAGAGGAGCCATATTTGTTGCATGCATGAAAATCTAGATATGCTTAAAAGAGAACAATATTTTAATAATATAGATAGGTTTCCAAAAATTTGCCGAGGACGTTGCATAGTCTGTCGATTTGAAAAATTGAGAAGAGTTTTTAGGTTTAATGGTTTGAAGAACAAACCACAAATGCAAAAACCTTTGTGTATTTTTAGAATATATTTGTCTTCATTCTGCGGTAGCTCTTGTGTCGTAAAGGTGCAGATTTATGTAAAAGTAGTGTTGGGCAAATTTACCCAGTATTTGCAAAATCAAAAATACTGATGTAATCGACCATATTTCTGAGGGTATGTTTGTCAGTAAAATTGTTTTATTTTTTGAATAGCATTCATATAGTGCTACATTTTGTATCAGTTGCGCATATCTTCATTTTACAGAATCTGTTATTTAAGAACCAATTTTGGTTTTTCAAATAAGCATTTTTGAAATTTTTGAACACTAAATGTGGTTTAAAATGAATATCCTGAATTGGTATTTCAGGATCCTTTTTGAATAGTGAAATGCAAAATAATTGCTGGCAGTTTGACCTCATAAGATATTTTTACATGAGTAATGGGGGAAGAAAGAGACTGAAAAATATTCGAGACCCTGGTTTGAAATTAAATAAAGGTCATAGATATTATGTTTTATACTTGCTTAAAAGACAAAGCTAATATCCCACTTGGTGAGATCAAATAACTTGTGGTTTAAAAATTTAAACTAACCAGTGGCCATTTTAACTTCACTAATTTCTCCTGAAAGAGTTAATTTTCAATTGCTCATAATTTTAAAAGATATTTCTAGATGGTAAGGGAAATATTAAGAGTTCACCCTTTAAAAATGTTAAACTTTTCCTTTGTTTTTGTGTATTACCTGGCATCAAAAGAAGAAAAAAATTAAAAACAAGATCATAATCTTAAATCTGATCAAAGATGTAAATCTTCTGTATTTTTTAATTTCAATGCCTTAATCTCAAATGTTTGTGCATGTAACCAAAAGATGAGGAAAACAAAGACTGATAGCTGTTAAGATACGAAATAACTGCAACCTTAAACATTCAGGTAGTATGTGGATGAACCATCTCTTAAATTTATCCGTATATCGTGTCTGTGGACTATATTCTCATTTTTTCATCACGCTGAAACTTTGGCCAAGAATGTTTAAAAATCAAAACATTGATATCTTCCTTTTTTTTTTTTAAAGGTAACTGACAGGATTAAAATTAAATTTGGTTGATGGTGGTTCTGAACAGCTCTTATTTGAGGTAAGACTGCGTAAATTTTTATTACTTTGACATAAAAATAAAACTTATTAGGTTCTGTTTTTGTTCTTTGATAATTTGTATTTCCAGTAAGCAGTGGTTATGAATCTGAAATCTCTGGAATAATTTTACAAAGCCTTTAAACCTGTTCATTTGAATGAAAAGTATGTGCATAGCCATTGTAACTTAACATGCCTTTTGAATAGTTTAAAATACTGGAGGTCCTTTATGCCTTTGTTTAATGTTGGGAACAAGAAAAGACTGATTATATTTTGAGGAAAACCATGAAGCAAGGATACTTTTTTTTTTAGCTCTCATATACTGTAAAAAACAATTTTAATCTTTTAAATATTTAAAGAAATAAATTTTTTGGAAAACTTGAGCTAGTATACTATTCATATTAATGAATTTCAGGGAAGAGGATTTTTAAAATCAGGTTTTGTGAGCATAGATTTTAGTTTTTGTTTCTTTCATGTAAAAAGTTTTAAAACCCTTATTCCTGCTTGCTATTAGTTGTTGCATCAATAAATTGTTTAGAATGTTGTTTTTTTTCCCCCAAAAGATACGCCATTTTGAAGACTGAGACTGGAGTTTTATCCTTGGGGATAAAGGAAATCTTTGTGAAAGTCTGTATTTTATATAGCAAGTAAGTAAATGTTTTTATCGACCATCTGAAATGTAAATGCTACCACTATTTGAGCACGGAAATATGACTAAAGTTTGTCAATGACACTTAAATTCTTGAGTATTCATCTTGAAATAGGGATAAGAAAAAGCCCATCAAATTCCATTTCCTTACATCAAAGCATTTTTGTATTAATATTAAAATAGTTGATACATGTAATTTCTGTTAGAGCCGTAAGACGTTCAAAACTTGCCAATAAAATGGTGCTTCAGGATTACGGTTAAGTCAGTAGTTGAGTCATCAGAATTATAGGTCTTTACAATCTGAAATGTACATTCTTTAGGCATTTTTTTGATGCTGCTGATGACATTTTAATAATGGCCTAGAATTTTTGCGTTAGCTGATCTTAGGATTCTTAAAAGAAGTATATTTCAAAAAAACCCTACATTTCAAAAAACTAAATAGACATTTTCATGTTCTAGCTACTGCTTAATGGTTTTAAATATTCATTTTACCCACTTTGATGAGTTTGTTTTTAAACATGTACAAAAATGAGTTATAGGAAACCAGAATAATGCATCTAAAGAGACCTCCATAGCTTAGTAATTACTTTTATATCTTAAAGGAAGTATTTTCAATATACACACAATACTTTTACATCTTAAAACTAGATACGTGAGTGGGAAAAAAATAGGCCCACTGATAATTTTTAGAAAATATTCCTTATAAGTTAACACTGAATGTGGGAATTAATGTCAAGCCAGTATTACTAAGGGATTTACCAGAGGAAACATGTAATGTATTAACAGATGTCTTGGGAGATTTTAATAGCTAAATAACAATTAAGGGTAAGTTTACCTTTGTCTTTGAAATTCATGTGGAAAATTTTTTATCTGTTGGTGGTTGCTTATTCTGTTTGCTTATTAGGTGATAAGGGTAATTTATTGCCTTTACTTGAGCTTAATTTTTCCTTTCCAGTCGTTTTGCAATTTGATCAAATTGGGTTTTTTATGGTGTGCAAAAGAAAACGGAATGTTAGACCTTTAGTGTTTTAAAGGTATAATACACGCAAAAAATTCAAAATACCTGTTATCCCCCGCTTCTTTAACACAAATGCCACTTATGTTAAAAGATTGGATATTAGATTGTCATTCAGATGTGGTTGAGCACTTAAAGAAATTGAGAAGTATGCCTCTTAAGACACAAATGTATGTGAAGCATAATTTACATAAGTTTAACTTGGCAATAAATTTATAATGGCCTACCAGTGGTGTAATTTGACCCATAAAATACAAAGTGAAAGGCTTGAAGGTTAAAAATGTTAAATGAAGATTTTTATCTTTTTTTACTTCAGTATCAATAATTAGAAAAATCTAAGTAATATAGGAACTTCTAAATTGATCCCCAGTCTCATGGAATACAACTTTTATCACCAATAAGATTAAGGATTATGATAGATCACATTTAAAAAAGGCCTCATGTACTTCAACTTCCATGATAGTGCTTACATTCAGTGTTTCGTTTGATATTTACTATTTGAGCTTAAGCTTATATAATAGGCAACATTTTTGATGGGTAAAAATAATGGACACATGAAGGCAAATATAAACACAGACACTACCTTAAATTACTATATTTCATGAGAAAAGTAATTTATTTAGTTCAGTACTATTTTCTACTTAGACAAACTGATAAATGCTTAAATATTCGCTTTTAATTTAGCATCTTGCATTAATTCTTGAATCATTTAAAAAAAATCACCTGATTAAGTTGGTGATGGGGTTATATTGCATTTTTTATGGTATTAACTGTTTAAAAAATTACCTGAACTTTTACAAAAATGAAAGAAGCCATGTTTATAGTTAATCACAACGTTTTCATGAACCACAACATGACACTTAGAAGCTAAATTATGTGAAATAGGTAATGTTGAATATAATTTTTTTTTTCCCAAGTTTAGTTTACTCTTATTTAGTTTCTTGGTTATTTGGGGACAACTCTGTCTTCCAAATTAATGAGAGGTAGAGGTGTGTGATAGAGTAGAAAATAGAACTGAGACTCAACAATCAGGAGACCAAGCTTAGCCCTGTAACATTGACATTTTATTTACTGTATAATTTGGTCTTCTAGTTTGTATAAAATACTTGGAGTTTCCAATCTCTTAAGATGCCTTTTAGCTCTTAAATTCCGTGATAAAAAGTAAGGAGTGTCTAATTCTCTCACACAAACTGAAGAATAGTTTTTGCATCGCAAATTCATGTATATTCTGTGATGAAAGTATTAGAATAACATGAAACCTGGGCAATAATGTACCCGACTTGCTTAATTTGAAGCATTCCAAAATATTAATAAATAATATAAATACAGACATATTGGAAAGTTGATCTTAAAAAGCATTTAAGGTGTGAAGTTGTCTTTAAACAATTAAAATGTACAATGCTGCAATAAAAGCATTGTTTGAATTTTTAAAAATAATTATTCAGTAAATAGATTGAAAGTTTAGTGTATTTAATGAAACGTTTGCAACTGACCATTAGGATTGTAAATGAGGATTTATAGTTTACATGTCTGACATAATCTACTTAATTTCCTTTAAGAAATTTCTATACTTCAAAGGTAGATCCTTGTTTTATCAGCTATTTTTCCTTTACAGATCGAGTGGCTCAATACAAAGTTTTAATTTTCAAAATGACTCTTATTTC
This sequence comes from Hipposideros armiger, assembly GCF_001890085.2. Lineage (NCBI taxonomy): Eukaryota > Metazoa > Chordata > Mammalia > Chiroptera > Hipposideridae > Hipposideros > Hipposideros armiger. The sequence goes on from NW_017731385.1 coordinate 233,191, forward strand.
TGAATGTAATTATTCATTACAATTTAAATTCAAGGGCATTATAAACCTTGTGAATAAAAACTGACTTGATTTTTTTTTTTAATGTATCATTGAAGTAGCATTTTTCTACAACAATTTGATAGTTTTGATTTAAACGTTGTGTAAACCTAGTTTTGTGTTTTGAAAAAATAACCATTGCTTTGAAACTAAACCATTTGTTTGAAATGGAATATTTCCCAAGCAATTATACCCTTGATGGATACTACACAGTAATCATAATCATTTTAATTTAGATGATGCTGGGTATTTTGCCTAACTTTAATGGTGTGTGAGTTGCCTTGTGGCAAAGTTTTCTAATGATTTTATCACTACCATATTTTTGTGGAAGATTTACATTTATTTCATAGTGCTCTCAGATTTTTTTCTTAATTTAAATGTTAAAAATTGTTTTAAGGACTTTAAAAGGTGACAATCAGATATTCTAAGAAAAGCACAAATGGGCTAATAATGACAATGCAAGACTACTAAAACTGTCTTTACCTCCTATTATAAAAGGACCAGCGATCAAAAGGATTATTTATATTATACCCACAATTTTATATTAAATGAGAACCTATAATACTGCAAAATATTAAAGATAAGTAGGAATATGAACAAAAGCAACTTTTAATCTGCTTAAGCTGAACTCAGCTTTCTCTCCCTGCAAAGGCGGGCAGAGTACTACTTTGTTAATTTTGGGGAAGGTGGTGGCATGGTAGATTACATTGGTACCAGTAATTTTTGTGATGGCACAAAGTGAGATCCAATTCCTTTTCTGTTTTTTGGTGAAGGGAGATCCTGGAGGTAAATATTTGTACTGGTAGGTAGCTTTTTTTATAAGCACATTATCAGAGCAAGTGAAAGAGATTTATTTCTCTCAGACATTTCTTGGACCAATATTCCTTAAGCCAATTCCTCTCTTCTGTTAGAGGTTATATCAGCTTATTTTACTTGGTTGGTTTAAGATTTCTTCGTTCAGAAAATCCTCTCTTCCTTCGAAGGTCGTATTAAATTTGAAAGCTAAAAAATGTTTCTTGTAAATTGCTTTGTCAACTTGGTTAGAGATAATTTTGAAGCAGATCTTTGCTTTACTCCTTGATTATGAGTAGTCAGGAAGACTAAAGGAATTTAGATGTGGTAAGAAAATCAGGAACTTGCTTTATAACTTGAAACTTTAGTAATGGAAAGGCATTTGGGTAGCTTAGTTTTAACTTAAATCCTAAACTGTTCTTTTGCTTTCTAAAATTTCTTAAATTGCTATACTTTATATAGAACTTGTCAGTAGCTCTTGGTAGCCCAACATATTATTGTGTTATAATCAACACATCGGAGCAGGGCTGACTAAAAAAAGTGTATACCTGTATTCAGAAGGTATTTGAGATATGAGGGACAAATCTTCCATGTTTAGTTTATGAGCTATTTCAGTCTAGTGTAAAGTATGGATATGGTGTTTTTGTTATCAAGTACGTATTTTAGAAAGGGTTAGTATTTGAGTTGAGTAGGTCAGTACAGTTAGTAAAAATAGTTTGAAATTGTGCCTAAGGGTTCCTTTCTAACATTTGACTTATAATAGTGTTGATTAAAGTACAGGATAGTGTAAAATAATGTGATGTAATGTTAAAAGTGAGAAACATGGTCTTGCAGGTAGGTAATGGAAGTTTTTCTTTAGAAGTCTTAAAAGTACATTAGATGAAATACCAGAAGATAAAATAATTCTGTAATGTTAAAGAGTGCCCACTAGATCCACCTGGGGAGCCCAGATTTTTACCTGTTCTGTTGGAGTTTTTGGGGATGGAGATTTAGACATATGCATGTTTTTATAACAATTTATTGTACACATGAGCCTCCTGTACAGCCAAATTTAAGATCCTCTGGATTAGAACTTTTTTCCTTGGATTATATTGTTCATAAATACACATGTCTTGGTCTTATAAGACGTTTCTGAATAAAACGTGGCATTTTAATCTATTTTTGTTTTTGTCTATGCATAAAATTACATTCTTTTTGTTTTCTGCAGAAATGTGAATCCTGAGACTGAATTTCTAAAGGGCCTGTACAACGTAATAGATGTTGGTGGAAGCATTTAGTAAGTTTTATTCAATTTAAATGTTTAATCTTTTTTAATTTTAAATATGACTGGAAATTTTGAGTGAGTCAGAATTCTGAACATATGAAAGGGTTTAGTGAAGCACAAAGCAGTGCAAAAATATAAAACCAACATGGTGTGTGAAGTTTATTAAAATTTTGCTTATTAATTTACTCCAACCTATTATTTATTCCACATAAACTAGGGCAAAAGTGCAATGCAGGGAAACCCATGTTTGAATATGCTTCTAACACCACCGTAGGTCTGGGTGTTGGTAGACTGCCCCATTCTTAAAAAGAAAGTTTTATTGGAACACAGCTGTGCTCATTCACACACAGATTGTCTGTTTTCCCACGATAGCTAGGGTTGAGAATGGTTGTAGTGTAGTGAATGATCACAAACCCTAAAATATTTAGTCTTGTCCTGTACAGAAGAAAACTTTCCTAGCCTTGTCCTAGATTAGTCTCTATTATCAACTTGACCTATGTACCACTCAGAAACCTTTGGGTTTTCTTTTGGTCATACTTCTAATGGATTTCAATGTAGTAATTCTAATAAATTAATTCTGAATTTTCCTTAAACTTGGAAGCCCAACAAAAAGTTCTAACACTAGTGTAATTCTCTAATATTACTATGGAATAGTTTTTCTAACTCCCAACCTGAGAAATAGTGGGAAAAGAGTTAGTGGTAAGGCTCTATAAAGGAATTTGTTTGGATGAATTCTCAAAAGGGTCTATTTATTATTGACAGAACTTTTTAGGTAAGATGATTATATGCTAGCTTTTGGTTGAGCATAATTAGTTTTGAATCACATTTGGGAATCTAGATTCTAGATAATTTTTGCTTCTAATTACTACTTTGACTTCCGTTGTATAAATGGCTACTTAGGACTTGCAAAATAGTAAAGTTCTTTGCTTTTTGATGGGGGATGGTGAGGGCAGAGATGAAAACTTTCCTAATGTAGCGCAATTATTGACCTCATCTTAACATGTTTTAAAGGCCTGGCATATAGTAGATGCTCAATAAATACTTGTTGACATATTGTATATAGTTTCTCTTAAACATTATCAACTAGTGTTTTGGGTCTAATAAAGTGAAATTCATTGTTACAACATAGAAATACTTTAAATGTTAATATTTAAATGTGCCTGAAAACTAATATTTCGACTTAATAAAAATTAAAACTGGCAAGAAACTACAACTTTCAATCCCTTAACATGCAGGTGTCGTGAAGTTTTAAATTAATAAAGACAGTGGGGAATATTTGCTTTGATTGTAAAATCTTAAATCAGATGACTTTATTTTAATTAATCGATCAACAGCTGGCTGGTCTTTTCAGGTCATTCTATAGCTAGTCTTTATGCGTACTTCTATTAGGACCCAGCCTTGTTCATAGAATCCTATTGAGGATTCATGCTATTTGTGGGCAATAAGACCAAATATGTGAACTCACTACTAAATGTTTTCAAATTAAAGACCCAGTACAGAGAAGATTGAAAATAAGTCTCAAGCACCAAGAATCTTAATTACATGATGGGAAGGATCAATCTCTGTTCTGGATTGTAATTTTATATCCACTGTCCCTTTGGTTTTGTAATATAGTATTCCAGTTTTAAAATAAATTACATTGATATAATAAATTGTAGCATTATCAGAGCCACGTATTTTTAAAATTAAGAATCATTAATCGTGTTTTCCTTGTATTCCTTCCTGTCCCCTACATTTTTGTTGCTGTTAGAAATTGGGGGTTTGCTGGGAGGTAGAGGTATGGATATTGTTTCTTTTTAAGGGAGCACCTCTTAAACCCAATCCTTTAATGAATTGCCGTTCACCTAACATTTATTTTGCAATGTCCCAGTGTTTTTGTAACAAATTTACTGAATTAGAATTTAAAGAGAAGACCTTGCTCAATTTTATGTTCTTAATTTCTGGATGTACAATATTTGGGGATTTTAAGAGAACAGTTAAATTTCTACCTTCTGACCACAGTAGGCTTTATCTTTGCTTGTGGGACTTGTTATCTTAGAGCAATTTTCCTTAAGAAGCTATAAACTAGTGAACATCAAAGTAGAAAAAGTGCCCTAATTTTCATAGTATGAGCTTGAAGCTTAGCTTTTGTGTCAAATATAGGAAAGATCTGGGAATATTTGATGATGGACTTCCATATCAAACCATCATTTCTTCAGTATGTCTGTAGTAATTCACAGGTTACTGGAGAGAATAGTAGGGCTTTGATATTTGCACTGATGTTATTTTAGTGCAAGATTAAGTTCTCTAAAGCAGAAAGGGTTTTGTCTATAAATAATTGACTCCATGATCCTATGGATGCTTCACTGATATCATTACTATTGGAATATAAGTTATCTTGATTTAGTAAGGTTAGTTTGTAGATCCCCAAGTACTTTGGTTATTGTGGTACATCAGCTAACATTTATTGAGGTCTTTATATGCCAGGTAATGTGAATGCTATAAATGTACTAATTCATTTAAGCCTCACTACTGCCAAATGAGAGGTAGGTACTGCTATTATTTCTATTTTACAGATGAAGAATTGGATTTTGTTATCAAGAATATTTCCAAGCTCACAGAACTTGTGCCTGCTTTCTTTTTAATTTTTAACATAATTTTGGCTTATTCATAATTTTAGATTTTGTAAGAATTTGGAATTCCATGAAAATAAATGGCTTACTCCTAAAATCCCTCACTGTTCTTTAGGTGTTTTGATGCTTGCCTGAGCACTTTTGCTTATTACCAAGGTTCTCATTTTTGGCTTCTGATTGGCTTTACAGGACTTCGGATTAATCATGGCTTTTTAATGTTAAATAGAATTGTCTTCTTTCTCTTGTAGCATTCTTTTTTTACCATCTTCAATGTATGACAGGTCTGTGTGATAGCATGACCAATATACTAGTATTTTCTAATTTCTATTTTTATCACACAAACTAGTTAGCATTTTATTGAGTAATTTTGGAATGATTTTAATGTCGTTAGGTTTTCTTTTGAATTTTACAAAAATAATTAGTTTTGAAAGAGCCCTTCTAGTTGCTGCAGATGAGATGATATTCGATCCATGAATCACTCAATAAAGCCAATTAGATCTTCAAAAAAATTAGTTTTTAAAAGAGAATTTAATGAGTCCTAGATAAATTTTACCTCTTGTCCTGTGCAGAATACAGAGCATTGATTTATCATTTCATGTACCAAATTGAACAAATTGCTCCTATAGCCATTGAAATGATGTAACTTGATATCAATGCATTAGTGTCATTGTTCATCATAATAGTACTTATATCTCCAGCTTCATTTAGAGGTTGATATTGCATCAAAACAATAGAGATTGGGGTCAAATTGGTTTACAATTACTTTGCAAGAGGAATAATGTTATTTTTATAGTTCTATATAGAAATATGCCTTTAATTTTTAAGGAATGAACAATTCAAGTTGCTACTTTTACTGATGTGGGAATGAAGGAAATTTTAGTTCTTTTAGGCTGGAGAGAAAATCTGCAAAATATATTAAGGAAAAATATCTTGTGTATATTGCTAATGTCATGATACTCATGTTTAGTACTTTTTTAGTATGTGTGGTAGTGTCTCTTGATTAATCAAATAGTGTATTAAGTAGATGTCTTAATTGTATATGGTAGACAACAAATCTAGTTTGAGACAAGGTATTAATTACCTAATGAGCAAAAATGTCCTTATATTGAATAACCTCGTAGTCAGCCACCCAGACTGTATCTAAATTTAGTTTCAGAGGTGCAAAATTTACAAAGACCAAGGCTAAAAACTTACTTGTGGAATTATGTTGATCTGATGAATCAGGATCATTTATTTAATGGTAAAATCTCTGGCTTCCCACTTACCCCTTTAATTCAAATTATTTCAGTAATGGATTTGTTTTTCTATGAGGAACATTTGATGTTCAGGCAGTGGGAGAATTTTATTTGTATTTGAAATCTGATAGCATTTTATGGAAAATATCAAGCCAGGCTGATATTTTGCATTTTTTATCATTTTTTTCCCCTCTAGTGGCTACATAGTTCCTGCGTTCTTAGCTATGTAGCTAAAGATGGTGGCATCTGTATTATCTAAGTGTGTTATCTAAGCAAAATTAACATCTGTTTGGATTGGAAAACTATGCTAAGATACACTGCTTTGGTTTGTTTGTTTTTTTTTTTTTTATCCCTTAAGATTCTTTTACATAATTAGTTTTATTTGAAGAATCTTGGAAAGTTTTCTGCATTGAGATTTAAAATGCATAGTGTTGATGTGAATTAGCTTTCCAGGATTTTTGAATTTGAATTTTTGTTTTTACTTCTCACATAGACAGTATAACAATATTACATTTAACTAGTAAAAATTTATATCTTTACTGCCACTTTTTTTATGGTTACATTATGTATCTGACTGTAGAAGAACTTTGTTAACTCGTGTACAGTCATTCTCATTGAAAAGTTGTGTGTGCAATGCATACAACTTGGAGACAGTTTCATAGTTTAAAGCTGTTACAAAATTAAATCTTTGTGTATGGTAAGAGTATCTTCAAGGTGGGTGGGTGTTCTCTGTTTGAAGGAATAAGATTATTGGTATTCCAACAGCATTTTTTTCTTTTAATGTTTTCATCAAGCACCCAGTCAGCTTGAAGAGTATCAAATGGACCCTCCCACTGAGAAATCAAGATGGCAGCCCACTATGGGAAATAGAGGAAAATGGATTAATACAACAGTGCTGTGATAATATACAACCAAGACAGGGTTCTTTTAACATGGATTTCATGAAATGAATGAAGACAATAGGTTTCTTACCCATCACAAATGGACAGTGGATTTGACTTTCTAAAGACTTTTGTATCGTTAAAACAAATCCATTTTTGACATTTGGAGAAGAAAGATGGTACATTAACAAACATGATAGTTTGTATGCCTGGAATTTTTTTCAGTCTGATTTGTATGAGTATGACCTTGTGGAATGTTAACTTTAATAAAATTTCTAACACTTTAAAATTTCTCAGTTTGGGCTTTTTTTTTTGAGCTGGCGTTTTATTAAATCAAATGTTCAGTTATCACCTTAAATAACACCTTGACCTTTACTTTTGCCCAGCAGTAAAGTGTACAGAATAAAGCTGGTAAAATGGAAATGGTGTGTTTGAAAATGCTTCACTTGGTTGATCAAGAATTTCTCTTTTTAAAATTGTTGAAATTATTTGTGCTTTAAGAGATGGTCATTTGGTTGAAATGCTGTTGTGTTTTCTTCATACATCTTGCAAAATGACTTAACCAATGGGTAATAATAGAATCTTTAAGTTGCCATGTGATTTTAATGAACTTCTAAAACAAAATGCCTTTTTCTTAAAAATTCAGGATGAGCGATACAGTATTTTTCTGAGTCATTTTGTGTTGATGAAAAGGTCTTGTTTACCTATGCTTAATATTGTAAATAAAACGTTTTGTAATAGAATATTCATTTGAACATTTAAATTAATACCTCCTATTGCCTTAGTTAATATTAGGGGAAGAAGTGTTGTATTTATTAGGGAAGTGTCCTTAGGGTATTCATAAAAGGACTTAAAATTTTCTTGGCAATATTGTCTATAATGTACTTTAGGTAGATATGAAGTAGGATTATTATCCTGTATTTTCTTATTCTGTACATTTAGAAAAAATTAAGGACATTGTGTCACAGATTACTTACAGTTGATTTCCAGGTGAATACTGGCATTTTATTTATTGATAATTGACTAATACCAGTTTTAGTGACTATTATAAAGGTGTGGTAGGCTCTACTTTGCTAGACTAAATGAGGTGTTGATGATATTTTACAATTTACAGAGAACAAGGAATAGTTCTTGATTATTAAATTTTTATTTATTCTTTGGTGAGAAATAGTTAACCATATTATGTTTGTGATTAATGTCAATTACCATAGCACACACATCCATGATCAATACATGTGCAGTCTTTGTTCTCTTGATTTGAGGTGGTTGGTCTGTATAAATCAAAAGTGGAATTCTGGATTTTGATTTTGGTACAAAATTATCCTTTATTGAAAGTGGGTTTTGATTATGGAGTTTACATTTACTTAGATGCAACTTGTTGCATTTGTTGGGTATAAATGTAAAATGGATATCCTCTGTGTGGAAACATTGTTCTGGCAGGTTATAATGTTGAGTAAGGGAAGTTTATTTTATTCTTTTTTGGATGTGTGACTGTTTTCTTGGGTTCTTGCTGAGAGAAAAAGTGTTGAATAATTTGTTTTTGGCGTTAGTAATAATTTCGTTTCCATAGGTCCTAACGGTTTTGATATTTGGGAGAATTTGGCCTATGATATTACTTTGATAACTTGCCGTCAGATATGACCAGTTGTTATTAATTTAACCATTGTTGAGATGGGTACATACTTAGACTTTGAAATACAAGGGAAGGGTTGGGATACATGCGTTGTGTTGGTTTTGCAGGTGGAGTTTCTTGGATTTGTTACTTTAAGGTGACCACGGTACTTTCATATTCTTGAATTGAAGAATTTTGTTTTGCCTGAATCAGTGTGGGAAATATATTGTGGTTATGAGATTTTTTGGGCGGTTAAAGTTTGCAAGGTTATACAATGGGTTAAAGAATTTTGGGACAGTACAAAGGAAAATTGAGATTCTCGAATAAAAAGTAGTAGCATTAATTTTTGCTTTAATACAACCACTAGGGAGGCGCTCTTGAGTTGTACCCCTTTCTTCCAATTGGGATGGAAAATTCCCCCTAAAACTTTGTCTTTAGATAATTTTTAGGCTTCATAAAGAAGGCAAAACTTGAGTTTAATTTATGAAATGGAGACTTTGCTTTCACTTGGAAGCCATTTTACCCATGTGGGGGGTTAATTTTGAAAAAGATTAATACTTAAGACGGGCTTAAATTCTCTGAAAATTATCCCTTTTTCAAAATGGCTTGATAAAACACCACTTCCTGTCCAGAGAGGAAGTTATTTTAGCTCAAGGACTGAAATATTTAGCAGATCTTTAGACAAAAGGAACAAATTACATTTCTCTCTGGCTTAAAAAGGGTGCTTTGAGCCAGAGGGGGTTAAGAAACCCTCCCCCCTCCCCCTGATGGGGTGGTCTGGAGGGGCAGGGAGGTGTGGGGGTGGGGGTCCTCAGGCTCCTTGGGATGGAGGATCTCTCTCCTCTTTTTTTTTTTTTTTTTTTTTTTTTTGGTGGAGATGAAGGGGTGGGTCTATGGTACATCACCTGAGTTGTGGGGTAAATGTAGAGAGTGTCAATCAAAGGCAGAGCTCTCAGAGCTGGGAAGGAGGCTCTAGATGGCGGCTGTGCCTTAGAGAGAGCGCGCTCTGCTCCCTGCCTTCGCCTCACTTTACGCAACTTTCCCTAACTTTCGGGCAGCCTCAGGGGGCCCCCGCAGCCCCCTGCCTCTCCTAGTGACTTACTGGGGTCGATTCGAACGTTTTTAAGGGAGAAAAGCAGCTTTTAGGAGCTTTCTTTTCGTGCCTTGTTGGAAAGAAGCAGCCGTACAGAGAGCCCAGGTCGTTGTTTTTTCCAGCTTAGAAGCCATGGCGCACCTCCATTTTTGTGCGCTCTCCTAATGAGGTTTTTTTCTTCCGTACCCGTTTTAGTATTAATTGTTGCTTTATTTTTTTTGACCATTTAACACATTTGAGGATTATTTTATTTATTTTTGGTTTTTTGACGGAGAATTTTGTTTGGATTTTTAATTATTTGGGACCTGATATTTTTCTACTAGATAGGACTCTTGCTTTGGACATACTACATGGATCAGGTAAGTTCATGATCCTTAGTGATAATTTAAAAGATTTATGTGTTAAAGTTTGCTTTATTTCTTGTAAATATGAGAAATTCCTGGATGACGCAATAAGATACAGAGATTGTTATTTGTATCCAGTGTGTTACTTTGAGAAACTTTCCTTATTGATAGTGATGATTCCCCCTGTTTGGTTTAACGTGTTTTGTTTTTTTTTAAAGGAAAAAATAGAAATATTATGTTTTTTGGTGCTTACCGCTGTTGTATTACTATCGTTACATGGTCAGGACTTTGTTCCTGATAATAAAAACCATCGATAGAAGCTGGGACCTTACCTTTCTTTCAACTTTTGACAGTAAATACCTGGGCACAGGACTTCAAAGCAAACACAGATTCCCCCTTCCCCTTAATATTTAAGAATTAAAAGATGATGAGAAATAAGGACAAAAGCCAAGAGGAGGACAGTTCGCCACACAGCAATGCATCGAGGTATGAGCTATCAACTTTATTCCTTTTTTCTTTTTTGGGGGGAAACCTTAGCTTACATTGTTTACCTTGACAGACAAGGATAGCTGTCTGTGTTATTTTAAGTATTTTACTAATTTGGATTCGTTTTTTAAAGCGTGACCTTGAGATTGCTAATATGCCACACCCTAATTTTTTGGTAGCAATTTATGAAAGTTGAGTTGACTTAAGGCCTCTTACAGCAGCCTAAAGGTAAGGTACCTTTATTCAAAGGGGCCTTTTTTGTAAACTACAGTTTTTCTGTCAATAAATTACAGTTTTTAGGTTTTTGTGCTGTAGAAAAATGACCTTGTCGGTTTAGCCATTGCTGCATTGCACCATTTTACATACAAGGCAAATTTTTTCTTTGAAGAATCTATGATACCCAAACTTGTAACTGAAGGCCACAGAGGAGCCTTGTGGTAGTAAATTATAGTAAATAGACATTTGAGAAAGTTATATGAATGAAAAAATGTACATTTTAAAATGAAATTGCAAAAAGGACCCTTTGACTGATGCCTCTCAGTTTATATTTTTATTTGATTCTATATTTCTTTTGATAACTCTTGACATTTTAGGAAAATTTGATAGTATTTAACAAAATTTTTACTTGACGGTTACAGTGCCTGCGTTTATGAAATTAAACCTGTGTTCCCAGAAATCCTGGAATACTCTTAATAATACTTCTGTTTTGTGTTGTTATCGTGATTATGATTGTATATTTTACATTTAACACATTTTAAGGTTTACATTTGTATGTTTATATTCAGACAATGCTTCCTGGTTGGTAGATGTAGTAGGATCTTATCCTGGTACTTTAGTTGTAACTGCTTTAAATTTATTGATTTATTTCGACAGTGTCTCCTGGAATGCTTTATCTTCTGAAGCTTACAAATGTACTGTTCAAATCATTTGTTTCACGGTTGTTGGAGTACCTTATTAGTGACTAAGTAATAAAGCCTCTGATGTTTTCTTGTATGATCTGTATATTAATTTTTTAAAGTATGAATGCATTTCTTGATGTGTGTTCTTATAACTTGTCATGTTATAAATTTTAAATCATGCAGTTAACAAGAATGTGATTGAAATATGGTTTTCCCACTTTTGCCTTTTTATAATTTTACATAACATAATTTCCTATTAGATTAGTGAATATGAAAGTTAAATGTGGTTTATTACAAATGTTGATCATTTGTAGCATTAGACTTAAAGTATTTTGACCCTTGCTTTCAAAAATACCTTTCCACATTCTTTTGCAAATTGAGTTGTCACACAGTTTGGACTGCTGCTGTATTTGAACTGAAATGCCTAGGTTAGATTTAGGACAGAAAACTTCTACTAACCCTAAACTGATTTTTCTGAAAAGTAATAGCGATTTGAAGAAATAGGAATCCCCACATTTATTTGACATATTTTTAAAGATTCCGGACCTAAAATTGTTACTCCCTTTAGTGTATGATTTGCATAGTCTCACATGGCTTTTGGCTTTCTTATGCAAGGTTTGTGGTTAACATTGATCAAACTCTGCTTTCTAATTTAAAAACTCAAGCAGTGTTGCTGTTTTAATTATTTACTGTCACCTGGAAAACTACTTCGAAGCTGTCATGCATTTGCCTATCGCATTGTTAAGAAGCATGCACTATGCATTTAAATGCATTTTGTCAAGTATATTTTGATTCATGTACCTGATGAATGGCCAAAAATATTTGAGAGACTCCTTGAAGAGATGATGGAGTTTTTTAAAGTACTGTTGCCCTAAATTGCATACTTTAACACATGTACATAATTATGACATCACTTTTAAAATTGTAAAGCTAAAGGTTATTAATGGTGTTTTATTGTAGATAAATGTTATTTTTATTTTTAGTGAGCTAAAATTAAGGAGACTGGCCCTAACTCGTACTTGGTTCCTTAATCCATCAGAATTTCTCCGTTCAGGACCTGTTTCTATGGCACAAAGTCTAGTGTTCAGGGAGTACAAAAATCACTTTTCACAGCCTGAGCCACAGTAGAGGAAGGGAGGAGTTTGCAGGTCAAGTAGTAAACTTTTGGTCTGAGGATTACTTTAGGATCTGAAAGGGTTGAGTGCAAGTTGAGGTAAACCTGGTATTTTCCTGTTTTTGGAAATAATGCAATACTAGTGATTATGTAAGTTTGTTATTCCTGTATTGTGAAGTTGATATTTAAGTATGTTACACTTTGTATACCATGATTTCTGAAGAGTAAAAAGTTCACTTTCAAAGGATTTTTCAAGTATTTGGTATGTGTGATGCTTCTAACTATTTAAAACAAACTTTTAGTGATGGACCTGTATAGAAACATATTCCACACACTTAACTAATTTACATTTTGGGGTAACTTCAGTAATAAAGAATGGAAACAGAGATGGGAATCAGGATGGAACTGTGCACACAAAGAGTTAGTTGTGTGTGCTAGGGCTCCGCCTTTGCAATTTATGTTAAGAACTGAAACAGTTTATTCAATTTGTGTCCAAATCATCTGCTGTTGAACCAGATTTATTTTGATCACCTGAGGTGCGGTGAAAATCATCTGCTTTTTAATCAGGCTTTTAGCAGTTATTCTAAAAGCCTAGGGGAGTTTAGAAATGGTATAATGCAATTGCTTGTGGACTGGAAAAGACAGTTTTTTAAGTGGCAGCCATTTTATGACACTGATAATTCCTACGAATCGGGAGTTTTGAAAAGACTGGAAAATAAAGCGAATTGAATCCTGAAATACCAAAACCTCGCTTTTCTCCCCCTCTCTTCTTTTTTGGTTCTCTGGTGCTAAAATAAAGGGCAGCTCGGTAGTTAGCGCTGACAGCAGCTCTGTGAGCCCCTGGCATCTTGGTGCAGGTCCAGCTTAGTCACAAAATGGCTGTTCCTTTGTGCCGCAGCGCTGACAGACATACTGCATTGCACTGTGTACTCGCCAAACAGCAGGAAGTTGCCGTGCCGAGTTCAAAGGCCGGCCGGCGCCGGCGCCGAGAGATGATTGGCTGTATGCGCGCCTGGTAACAGCAGGTCAACAGCGGCAGCCTTCGTGCGGGCCCCGCCCCGTGACGTCAGACGTCTGCCGAGCAGACGCAGTGACGTTGAGCTGCGTGCGCAGCCCGGGTGCTTTCTCCGCCTTGCTTAGCCGCTGGCCTGCTGGGAGGGGGAAAGTGAAGGGAGGGGAGCTGTACGGGACTTTCCGGCGGCGGCCACTTCCCAGAACGATTTTGCTCCTGGGAGTATCCTCCGCCCTTCCCTGTATTGGTCTACACCCTACAGCACATTCCTTTGCCTTTCTCTGGGAATGACTTTCCTCTTTGAGAAACGGCTTCCCTTTTTGCAGAAAGTAAAAGGTGCAGATCGGAAACCTTCAGATAGAAAACGTAACGGGTCTTTTTTTTTCGTTTTCTGTTCATGTGAGGAGATCAGTGAGTTGAATTTTGCTATCATTGACCCAAACCATTTCTCTGTCAGAAGAGATACTTTTATTTAAGTTGAAACGTCATAACGTGTTAGAGCTGTTGTTTAATACATGGCTCATAGATCAAGGGAAGATTATTTGAATTTGTCTCCATGCATTTTTACTTGGTACCATACGTTTTCTGAATTGGCATTTGATGGAGAAAAATTCAGGTCAGTATGTGTAGAGTAATTTATTTTTAAGATTAATAACGGGATAGTTAAGTAGAAAATATGATTTTATTCAGTAACTAAATATTAGGTTAACTTTAAAAAACAATATAATACAGCATTTGGTACCTATTACTATGCAAACAAGTTGGAAAACAACTCTTCAGGTGTTAATAATGTTTGTTAAGGAAATGTGACTCCCCAAACTTAGCTGATAGAATCACTTGGCAAAATCGTGGGAAACATCTTAGATCTCCCAATCTGGAAATTTTAATTTCCTGATAAACTTATTAGAATACTGTGGCGATGCTCATTGTCTGCCTTGTTTGGAAACCTTTGCAAAGGTTAAAAAAAAATCATTGTTTATCAATGATTCAGTCAAAAGTAATTAAGCATGAAGGAAAGGCTATATTATTGTTTTTCTGTTTGCCGGACAAAAAGTTTTTTCCTACATTATTGGAGTATTTTTAGAGTAACGGAAGTGAATTGTCATGTAGCTGGCCATTGTTCAGGAATTTTCTTATTGAGTAAAATATGTTATTTCAGAAGAGCTTTGGTCCTTCTGAGTGTAGGTAGAGATGTTTACCTGGGCATATCTTAAGTTTCCAAATAAAGTTTATCAAAGTTGAAATTCACTATAAGGTTTTGTAGGTCAGTTTTGGTTCTTTAGGAAGAGTTCTTTGGATAGTTTTTGGCAACTTCAAGTGAAACTGGGTTTTCCATTTGTTTTATAGACTTACTCATCCAAGAGTCTGTAACTGATATTTAAAAATTACATAGTCAAATTATATATGACACATTTTAACAGCCTTAGAAACAAATATTTGTAGAACTTGATCATTAACTGGTATTTCTAAGTTCTTCAGGTACATGTAAAGCAACAAGAACAAAGTTTTTTTCCCTGTTTATTGAGATTGTTTAATTGTATTAAAATTTTTGTATTTGCCAAATGCCCTTAAATTTCTAAAAGTGGGATACAATTAAGTAGCAGTGCAGTCATGTTCCAGGATCTAGACTACTTTGAAGGTGCTTTAGACCAAAATAGATATTATTACTATGTGAGCTAAAATGTATATTATAGCAATTCATCTATGAAATGTTTGCATGCCGTTTGAGCCAATTAACTTTTTTAAAGAACCAAAGTATTACATGTGTTTATTGAACGTTCTCTGGGTTTTCTCCTGTCTGTGCATAATGGAAAGTATTGATCTCTCGGATTCTTGCTTTGAAAATTTCCAGTTTCCTATTGATAGTTGGCTCTTTGAAGATTTACATCTTTTGTAAAGATTCAGTCATCACAGGAAGGTGGGCAAACTATTTGATAAGGAATTTTGTTTGTACAAGTTCAGCAGGTTATTTCTTGAGATGTGAATCTGGAAGTTTAGTTCAATTTTACCTGACAGTAGCTAACAGATTTAAGACTTAGTGTGCCCCCGCCCCATACAATCCCCTTGGAATTGCAAGAGATACCTCCTGAGGCCACCTCAGATTTCCAAATTCCAGTCATTTCTCCCATAAAAGGTGGTACAGTAACTTGTGCCTGACATAAAAGTTGAGTGACTGCTCTGTGTGACATCCAGTAATCTTTTTAAAAGATCTTAGTTTTTTTTCCAAAAACCTTAGAACTCAGTTGGCCTTCTTAATAAAGGGGAGTCACTTTAGCAAAGAAACGTTTTTAAATCATCCAAGTTATTTTATATACAAATAAAAATAACCATGTTGGTTTCTCCTGGGTGCTTCTTATAGGTGACCCTCTTGCATCCCAGCCTATATGAGCTTTGAAGTCAAATGTATACCTCAGCAGCATTGCCTATTACTACTTGTTTTGGAACTTGAGTGCTACTAGTGTAAAGCCGGAACAGCAAAAGTTGACTCCATCATCAAATGCCAGGGTCTATCGTGTTTTGTAATCAGTAATTTAGCACAGTGTTGGAAGACACTATTAAATGTCTGTTAGGACCTTCCTACTTAGCCTAAACGTGAACTGATAGGGGAGGTACTATACTGTCTATTTTTGAGTGCGGTTTATGAGGTGAGGGACAAGGCGTTGCTTTGGCATATAAATCATGGAGAACCGAGGTGTATGGAAGCCATCTATGCCATTCAAAACAGTTCCAGTTTAGCATTTTATTGTTAACACGTTCGATTTAAGGGTCACCATTTCTTGGTATTTCAGTGACTTCATCTGGACTGTATTTTTATACTGAAAACAAAGTATTTAAATTTACTTCACTGGAGAGTTCCCATAATTTGGGAAATAAGCGATCACCCTGATCTTCAGCGGGTGGAAGAAGCCCTGGGTAACACATCAGTCTAAGGCAGCGGTTCTCAACCTTTCACAGGGGTCGCCTAAGACCATCGGAGGTTAAGATGAAGCATTAGGAATAAAATAATATTACTAAGAGCTTACATTTGCGGAGCACTTTCTATGTACCAGGGTCTTTATTAAGCACTTTATAGGCATTATATTATTTAATCTTAATAACCTAAGGAAGATTACTGTCCACATTTTTAAAAACGAGCAAATTGCTTTTCAAATCCAACAATGAGTACTTCACTCATCTAAGTTGAGGGAAAAGCTTTCAGTACTAAAGTAAACACTGCACTGGTGTCTATTATGTACACAGCTCTTGCCAGGCACTGGGGGAACCGTTAAAAACATCACAAATCACAAATGAACTTATTAGAACTGAGTCCAAAGTATAAAATCAGGACTATCCTTAGACCAGTGGTTCTCACCCTGTAGGTCGCGACCCCTTTGGGGGTCAAACAACCCTTTCACAGGGGTCGCCGGGTACTTGTATGTGGGCGTATCTGCATGTGGGCCTGGAGACGGATAGAGGAGTGGTGTCTTGGTTCCTAAGACCATCGAAAATATGTGTCCTGCTCTCCCACAGGAGTCTGTTTAAGCCAGGTAGGAGAGTGGTTAAAATGATTTTAGTTAATTGAAAATGTTGGGTGTGTTTTGCAGTCNAGTCTAGTTGTGGAGGACGTTGCTTCACTGGCCCAAGTTGGCACCATCATTGCGCTCTTCCCCGGGCAAGGCAGATCAGTCGCCAACTTCTGGACGGCCGCTCACTGTGGCTGCTGGCCGCTCATGCTGGCTGCTGGCTACACACGGTAGCCCATGGCAACCCAGGGGCTGCAGCCTACGCCATCACTGGCGGCTCACGGGCAGCCCAGCTCCAGGTTGAGCTGTTTTTCAGCATTTTAGCTATAGAGGGCAGCGTCACTGGCCCTCATAGGTGGGATCTGAACCGGGGCCCTTTGGCGTCCCAAGCCAGCTCTTAACCAGTGCGCCACTCGGCCGGCCCGTGACTTTGGTTCTTTAAGTTGGTATTTGAAGATTTTCCATTTTCTTGTTGCAATGTTTTACATTTCATGGCATTTTATGGACCATGCTGTGGTTCTGTGTCAAAGTTGGTGGTGATTGCCAAAATACAATTCCAGCATTAATCTCTTGTCTGGAGTTCAGCATTGTAGCAGCAGTTAAAAAATGAAACCATTCATTTCAAAAGGATTTTGAGACGATTGCATATTATGTCAAAGTCAGGAAGTCCCCCTGTCCATGTCCTTTTCTAGAGTACCAGACACAGGAAAACGTGGAAGAAGACTGCTGAGCTCTCATGTCTATTGGGAAGGTTGACAAGTGACCAAATTAATTGTCTGGGATGGGACAAATGGGAGGCAAAGTTGCATAGATGTGAACAGCTGGGACTCTGGAGTCAGCCTTGTAGGGCAGGATGTGGTAAAAAGTGAGAGCCTTTGGGGCATGGGGGTTGGAGCTGGGGTTGAAAGAGGCTGCCTATTTTCAGTTCCCTGGGGGTAGTCACTGCTGTGACGATTGTGGAAATACCTAGTAGACACTGAATTTGAGATTGGAGAGCACAAAGGATTTTTTCCTAGAGGTCATACCCGAGGCTTCAAGAATCAGGTGTTTCGCTTGCTACGTGAGCAGAGGTTGGAGGTGAGCAGTACTAGGGCTTACTCTGCTCTGCAAGTGGGTTAGCATGGCTGCAGCAGTGGGGGCGAGGGGAAGGAATGATGAAATGATGTGTCTTGGGAAGTTGGCGGAGGCCAGGTTTCATACAGTCTGTGGAAGTTGGATGTTACCAGTGACCATGCCTAGGGTGGCTGGGAGCAGGTGGGCAGCCCTGGCTCCCTAATCTTCAGGCCTCTCCAAGCCACGGACCTCTTTGGCAATGCACGTGCAGCTTCCGGGTCATCCCTCAAGCCCTTTCAAGCGGACTGCCCTTTTAGATCCCTTATAAGGAAATTCTGGAGCTGTCTCTACCTTCCTGCCTATGAGCAAATGGTGGAAGCCAAACTATTAATATAATTCCAACTAGCGCCTTGAGCTGTGTGGTACTGACTCACTCATGGGTGGTAGCTGGGAAGAACTTTGTGTTAGAAGGGGAATTGGAGCTGGGATGTGAAATTCTAAAATGTCTGTTTGGGTAAGGCGTTGACATTTATAGAGTGCTGCCTTCATAGCTGTCATTTGATGCTCGCATGACTACAGATATTGTCATAGAGGGTGGCACAGGCAAGAGGTGATCTAGAGCTGAGACCCAAGCCTGGATGCCAGAGCCTGTGCTTTTTAACTGTGCCATCCAGCCTTCCTCTTGCCTGGTGACTGCCTTCTGATTGGTCACAGGTTGAGAGCAAGTGACTTCAGATGCCTTAGTCAGCTGGAGTAGTCAGCTTCTATGTAAAGGACCAAGGAGTCAGTAAGTATAACGAGACCTTGACATTGGTGAGTCACTGTTCTAGGGATGCCTGACTGGTTCAACTCGGATTAGATTTCTTTTCTGAGGCTCTTAAGAATATGTGCTTTAGGGCTGGCCGAGTGGCGCGTTGGTTAAGAACTGGCTTGGGACGCCAAAGGGCCCCTGTTCGGATCCCACATATGAGGGCCAGTGACACTGCCCTCTACAGCTAAGATGCTGAACAACAGCTCAACCTGGAGCTNGCGCCACTCGGCCGGCCCTAAAAATCCCAGATTTGACTTGATTCCCTTTAATTTATTTTTGCATTGTATTTCCCTTGTATCGATCAATTAAAACTTATAAAATGTTTTTCCAACTTAGATTCTGAGTAATTTTCAGATAGCTATTTTTCAGAGGTTTCTGTATGTATGGTGGATAATCATTCCTTGAAAATTGTTTTTTTAATTGCCTTATAACTTAATGCCACTGGAAATCAGGTAATATTATTACTTCATTGTTTAGGTGAAAGTTTAGTAACAGGATTTCTCGCCTACTAACTCCATTTGACCCTTTTTTGTCAGTCTTGTGGACTTTCCACAGCTTCCACTCTTTTTTTTTTTTAGCTGAGCCATCCTGCTACCTGTTGGCAGCTCAGCGGCTGCTCAGTTCGGGCTGGACTCGAACCGCTGTTGCTCAGAGCTCAGACTCTTGAGCGAGCTCTTAACCAACTGAGCCACTCGGCCGGCCCCACAGCTTCCACTCTTAAGTCAGCATTGCAAAGAACAATTTAGCATTCATAGTGTTTGACATTATAATTAGGCGTTAATAGCCATTCTGCATAATATTTCAAGAAATATCCTGTCATTTGAGGGAATAATTATACTGTCAGTGCTTTAAAGGTATTTATAATTTTTTAAAAAAAATACGGTTTTTCATTTCACCACTTAAGAACTTGTCTGTCCATCTAGGAGAAGTAGCAAATTAATTGAGTTTTCCCTTTATTAAGGCTTTTAAAAAAATACTTTCCCCCCTGAATATTGTTTAAAGTCTTAATAAAGCTGACTTGTTGGTTTCAAAAATAATTAAACACTTAGCCTTAATTCTTATTTAAATCTTTAGCTCATATGTGTAGGATTGGGGGTATTTACATCCTTTGCCTCGAATTTGACTCTTTTGGGTAGATTTGTTGTGCACCATTTTAAACGTTAAAAAGATGAATACTTACATAATGAAAAACTATGAACTTACCACTTAGCTTCAGTCATAAAATGTCACCACTATCATTCCCTGATCACATCTGCCTCCCTCAGCCCCATTAGGTAAATACAATTGTGAATTTGCTGTTTATCCTTTCTTGGGTTTGATTTTCATGGTTATTAATTTTTTTTCTAGAAATTACACAAGTAGTTCATGGAATCCACTGGTATATTTCAAGTAATACGTCCAATACAGTGAACTGCTGTTAGCAATTTGTTGATTAAAATGATTTATGCACATAGGTGCTGGTAGAAACACGGCTTTGCTTTTTTTTTTTGCAAGATTTATTTTTTTAAATTGGGAAATTGGGGGAGGGGAGCAGTGTTGGGGAATTGGGAAAGGGGAATAAACAAATCGCTGTCCTTTTGTTCTTCAGTCCAGTTGTGGAGGACGTCGCTTCACTGGCTCATGTTGGTATTATCATTGCGCTTTTCCCAGGTGAGGCAGATCGGTCGCCGGCCACTAGATGGCCACTCATGGCAGCTCTTGGCAGCTCACGCCGTCTGCCAGCCACTCACGGTAGCTCATGGCAGCCCAGCTCCAGGTCGAGCTGTTGTTCACCATCTTAGCTGTAAAGGGCACAGCGTCACTTGTCTTAATGTGGGATTCGAACCGGGGCTCTGCTGCAGAGCTGGTGTCCCAAGCCAGCTCTTAACCAACGTGTCACTTGTCTGGTCCACGGCCGTGTTTTTTTACTTAAAAGGTATTGTATGCATTGTGACATTTCTAGAGGGCGCACACTCCTGCACAAACAAATACAGAGCTACACAGGAAGGTATATACAAAGCTTTTATAGTTTTTTTTTTTTTAAAGATTTTTATTGGGGAATTGGGGGGGATGGGAACAGTGCTGGGGAATTGGGGGGGAAGGGGAACAGACAAGTTGCTGTTGTTTTGTTCTTCAGTCTAGTTGTGGAGGACGTTGCTTCACTGGCCCAAGTTGGCACCATCATTGCNCGAGGCAGATCAGTCGCCAGCTTCTGGACGGCCGCTCACACTGGCTGCTGGCCTCTCATGCTGGCTGCTGGCTACACACGGCAGCCCACGGCAACTCACTGCAGCAGGGGCTGCAGCCCATGCCGTCACTGGCGATCCACGGCAGCCCAGCTCCAGACTGAGCCGCTGCTCAGCATCCTAGCTGCAGAGGGCAGTGCCATTGGCCCTCATACATGGGATCTGAACTGGGGCCCTCGGGCGTCCCAAGCCAGCTTTTAACCAACGCGCCACTCAGCTGGCCCTATCCTAAGGACTTTCATTGAAAGAAACCAGAAACTTAAAATTACAGTGCATTGTGTGATTGATGCCAGAGACAAAATGCTGTTAAGGAGGCCATAATTTTACATCAAAAAGAGTCAAATTAAAAGGGAGCCCCTCAAGTGTTTCCCATGGGAGTAGTCTGAGACTAGGTGGGTGGGTATGTGGGAGGGAGAGGGGAGGCTCTGAAGAGCTAGGAAGAACTTTGTCCTTGTGCAGTTTAACTTTCTTGTGTGAAGATTGGGCTTTGCATCTCATTTGTTTCTTCTAAATTTAGTTTGCAAATAGGCCTTGCAACGGAATCACTGGAGAAGTCTAAAACACCAGGCCCATACCTGATTGGATTTTAGGAGTTAAGCAGTAGCAGGGAAGGGGACATGACCGATTGTCTGAAGCCCTCCAGGTTGGTTGGTTTTGTAGGCATGTCCTCTAGGGAAACTTCTTGAATGTGTTGTATGTGTCCCTTAGGAGAGTTAGAATTAAATAAAAAAATGCTTGAAGCAGGACATCTCCCGTGACAAAGGATTATTTAGCCAAAAACATCAGCAATGCCGCGCGTGAGAAACTGGTCTAAAACATCTTAGCAAAGTGCTTGCCACCATGAATGTTGGTTGTTTATTAAGAAAGTTGAGAGCCCCGCCTTTCCTGTTTCTTTTCTCAGGCCTGATCCAGGGACCCCACTTACTTCCTATGACACTGGGTGTAAGTGCTTTTTACTACTGAGGTTTAGCAGCGAGGCCTTAAATCTCCTTTGAACTTTTCGAGTTGCTCTCTTATAAAAGTCTAAAGATTACAGCCTGAAAGTTAATAAGGACAGACAAGCTGCAAAGGGCTGAAAGAAAGGAATTCCTGGTTCAACTAGTCCATCCATCCCTCAAGGTTCTAAATGGATGGGAGTACATCACTGGAGATGGTGGATGATAGGAAGAGCTCTTTTCCTCTTACCTGCGTTTTCCTGCTTAGTTGATTACATTCTAAGCTGCGTAGAAAGCTTGCCCTGCCCTTTGTATAATCCTTAATACATTGCCAGGTCTGAAGTGGATATGTAATGGTTACCCAGTTGTACCTTATCCAGGCTTTTTGCTATAACTCAATCTTCCCTAATGATATGTATGCCTGGGTGCCATTTGTTTGTACCTTAAACTGTTTAGGGCACTCAGATGTTTACTGGTTATTGGGGAGCAGAAATAGCATGATAAAGGCAACGTCTGCCTAGCACCAGTTGGGAATTTTAGAAATATGCTTATTTAAAGGTAGATTTTCCCCCCACTCTTTACCACTAGGAGGTGCTGAAGGGCCTTTTACCCCCCTGAAACTGTCAGCAGCATTTTTGTGTGCAGTTTTGTTACACATGTGCCTTTTTCTAGACAGGATCCATAGTGCTAACCAGTATCAGAGTAACTTCCAGAAGAACTGTCGAATCCTAGGAACGTCCACTCCTGAATACTGATCAATTCTACCATGTTAGAAACACAGCTCTATTTTGAGAAATTCAGAAAAATTTAAGTAATATGCTTAAAGTTTTAAACAAGTTACATACAGCTAAATTCCTCTTAACCCTTCTCCCTAGTCACTTGCATGAACTTGGCATGTAAAAACCTTGGGATTTTAAACACATATATGGTTCACATAATATATTTTGTGTTTTAAAAACATAATAGATTTGAAAATTGTCATGTTGATATTTACAGATTAATTCATCCCTAGTCTATTGTAGTTAATTGCATAGTATGGCTATTTCACATTTTATTTTTACATTTTTATACATGGACATTTAGATTGTTTTCTTTCTTTTTTTTTTTTTTTATCTTATGAGGAGAGATCTGAACAATTCTATAGTTCTTACCTCCTGTTGGATAATTTTTCTAGGTTCTATACCCACAGATTGAATTGCATGACTCACATGGATGTTTTGAGATTTACTGGATAATGTCAAGGTGCTTCCCAAAGCTTCTACTAATTACTTTTTCAACAATGGTATGAGTACTATTTTCCCTTCTTTCTCACCATCATTTACTATTAGCAGAATTTGAAATACCTGCAGAGCAGATGAGTGTAATAAAATTTGTTGTAATATACACTCCCCAAATTACCAGTGAGGTTTAATTACCTTTTCATAAGTTTATTGGCCATTTTGAATTTCTCTTCTGTAGTTGTATGACCATTTCTTTTGCCCAGTTTTCTATTGGATCTTTCTTTGATGTGTAATTCTTCATATGTTGTTCACATAAATGTTTTGTTGTATATCCATTGAAATTTCTTTTCTCAGTCTGTTTCTTGTCTTTTAACCTTGTTTATAGTGTGGCATAGTCTTCAGAATCATATGACAGGAGCCAGAGTTGGTGGAGGTCTTAAAAGATGTTTTCTTCCCCATCCTAAAACAAATAAAAAGGATTAGAAGTAATTGTGCATCAGCCTTGGGTGGCATAATAATCTGTTTAACTGAAACTTGCATGACTGGGTGGGACAGCAGTACCACTTAGAGGTTAAATAGTGTGGATTCCATAATCTAGACTGTGGGTGGGGATGGTGACATGGTGACATCATATACACACACTTGGGCTGAGCCACTTGTACAATAAGCATACTTTGTCTTTGTTGTAGGGATTAAAGGAGAATTTTTGCATATGCCTGATACATACGTGCTCCCTAAATATTAGCTATTCTATCATTGATAGAGCTTAGTCTGGATATAAGTTTTATGGAAGTCGAGTGAGATTGCTTTGCGTTTTTATTAGATTATGCTCTCACCACTACCATCACCAACAAAAGCATGCTCTGCAAGCAGTTCAGCCATTTTGTAAGTTTAGGAAAATAAACACTATCCAAGTGCTGAAATGGCAGCTCTTGGGCAGAGACTCCACAGACTTGCTCTTCGAAGTGTTGCTGTGCTGCTGTGCTGCCCTCTTGTGGTCGTCTGGGAAATGGTTAAAAGTTCTAAGTGGAACAATAGCTATTAATACTGTGTTTTTTTTTCCCCCAAAGTCTATTTGCAAGAAATACTTAATCACTCCATTTTGCCAACATCATACAGGATTTTAAAGAGATTCTTTGTTTTCACAAGTGGAAGCACGAGTGAAACTTTTTTCATAAACATTTATTTTTCTATTGGAATCTAAAAATCCCGGTTTTTTTTTTTNGTGTCCTGCTCTCCCACAGGAGTCTGTTTAAGCCAGGTAGGAGAGTGGTTAAAATGATTTTAGTTAATTGAAAATGTTGGGTGTGTTTTGCAGTCATTCCTCTCCTAGAATTCTTTTCAGAGAAAGCCAGCCTTTTGAAGGGAGCATATGATTCTTTCTGGACTAGAATAATCTCTTGTATGAGTCATAGCCCTACTGTTGGTAGGCACTCTGAGCAGACACCTTTTTCCTCCACTTACGGAGCTAGTAATTATTCTGGTTCATCCTCTGCCTCAGTTCCTCTCTCAAGCTGTGCAAGAGTGAATAGTGAATACCAAGGTGCAGTGTTATGTGGACATAAATGTAGCCGCAGTGCTGTTTACAACCAACGTTTAACTGCCTGTAGCTTTTAGTAATGAGTCTCCACTCTATATTTGGTTTAGCATAATGCCTACAATCCAGTGTATTATGTTAGAACTATAGTCTTAATATTTGTGTTTTTGGTTTCTCTCCCCCTTCCTTTCCTTTATAAGGTTTACATGTTTTAAAAGTTGTGTTAAAAAAGAAACAGACCCAAAATAGCGTCACTTGTGTGAAGGCCCACATCAGCAAACCAAGACCTAATATGTAACCTAATTACAGTTTCAACCTTCCTCAGGAATGTGGCTTTTCACCAGCCAACCTGGAATTTCCTGGTCAGCATTAGGAGGCCATCTGCTGATAGACCCCTTCAGTGCTCCTCAGGAGTGACCTTGCCTGAAACAATGGATTCCTAACTGATAATTTCCTTTTCCTGTTTACTTTCTCTTTTTGTTGTTGTTCCTATCAGGTCGTAGAGCTTCTAAAAATACCAGTGTCCAGCCCAGCCCCTGCGATGGAGTTACTTTTTAAAAGCTCTCCTTTGTCTTTCCATTGCTTGTCCCATTTTTTCTGTTCCTCTCTCAGGGCTGTTTTAACAGCAGCTTTAGTTTGGAGGTCTGGAAGCAGAGGGGGTGGGGTGATGCTAAGGCGAGTTGTACACTTGATGGAAGAGGAGTTTCTTCTGCATTTAGTGTCATGCTCCATCCAGCTGTACAGTACCTTTAAAATGTGTATGCTGATGGAAGTTTTCACCTCAGGGTGCTTTAGATTCTAGTGCTCTCTCTTCCTTTTTAGATATCTCCAAAACCTTGGATTCCAGAAGTAACTTAGAATGGTTAGTCCATTCAGAACTCCACTCCCTTTCTCTCTAGCTGATAAAGGTAACTGCCTAAAACCAAGGGCTGTATCAGTGGGTGTGGGCTGCGCCCTGGAGAAGTTACTCACAGTGGTGTTTGTCACTGTTGGTGGATTGTGAACTGTCACCAGCATTTAAAAAAGATTAGAATATGAAAATGAACCTCGGAACCACATTTTGTATGGGTTATTTGTTCAGTCCAGCTGGGCCAATAAATAATGTCTGTAGTCTTTCATTTTGGATTTTATCACGAGGGAGAATAGCATGTGGTGAACTGGATAGAAAAAGACCAGAGTAGATTTACATTTTGTTGAGTGCTGACTTTAGCAGGCAAAGGTTTTTTTAATGTAGATTTTATTTAATGGTAAGGTTAGTGTAGCAGAAACGCTTAGTGAGGGACCTCCGTAGGGGTAACCAGCTCTCAAGTTGACTGGCAGGGAGTGCTTTTCCTTTGCAGGTCTGTGGGTGGTCCTACACCCTGCTGAGCTCCCGTGATCCTGCCCATCCTCTTCCTTCAGTTGACTTATATACATCACAAAGATTTGTAGATACTAGTCAAATTGGTTTATGCTGGTCGTGCTTGACTTTTTTGCATTTCAGTTAAATACCAAACCAACAGGTGAAAAGTGGGAGAGATGTTTCAGCGAAAACCTAATTTTGATTGCTTTGGAAAGGTTTAATAATAGTTATTCATAGAGCCTACTGTGAGCCTGGAATGGGTTCTGAGTCCCTTCTGTGTGTTAATTTGTGTAACCCTCACAAATCAGTGAGGTATAATTATCACCCTTGTTCTGTAGATGAGAAAGCCAAGGCACAAGGTGGGGTAAATTGTAGAACTGAATTCAAATTGTAGAACTGAATTCAAACACTGGCGTTTGGCTCCAGAATCACTTATGCATCTTGTCAAAACTTGCTGTCAAATTAGATGGGTAAGAGGAAACTCGAAGAGATTGGGGAAGATAGTAAAAAATCTTGAATTATTCTGTCCTCTGCTTATCCTAAAGACTTCTTTTTTTTTTTTTTTTAAGATTTTTATTGGGGAATTGGGGGAAGGGGAACAGACAAGTTGCTGTCCTTTTGCTCCTCAGTCTAGCTGTGGAGGATGTTGCTTCACTGGCCCAAGTTGGCACCATCATTGCGCTCTTCCCGGGCGAGGCAGATCAGTCGCCAGCTTCTGGACGGCCGCTCA
>NW_017731385.1:269791-291961 GCF_001890085.2 Hipposideros armiger
GAACAAAAGGATAGCAACTTGTCTGTTCCCCTTCCCCCGATTCCCCAATAAAAATCTTAAAAAAAAAAAAAAAAAGAATATGTGCTTTAGAGCCGGGTGTGGGGTTGGAAACCCTGCCCTACCTCCACCCCATACACCTCGTTTTGTCATTGACCAGGTTACTTGAAATAGCTCAGGATCTTTCATCCTTCATAAGGGGATAATAATGTCTAGTAGGGTTGTTCTAGGGAAAAAGCAAACTACATATAAAGCACTTAGTGTAATGCCTGGTACCTATTAGATGATCAGGCAATTAACGGTTTTTCACTTCTCCCCAAGGTAGGAACTCCCATCCCCCATTTATTCTCATTGCTTCCTCATCTTAACATAATGGCCCCCTGTACTGTGGTATGCTTACTGTGGATCATGCAAGATTTGGGGGCCAATCCTAGTTCGCCTTCCATCTTGACCCTTTGGGGTTTCATGCAATGTGTCTTCATCTCCAGGTTGCTAAACTCAAGGACTTTTGTGTTAAATTATTGTTACTCTGGGTTCTGCCTCCCCCCTTCTCTGCTCTCTCCTAAGTGAAAAGATAGCTTTTAAGCAGCAGAGTTGAGTGAGCTGCCCCCCTCTTTCTCTGTATAGTCATCACCTTTAGGTCCATTCTCTTTAAAGTGCCTTTCCTCCTACCAGCAATACCCTTGAATTGCTTTCTCACTGTTTGAGAACGGGGAGGGTGTATTGCCTTCCAGGTTCCGGAGGTGAATAGTCTTTCCACAGCCTCCTGTTTCTATTTTGTGGCTTCGTCTGTCACCTGCCTTGGGGTGCTCCCCTGAGGGGTGTTGGGAGTGAGGAAGGGGCAGGGATGTGTGGTAGGCCGTACAGTCTGTATTGGATTAGGCCTTCACCTTAGAGTCAGCATGTTCTTTTTGTTTATTTTGTTCTGTTAGGTCTCCCAGGTCTGAGACTCTGCAGGAGAGTACAAGGCAGGACCTCTGGTTTGGAGTTAATGTATGTTTGTATATAGCTGCCCAGATGAGTTAGGTTTGCACCTATTGTTGAGAAAACACTGAATAATTGCAACCAGATTGCATTCTTTCTTTTTGGGTAACCCAGCTTGGTTTTGTTTTGTTCTGTGTTGGTTGGTTTTTTTGTTTTTTTTTGGTTATGAATTTGTCTTAACGGGATTATACTGAATAGATAAGACTTAGTGGATTCAGACAGATGGGACTGATTTCATACCCTACCTGTGTCATCTGGGAGAGTTACTTAACTACTGAGCTTGAGTTTGTTTTTGTTTTTGTTTTTTTTTCATCTGAATGGTGAAAATAATATCTCCCTTGTGAATTTTTGTAGAAACGCTAATTTACATAAATTAGCTGGTCTGTGGCATATAAGCACTCAGGGAATGGTAGTTAATAGGGATATTGAGAATGATACTAACATTATTTGCAATATAAGAATATAAAAGTTAATTTGGAAATTTTGATCTTGTATTACCAAAATTACTATTCACTGTCATTTTACTGCTAGGATTTTTTTTTTTTTTAAACAGATGTATGTGGCAGTTCTGAAATCTTTGTAAATTTCTTTCTTTTTTTTAAGTCGTTCAGCATCTGAGGAAGCTTCTGGTTCTGACTCAGGCAGCCAGTCGGAGAGCGAGCAAGGCAGCGATCCGGGAAGTGGCCATGGCAGCGAGTCCAATAGCAGCTCCGAATCTTCAGACAGTCAGTCAGAATCCGAGAGCGAATCGGCAGGTTCCAAATCCCAGCCAGTCCTGCCAGAAGCCAAAGAGAAGCCAGCCTCTAAGAAGGAACGGATAGCAGATGTGAAGAAGGTATCTGCTTTGCCGAACAGTACAAGTGGGTTGCTAGCTGGGACCAGGGAGCCGACCTTCATTTCCCCAAGCTCATTAGCATATCTTGATAAGGGAAATTAACAGCCACTTTTTCTAATAACATACTGTCTCTGGGTGTCAGTCGGGACTGCTTTCTGCTCTACTAGTTGATATATTAGACACAGGCTCTGAGGAAACTAATTACAAATTCTAGGGCAAGAATGCAGATTTCTATATAAAGCTTAATGAGGGGTAATCACAACCCAAGAATAAGGGCAGTTTTTGTTATATTTGAAGAGAAATACTTGTCACAGAAAAAAAGTTAATCTGTACCCAGGCAGTGTAGGTATTTTTTGCTGCACAGAAGAGCCTTCCAGCAAAGAGTGCAGAAAGGCAAAAAATGAAGTTGCCTAGCATTTTCTCACTGGTGCCCAAACTTGGGAATGCATTCCTTTTGGGGAAAAATTACTGCATTTTAGTCATAAGAATGCAGCTGATCTCTTAAAATGCCATTTTGAGAGAATAATGTTTGAATCACTGAAAATACAAAAGAATACTGCTTTTAGAAATTTAAAAGTATCCAATGAAATGAAAAGCTTTATGCTACATCAGTTTTTATTCTTCTAAGATACAAGTCTACATCTGCATATTCAGCTTTTGTTAGTAATACAAATGATTTTAAGTGACCTGCAAATTGTACAGAACAGTTAAAAACAAAAATTAAAACTGCTTTTAACTCTTGAGGCAGAATTGGGATTAACTATGTTAATTTAAGTCCTGTTCCTAGCATAACCGTTTCTTAACCATTGCTTAACGGTAAGTGACCCTTAGGTTGCTGAATGCTAACAGTAGTGTCAGGGGTAGGAAAATGAAAGTTGTTCTTGCTAATGAATTCATCACCGGAGGAGTGACCTTCAGCCACTTGAGTGCGGTGCCCTGTAGCCTGATCACTGTATCGGGGGTACCTTTCACAAGACACAATTTAAGTGGTGACTTATTTCATTCCAAAAGACCCCGCCATGTAGAAGTAACAACTGAGAGAGCTTGCTCAGAGTGTCATTCAACTCAAATTGACCACCCAGACTCGAAGCAGAAGTCCTTGCTTGGCGATCTCAGAGCCTGAGGCCTGAGCCTGGTTTCATATATACATCTAGACCAGGTGCTCTTCTCAGAAGCCCACAACCCGTGTTTGAATGAAGTATAATAGACATATATAAGTTTGGCTATATCTTTCTTCTGTACAGTGGAGAGCTCTTGTAGGTTAAAGGAAACCCTAAAAACCATGACTTGCGTAGTATGTTAAAAACTTGATGGAAATGGTGTTGACTATCTAGGATTCACCACTGTTAACTGTGAGACCTCGTATATTCGACTTCATTTAAAAAGATAAAGAATTATATGAAGTCTGAATTTCAGGTTAGAAATAACAGCTGCAGGCAGAAATAGTATAATACACTTTTAAAGTTAAGGTGATCAGTTCTGAAATGTTTATAAAGTTAGCACATGAACATACCAGCCAGTTAGAAAGATTAGATTGTGGCTTTAATGATGATAACTCTAAAAGGAGGGCTTTTAAAGAAGGTTCTTTGTTTTCTGTATACACGTCTCTTTCATATGGTAGCTTTTTCATTGAAGAGTTGAATCAGATATCATTAGCCCTCACAAGGACATCTAGGAACACAAGATGATTTCAGGATATATGCATTACGGTATATAATGTAATGAAGTCCCAACAGTTGAGCCTGAATGCCTCTCTAATATTTTTTTTTAAGCTGAGCCATCCTTCCACCTATTGGCAGCTCAGCGGCAGCTCGGCCTGGGCCGGGACTCAAACCATTGTTGCTCAGAGCTCACACTCTTGAGTGAGCTCTTAACCAACTGAGCCACTCGGCCAGCCCTGCCTCTAATATTTTGAAATGATAAAACAAATTGATGTAGTGACACATAATTTAGCCACCCCAGTTAATAAAAGCTCCATAAATACCCATGTTGAGAATTAATTTCATAGCTCTAGTAGTAGAAATTGAAGAAGGGGCGGGGAGGGGGTTGGCAGACAGGGCCAGAGGAAATCTCTTTGTCTCTTTCCTTTCTCGGCCAGATTTGTTCAGTGTTCTCTGCGTTTGCTGCCTTTTCGGCCTAGATTTCCTACCACGTGGCTATTCCAGGCTCCTGGTTGGAACTTTTGTCTTCTGACTCTGAGATTATTCTAAGTCCATTTCGGATTTTACACCTTCATAAACTGAAGACATTGGGTTACATGATTACATTGGATTCTAGTTCTGAAACACCTATTTCCTGGAACATTTCACTTGTTTTCTTTGGAGGCCTTGGTTTTCTATAGCTTACCTGTTTCTAAAGGCACTGTTGACAATGTCTTCTTCCCTTGGCTTAGTGACATTGTTTATTTCTGGGTCATCTTTCACCAGTTTTGTCTTTTTTGGGGTCCACTTTCCACATTTCCTGAGTCTCAGCCAGTGGCTCCCCCTCTTTCCAAATATTTTCCTGACATTAAGTGTCACCTGTGTGCTGACGACAAACCCACCTTTCTAATCTTGATTGTCAAATATCTCTTCT
Source organism: Hipposideros armiger (assembly GCF_001890085.2). Taxonomy (NCBI): domain Eukaryota; kingdom Metazoa; phylum Chordata; class Mammalia; order Chiroptera; family Hipposideridae; genus Hipposideros; species Hipposideros armiger. The sequence goes on from NW_017731385.1 coordinate 274,182, forward strand.
ACATGTTTAATTCCTGTTAAACATTTTCACTTCAGTGTTCTACAAGGCGTTCACATTCATTTTGTCTACATGTGATTGATTTTTATTAGAAGCACACACAATATACTTAACAGCAGTATCTGTGGGAAGAGAGTGAGATTGGGGGTTAGATTCTAATCATTAGTGGTTGAGGAAGGAGGGGGCCTTTTTTTTACACTTTTTCTTCGGCTTTATTGGTTTGAGTCTTTTTAAGATATTGTTAATATATTGTGAAAATAATTTTCTCTTTAATCCCTCTAAACTTGATGTTTTTGGATCACTGATGAGGACTGTTACTAAAAATAGTTCTTAAAAGCAGAGGGCTAATTTCTGGTGTAAAATAAAATCAGATGTGCTAGAGAAAGAATGGCAGTGGTTCTCATTCTGAAAGCTTGTTGCTAAATGTTAGAAATACCTAATATGCACTACCTGGCATGTTACATGTCCTGAGGAATTAATTTAAAAAATATACAAATACTCCGATTCTTACTTAATTAGACTTGGTGATGCCCTGCTTATGTTTTGAGTCTTTCAGATGGATCAGTATGCAGTCAGCGCTAAAACTGGAAAGCATTAGGGACTTAAAATTCATCAGTAAATACTTTGTCTTTAGTGGGTGCAGTTCTCTTGCCTTGCCATATTATTCAAGTGTGTTTACATTATAATGATGGGTAAGCAGTGTGCCATATAGTTTACTAGTCATCAGTAATGAATAGGGATTGTTAAACGCTGTGTTCTAGGATAATATATATGCCTTATTCTTTTTAAAGATGGTACTTTATTATGGCCTCATAAATTGAACAAAACAACCCTTTTGATATTTAGTTACTTGAATTCTTTTAAATTAAAATACACGTTCCAGTAATGACAATAAGTAAATGGGGGTCAAGAAAAAAAGATTCACGCTTGGTCTGTTAATTTTACAGATGTGGGAAGAATATCCTGATGTTTATGGGGTTAGGCGGTCAAACCGAAGCAGACAAGAACCATCACGATTTAATATTAAGGAGGAGGTAAGAAAAAAAGAATGTTTTAAGGGGATACCTTTAAACTCCTTATCTTACCTCATCCTTTCTGACTGTAGGCGATATTACCATTAATTAAGAAGACTGAACTTCAGGCATGGGCGTTAAGTGACTCTGGTGTGAGCTTTTGCTACCCAGTATTGTGTGAAAAACCACACGTGGCTTTAATAAAAAAGAAACTACCAGAAAGATCATGTCAAAGTGAATGTTCTAGTAGAGTATGTGAGAGTATTACAGAACTGGCTTCTATATTTTGTTGTCAATTTTTTTGTTTGTTTGTTTTGTTTAGTTTCAGGTGTACAAAACAATGTAATAGTTAGACATTTACACCCTGTTGTCCCTTTTTTTTATTTTTTCGTTTTTTTCATAGTGAAATTGATTGTAGCAAGAGGTTAGTTTTTTAAATACCTAATTTCTAAATCTCTCCTAGATTGTGTCAAATGAGTTACTTGCCTGGTAAACAAATACAACAAGGGAAGTAGTTTCAGATTTATTTATGAGAAAGGAGGGAGAGTTTGCTTGACATAGTAATGTATTTTATCTAATTTCTTTAAATTTGGTTTCTGAGCTCATTTTCAGTGTGCAGTATAAAATGTTGCACACGTTTACTGTCTTAATTGTGAGAGATTGAATAGAATGGTGATTTTAAAATTAGTGTATGTACTAGGTTCTTTGGTTTCTATGGAATCAGACTTTTCTCACCTTTCTCAGTCTGTGTGATATTTTTGTGGATTCTTACTTCTATATTAGGTTTATATATATGTTCTAAAGAGATGCTCTTTGTCTCTCAGTGAAATGTCCCCCTTCTGCATCTTAGGAGGACTTCGGTATTCTTAACTATAACATCCTTCTTCTGATGAAAGCTAAATGTTAATAGCCCAAGGTTGGTTAGATGAGGGTGGGTTTTAGTAAATGTCCTTTATATATCTAATTGACTGTAACATCTGCTTTGCATTTGTAGTGTTTTATTTTGAGTGACCTCTGAGCTGGTTTGCCTTAGCTGTCTTTTTACATAGCGTCTAGACAAACTTACTACTGAGCCATGTTATAACCAGTCACACAGTTTTGTAAATCCTTTTCTCTTTGGTATATTTCAATACATCAACACATTCTCTGTAAGGCACAAGACTAACAACGATCAGAGGAGTTTGCCACTTTATTTATTAATTTCGGGGAGACAGAGCTGTTCAGGTGTCTTTCCTGAAGCTGTTAGTGAGCACTTTCGGCTTATGATTGAACACGCTCTTTAAGCAGTGTAAAATAAAACATTGTCGGAAAAGTCATGACGCGTTTTTGCAACGAAAAACAAAAAAAAAAACTTAATGACTTTTTCGACAACCCAATAGATCAGTAGTCACCGCCTTTAACGGCACATTAAATGTTGTGGCATTTTTATATGATATTCTAGATCTGCGGTATCTAGTATGGTCAGCACCAGACCTGTGGCTTTTAAAATTAAAGTTGAGTAAGCTGAAAAATCCCATTCCTTAGTCACAGTAGCCCCATGTCAGGGGCTCAGTAGTCACATGCGGCTGCTGGCTACAATATCGGACATTGCAGATACAGACCATTTCCATAACCCCAGAAAATTTCATTGGACTTGCTCTCCTAGAAGTTGAGCTGAGAGAAATGCTTCCTGGCACTAGAGAGAACTCGGTGATGACAGACAGAAGTTAATTTCCAAAGCAGAAGAAGAGTGAGCACCTCCAAACGAGTGCTTAAGTTCCTTTCTGTCTAAAAGCTCGCATTGAATACTGTTATATGGAGTGGATGGTTGAACCAGGGGGTGGTGGTGTCCCTAAGAACTGTGAATTAAAGTCTGTGATCATTTCTCCCCCTCACACACTGAAGGCAAGTAGCGGGTCTGAGAGTGGGAGCCCAAAGAGAAGAGGCCAGAGGCAGCTGAAAAAACAGTAAGTCTTCCATGGGGGACATTCCTTTACCTCATACGTAGTGGGGCGCATGTTAGCATCTCTGGGACTGCGTTCCTGTGTCTTGAGTCTACCCCAGGTCCCAGAGTCTTCTTCTGTCTCTTGTTATCTTGGGTCACCGTCCAGCTTGATCTGCTGTAGCAGCAGCACACGAAGCCCAAGATTCTCGCTTTTCCACGTGTAAGTATTCTGCACATGCTTGGGCTCCTTGCTGGGGGCTGTCCCCAGCTTATGCCATCTGCTTACCCCAGGGAGCTCAATAATTTTCCCCCAAAAAATGTGCACAGATACCAAATATGTAGGTATTTGGTGTTCCGTTCTAGTTAGGCAAGGAACATATGTAGATTTGCCGTTCTTCATTTCCATTTTTTTTTGTGTTGGCATGGCAACATTAGATTGGTTGGGCACCCATGTTAATATGAAATTTCACATTGTCATTTCCATTAATTTTAATATTGCAGTCAACATTGTAATTTGTGGGGTTAATGTGAAATTCCTTTATAACAGATTCTATATTATTTTAAAATCGATTTGAAAAATTCTTATGGTAAAAAAATACTTGATTTTTTTTTTTGAGACTACTTAAATGTTTTTTGGAAGCGGTGTGATTCCTTTGACAATCTGGATGCTACAGCCCGTCTCCTCAGAAATATGTAGATATCCCAAACTCTGCACACACATTCAGAGGCTTCTCATGGTAAACAGTTGTCCATGGCCCCTAGTAAAGAGTCCTTGTTCCGTATTCTCCGTTCTAAAATATTGGTTATCTTACATAAGTATTTGGCCTAAGGCAAAGTGATCTGAGTTTTCAAAATCCATTTCCTCATCTTCAGAATAGAGTAATGCGTATTCTATTGACCTAGCAGAGTTATTAGAAAATATACTATGTCCAGTGTTTAATATTACTCTCCTCAGAGCACTTATCATTTGCATTTGTATTCTAATTGTTTAGTTGGAGTTGGAGAAATAGTAACTCCAGGCAAGTCTGCACGTTTTGGTATCTTAGAAGGTTATTCTACCCCAATCCCATGGCCTGCTTGGAGATTGTGCTGCTCTCAGTTTACCAATCCAGATGGCCTTTGGGAAGCCCACGAATGTGCTGTTTACTCCATCTGGCTACATTCCGCTGGTCTCTTGACTGGGATCCAGATGGTGCTGTGCTTGAAAACCATGACTTCCCATTTTAATGGCCTTATCCTGGTGTGCAGGAGGAGCCCACATATTGTCAGCCATGTGCAACTCATCAGCCTTCCTCTTTTGGCAGGCTTCCCTACTTAATGTTCCCTCTCCTGTCAATCCTAAGAGCTCCCCAGAATTGGCAACTCTCGGAGGTCTTCACAGACCTTTCTTTTCCCAGAGGAGAACCTTTTAGTTCCTTGCAGAGGGGCATGTGTGTCTTCTGGAACGCAGCTTCCCTGCCCCTGGGGCTCTTCCTTACCACAGCTGAGGTGGTTCCCTGCACCCTTGTTTGTTTGGGCACCGGGCAAGCCTCACTTCCTGCTGTCCTCTGGGCAGCTGATGAGTCCTGGGCTTGTGGCGAGCTCTTCTTCTGAGTCAGTAAGGTCACTCGGAGGAGGTCCTGCAGCTGCTAAGACTCAGGTTGTAAGGCACGCTGCTAAAGGGGCCTTCTGTGATCTGAGCAAGTGTGACCCACCTCGTGTGTGTGCACACGATTTTCAGAATTCAGACTCACTCAAAGGGAGGGGAAATTTGGAAATATTAGCACAAGGAAATGCTTTTCTGAAACCCTGCAGACTACCACAGATGTTAAAGGTTTTTAAGAGGAGCTATTTTTTTTAAACTTTTTTTTTTTTTGAATTAATTTCAAACTTCAGAAAAGTTGTGAGAATACAAGCACAAAGAATGCTTGTGTACTTTACCCAGCTTTACCACGAGTTACCATTTTTGCCCCATTTGCTTTATTGTTGTGGGTGTTCTCTTTATATATGCACATGTAACATTTTTTCTGAACCATTTCAGACAACATTCATACATCATGTCCTTTTACCCTTAAATACTTACGTGTGTGTTTCCTAAGAATTAAAGGATATGTATTCTGTTTCATAAGCACAGTACAATTTTGACATAAATAGATTTAGCATTGCTGAAACACTTGTAATTCATATTCCCATTTTTGTCAATCGACCCAGTAATATATAACATAAAAGACCCACTCTTTTATAACATTTTGCCACCTCCACTGTAAGATCCAGTCTAGGTTTCGATATTGTGTTAATGGTCACGTTTCTTTAACCTAGATAGAGCCTTTCACACGCTTGCTTTGTTGTTATGACGTTGACATTTTCGAAGAATACAATCATACAAGGGACTAACTCCCCTGAATATTAGTGTGAAGTAGCATTTTAAAAATGTAGAAGTTAGCATAATGCTCCTGCACAGTACATATGCAGGGTTGGGAAGTCATCTTTTTTGTAACCCATGCTCTTTTCACCTCACCTCTCATACAGACTTAATATTACTAACTTACTTTTAAAATCCCGTTGTTGAAAATTCAAACACAATTTAAAAGAATCCAGCCATTTTCAAATACACATACATAGAAAATCATTCAATGCCTTCTAAGCCTCCGATTGTTCAGATCCTCGCAGAATGTGTAAGCCTGGTTGTAATTTTTCCTGGTTCTTTGGTTTTCATGGGGTGATGGTTGAGAGTAGCAGGGCTGTGGGTTTGACATGTAGCCCAACAACTTGTTCTCACGAGGCTTTAGTTTCCTTTTTTAGGAGGCCTTTGGACCAGTTGATTTGCTAAGTTGATTTTACATTCTCATATTGGAAGAATCTGAGTCCTCCTGGTTGTCCCTAAGTCTATAATTTAACTGGAAATCTCTAGCCTCAACATTCGTTTTCTCAGTGTTCACTGCCATTTTCGTCTCCTAAAATAATAGAACTGGACCGTCTAGCTGCCCTGATTTAGTTTCTCAATTTCTGGTGGTTATGTAAATTACAGGCAATACTTAGGATGTTTCTCATCTGATCCACTCTCCCTTAGGTCTTAACCGTTCGTGTTCTTTTAAGCTTGTTCCTGTGAAACCACTTGTCCCCGGCTTGACTGTGTGAGCCTCTTCTGAAGGGTCACCTGTTCTGGACTTGGTCCAGGGGACACTGCAGCCTCATGTGCCAGTCTCCCAATTGCTGGAGACATCTTCCTTTCTTCCTTGTCATCACTTGATATTCCTTGGTTTCTTTAGCAGACTTGTATGGTATCAGGCTCTAGGGAAGGAGAATAAGACAGATGCCCAGGGTGTAGTTAGATTATAAGGAGATCTTTGTTTTAAAGAGAGACTGAAGGATACTAGGCAATGCTAATAGGCCTTAGTGTCTTACCCGTCTGCTTCCAAAAGTGCTCTACCTGTCTGACTGATAAACTGATATGACTCGTTCTTTAATTATTCCTTTGGTTAACAAAGGAGTATCTATTTGCCTGCCTTTGAGCTAAGCGCTGGTATAGAGATGAACAAAAATGGCCCTGCCCACAAGAAGTCAGCTACTATTAGAGAAATGGATACGAAACAGTGCCGGTAATGCACATGAAAGTGCTCCACTGCTGTTTCATGGAGGGCTTGATTTTTTTTGTTTTGTTTGTTACTTCCTAACGTCTACACTGACTCAGGTGTAGGGTGGCTCCTGCACCTTTTAGTAAGGTTCTAAGGAATTCGTACATTGGCCACCTTCTTTCAGCAAGCTTCCACTATTAATTGCTTTGACCTCTTCTTCCATGAAGAATATTGGTTTGACTGTGCAATTCTGCAACAGTTGTCTTTAACTTGACCTCATTTCCTGTACACGACCAAGAGGCTCAGTGTAAATGTTTTGTTTACAAAGAAACCCCAGGTACTTGCATGGTTTTTTTTTTTTGGTTCTCTCCCCACTCCCCCCATGCTCAATGCTCAGTAGCTATTTTATGTTTCTCCCTTCTTACATACAGGTGAGAAATGACCTAAGTCCCTGTGATATTTTGTTTGGTTTTCAAGTAAACTTCAGAAACTGTTTGGGGTAGTAGGCTACCTATAGGGTATGGCTCTTTCATACCTTCTAAGATCTCAAGGATCAAAGGAACACCTACCATATCTAATAATGATTAAAAACAACATCTTTAGCTGAACAGATAATTTAGTACGTAGTAGGTTTATCATTGAAAAATAATTTTAGGGACTGTTTCCTCAAATGTATTCTAAAGATGTTAAAAGATCTAGTATAGTAGTTCTCAAAAAAGCCTCTAAGCACTATCAGCATCATCTGTAAATTTGTTAAGTTAAATTTTTAGGTCTCACATCACTTAAGTGAATAAGAAACTGTGGCTATGACCCCAAAATCTGTTTTAATAAGCCCGTTAGGTGGTTCTGATCCACGCTAAAATTTGAGAACCGCTGATTGAATATTATATTATGGCTTCAGTCTGGTCAATGATAGTAAAATCATAGAATATGGGATTTCATGGCATTTTTTTTCCAGAACAGGTAGTTTAAAAAACACATTGTTAGTTTCCATTTTCATTTATTTTCGTTACAAGACATGAAATAGGAATAGGTGTTACATAGTCCAGGTTGGAACACAACCAAAATTTCCATGGAGCTGACATAAATCTCTTGTAGCATAATATCTAAACTATACATGTTTTGCCTTCGGACAATTTGATCAAAATCGGTGCTGTCAGATTCTTCAAGCTAAACAGTTGGGAAGAATTCTGTTAGAAAAAAATTATTCTGTTTTGCTTTCGATCACAGAGAAAAATGGAAACGGGAGCCCTCGGAAGATGAACAGGAGCAAGGCACTAGTGCAGAGAGTGAACCGGAGCAAAAGAAAGTGAAAGCCAGAAGACCTGTCCCCAGAAGGTGCAGTGTTTGCTTCAGCATTTGCGTCGGGTCCAGCTTAACTTGTGTTCAGTTGGGAAGATGCAGTGCTCGAACGAGAGCCTTCACTGGGATACAGTGGTTTGTGATTCTGGGTTTTGAGTGTCCGGTTCACTTCTTGCCAGCTTACAGCTAGCTAGCGATCGGATGGCTGGGCTGCTTACGTTGAATGTGAGTGTTTGCGTGGCTTGTAGCTCAGAGTGCCACTTACTGTTTCTTACTCCATGGCCCGTTAGTTATGAGGGAAGAATGGATCTTTTGCTCTTAAAAAAAACAGCTTCCTGTGTATTTGACTTGTGTACAAGTTCTTTTTTGGGGGGAACTACGTTGAAAACCCTGATGTCTGGTCAAAAGCCTCCTTCACTGTTTATTACCTTGTTCAGCTCATCTGTATAATGGTAAGCAGATCATCTGTTTGTGCAGAGAAGGAAGCAGGCCGAGGTGGCAGGAACCTTTGGTCATTTTTGATCAGAGAGTTGGCAGCACAAGGAACTGTTGATGGGGCAGGAAGGCCTAAGGTAGTGGCCCCAGGAGAATTGACCTCCTTGCAGTATTGCTAATGTGGGGTTGGCACGCTGGAGCCTATGGGCCAAATCCCACTCACCACCCCATTTGGTATGGCCTGCCAGCTAACTGTAGCTTTTATAGGTGAACATTTATAGTTTGATGGCAGGGAACACTGAGTTTGAATTCCAATTAAGTGGAAAAAAAAAAAAAAGCCACTATTCTTCTCATTCGTAGATAGGTATTATAAAAAAATACCCTGATTATTGTTTTATTTTGAATTTTGTTAGTAAAAAAGGAAAACTTATTTTTTTTTCTTTATAAGCCAAACATTTTTACCCTCTGGCCATTTACATCAAACACTTGTCACCCCCTGGCCTGGGACATTCTAACTGACCCTCATCCCATCCTTCAGAAGGGAAATTCATCATCTGAGTTTAAGCTGTCAGGACTGGAATGCCACTCCAGTTCTGTCTTCTAGATTTTACCTGTAATTCATTGAATCCTTGATCATCTATCCAAATTGCCCACCCAAGAGATGCCAGCAGCAGCGTGCTGATGCATATTTTTATGTCAGGTGACTTTGAACAGTTGAGAACCATTGCCCCAGAACCCACTATGCCTCCTATAAATGATTGAGGATTATCAGCATTAGAATCACTTTTGTGTTGAAAAGGCAGATTTCCAGCGAATTAAGAAGCTTAGAGAATGGGACCCAGGAATATACATTTCTAACAGCCCCCCCCTGGTTTATCCTACGTGTGTATGTATCCCTGCTCTGGGAAATATAATTATATAGATTTGAAGTAAACACCGAATGATAGAGTAAAAACTGCCATTTTTTTTGTCTTCTCATTTTAGAACAGTGCCCAAACCTCGGGTTAAAAAGCCTCCTAAAGCTCAGCGTGGAAAGAAAAAAAAGCAAGAGTCTTCTGATGATGATGATGATGACGACGAAGCTCCCAAAAGGCAGACTCGTCGCAGAGCAGCCAAAAACGTTAGGTAGGTTATGCCCCAGAAGTGTTTTGTTAGTGTGAGGGTGATAGTGTAGTTGGTTAGAACTTGGTTCCAAGTCCAGGGTTATGCATCTGATAGGCAAAAATGACGACCTATATATCCTGGAGAGGCATTTAGAAATCTGATCCATGTTCTGGCAAAAAGAATGATATTGGCCAACGGGAATATGGAAAGAGTAGCAATAGCTCATTTCAAGCCTTCATTCCTATTAAGAGCTGCTTCAAGTTCATGTTCTGTCTAGGTGGCTTAGCGATATTTTCTTCATTAACATCCTCTTTAAGGAAAGATGTTTGGGTTGTGTTCTTGCTTCTTAATTGCTCTTTGAAGCAGACAAATTCTTAGGAAGTTCAGGCAAAAGAATTCTTAGGAAATTTGTATAGATATTTGGGTATAATTTATCAAGCTTAGTGATAACATAAGGAGTACTAATAGAAAATGAAATAAAGGAGTAGGTACATACAAACATTAATATTTTACTTTATACGAATCAAAGGGCATTTAATTTTCTCTTAGGGGATGTGCAGGTGTCTTTTGGTCTACTTAGAGATGGTGAAACAACTCTGGAGATAGTAATAATGGTCCCAGTAATAATGGCCCCGGTATATCCAGTTAATAATTCCAAAGCTGGGACTAGGCTTTGAAAAGTTAATGCAGAGCTTAGCACTTCTTCCTCCTACAACTACGCTGCACCCAGGAGTGTGTTCTTCCTTTGTTGTGACTCTCAAACCATTTGTTGTCACTATATGGTGGAAGGTTACATTTGAATATTTTATTACCAGGAAGAATGTATGTTGAAGTTCTCAACAGTTTGAAAATACTTAAATTTCATATTCTTGTTATTAGGAGACAAAATACGGGTTGAAACACTTAAATCTTAGAAATGTTGCTTTTGTTATGCCTTACAGTCACAACTTTTTTCATTTGCTATGCATTTTCTTTTTATGTAGGTGTTTCCTCATTTACACAGTAACGATCTCACTAAAAAATGGAAACATAGGCATGTCCTTGTAGATTTCTGTATCTTGCTTACACAAATCATTATAAATATAGCTTGAAATATGAGTTAGCCTTCCTATAGTTTTCTGTGAACATGTATTAATACACTGAGTAGCAAAAAATGAACCTGGAGCCCACTTTGTATGTGGCTGATTCGTAAAACAGCATTTTGGAGCCAAAAGTGTATGGTTCCTTATTATAACGATGTTGTGTATTGCAGTGTTAAATTCTGAAAAGACAGTTTCCTGTTTATTTAGCACTGTTTCTCCTGCAGTTACAAAGAAGATGATGATTTTGAGACCGACTCAGACGACCTCATCGAAATGACTGGGGAAGGGGTTGATGAACAGCAGGATAATAGTGAAACTATTGAGAAGGTCTTAGATTCCAGGCTCGGGAAGAAAGGAGGTACGTGTCTTTGGGAAGCAAGTTACTTTTTATGTCTGCACAGGAAGGCACACATTTTACGTATTTCAACTCTGAAATGATGAATTTCAGTCTGTGCCCATATTTGTTGTGAAATGGGGAAGTTTTTCTGAACCAGGCTTCATGTTTCAGAGCTGAGAATATAGGGATGTGATTAATGTCTTTGAGATTTTAAAATGAAGCTAGTAACGATGTGTTCATATGTGCAAAAGCAGTGATATGGCAGAGGTTCTTGATCGTTAACATTAAGCAAATAATACCTTTACTTAGCTGTTCCTGATTCTCCTTGTGCGAAGTATGAAACTGGTTAAATTCGTATTTGGACAACATTGATTTTTTTAAAATTGAAATTGAGATATCTCATAACTCAGTTTCTTTAAAGTAATCTTTCTATGTAGGAGCTATCAAAATAATACCTAATTCCTTTTTGTTTTCACCTGGCCTCACTTGAGGTTTAAGAGAGTTAACAGAGAACTTTGGGTGGATAAGTCGTTGGTGGGGAGATTTGTGTCTTCTTACCTTATTCCTAATACGCTTGTAGGGACGGTTTTGTTTTCTGTGTTAGGGATCAAAAGGACATCGCGGTTCTATTGTTTTGTGTGTTTGGACACTGGATTTCTCCAGCAAATTTTGGAACACGTTTTAAAGTGTAAAAATAGGGTTTGCATTTTGAAAATATTTGAAATTATTTAGCCTGTATTGTTTGTGAATTTCTGGCTTCTTTTTCAAGTCAAAGGGTTTTGATGCTTTATCCAAAAAAGAGACTCTTTAGATAATTGCACACTTGAGAAACTTTTCAATATCTGGTTTTATGTACTTTGTAAATTTCATTAAAAACTGAATCACTTTTGCAGCCACTGGCGCTTCTACTACCGTATACGCGATTGAAGCGAATGGAGACCCCATTAGTGACTTTGACCCTGAGAGGGATGAAGGGGAAGTCCAGTACCTCATCAAGTGGAAGAGTTGGTCTTACATCCATAGCACGTGGGAGAGTGAAGAATCCTTGCAGCAACAAAAAGTGAAGGGCCTAAAAAAACTCGAGAACTTCAAGAAGAAAGAGGATGAAATCAAACAATGGTACATTTTCCATTGTGGATTAAAAAAACCCCAACATTTGTAGCCTGAGGGAAGGGACAGTTCAACCCTGCATATGTACCTGTCAGTCAGTGTAATGTGATCAGCTTGTTTTGTGTGAGGAATAGGGACAGATGGGTTCTATAATAATTCCTATTTTATGACTGTGCAAAATATGCTACTTCACTAAATCACATATTTTTCCTTTGAGTCAAAAATAAAAATGTGTATCCCCAGAGTAGGGGTAGGTTGTAAAGCACAGAAATGTAAAATTCCCAGAAGTATAGTAATACCTAACTTCAAGTTGCTGTTGTCTTTTTATAGAGCTTTGATGCTAAGAATAGCTAGTTTTCAGAAAAAGCCACATTAACCACTCTTAAAGCCCATAATGTATACATTAAAAAAGGCACGTTCTCTTATAAGTCTGGAAGACAGTTTTATTGTCCTGGTCTGTTTAGAAGTAGGAATTTATCATGTGCAATCACTTGAATTTATCACACAAAGTAGTTAGTTTTAGGTTTCTTTATAAATAGGCCACATCAGAGAAGAGAGCAACTGGTGTGTCCTATGAGTGAGGTTTTCCGTAATTTCTAAAAGTGTATGCTTTTTGTAAAATCTCTGGTCTAGTTACTAATAAAGGATGACTAAAAGGACAGGTAGAAGTACAGACAAGATTGTTTTCCTGCCTCTTGACTTTGCTTTGGTAGATGTGTATGGATCTCCCAGATGTATGCACTTTGTCTGTCATTTGTACAGGTTAGGGAAGGTTTCTCCCGAAGACGTGGAATATTTCAACTGCCAACAAGAGCTGGCTTCAGAGTTGAACAAACAGTATCAGATAGTAGAACGAGTGATAGGTAAGTACATGGAAACGGATTATAGCAGTGTTTGAGCTTCAGGAATAAAGGCTTTTGCTTTGGGGAGTGATGTAAATTAATGCATTCTACAGGTTCACTTTCTGAGCGTAGACAGATGCCTAGATTTATTTGGAAGGAAAAGCGAACAAAATCTGGTAAAATTTGGATATGGGGAAGTGAGCAAAAGAGGTGTTAAGGATGATGCCAAGATTTTTGACCTGAGCAAATAGGGCAGTAGAGGGACCATTTACAAATGTGGAAAGAAAAAGGGAAAGAGTTGATTTTCGGAGTGGAAGACGAGCTCAGTTTGATACACTTCGTAGTCATGTAGATGGAGAGTGTTGTGAAGCCTGTAGCACATGTGAGCCTAGAGTCTAGACTGTTAATCTGGGTTGGAGAGTTACATCTGGGAATTTATCAGTACGTAGATTTAATGAGATCATCAGAAATAGTGTACATGGTGAGAATAGGAAGTCTGAGAGCATTCCAGCTTATGGAAGTCAGAAAGAAAGCAGCAAAGGAGACTGAGAGAGGACCGTTGGTGGAGAGGAGAAGAGAGGCGGGAGAGAGAGATGAAAGGCAGGTGATTCACATGGCTCGGGAAGGAGGAGGTGCTGCTTGTCAAATACGGTGAGGACTTGAGACTTGGTCCTTGAAAGCTGGCAATAGGTGTGGTGCTGGTGCAGTGGATCCATGGAGTAGAGGGGAGGCAGGCCTGATGGGGGTGGCTTCAAGAGAGAATGAGGGGCACAGCGAGTGAAAACAACTCTGCAGGGGAGTTTTTTTGTAAGGGAAACAGAGAAATGGGGGGAATAGCTGGGCAGGGCCTTTTCTTCTTTGGAAGGTGCGAAATAGAGTATATTTGTGTAATTTTATTTGTAGGACCAGAAATGTCACTCTTGACTTGGTTACAGTGGTAACTCTTCTATCTTACCTTCCGTTTGTTTAGCTATGAAGACAAGCAAATCTACATTGGGTCAAACAGATTTTCCAGGTAAGCAAGAGACCGTGTTCATGAACATTTAGCATTTAAGAGCAGTTGGTGTTTTGCAGAGTATTTACAGTTGTGACACATGGCATTATATCAGGTATAGGTAAAACCGAATGTCAGTCCTGTCCTTTAATTGACTGTTGCTGATGTGTGCATTTTCGTGTCTGAAATAGCTCACAGTCGAAAGCCAGCACCTTCAAATGAACCTGAGTATCTATGCAAATGGATGGGACTGCCCTACTCAGAGTGCAGCTGGGAAGACGAAGCCTTGATTGGAAAGAAATTCCAGAGCTGCATCGACAGCTTCCATAGTCGGAACAACTCAAAAAGCATCCCGACCAGAGAGTGCAAGGTGTGGTGATGGCTGGCTTTGGTTTTTGGTGTTTTCTGTTGATATAAAGGGTTGGTCACACAGATATTGGGAAGAGATTATAAAAGGAAATGATAATTCCTATCTTGGAAGTGAAAGAAGATGACTTAACCTTGACGCCGAAGAAGAATAATTAAGAGGAGAGGATGAGTTATGTAATGGTGGCTTTGCCGCCTTCTTTAATCTTATAATTTACAGAATTAGATATGTCTAATCGGGGATATTATGGAGAATACTTGAAAGAATTTAAACACTTCAAAGACAAGTGACAGGAAAGTGGAGTGTCTTTGGATTCTAAGTTAGAAACTAAATATATCGGCTTTTTTATTTGCCAGAGTGGTTGTACAGATCCTTTTCTTTCATTGGAATTTATTCCATGTGTAAAGCGGCATCCGTGGGTCCTCAGTAATAAAAGTGCATGTCAGACTTGGGCTCTGTGTCTGAGAAGTTGACGTTCAAGTTCATGGCACTAAACCTCTGTCTGGAAAGCAGTTTGTAATTGAGTGTCAGTGAGTGTGATAAAGACCCTGGTCCAAGAAGTACAGAGGTAGAAGCCAGTGAGCTCCAGTAATCACGGAAGGGTTTAAAGATGAAGTTGTACTTGAGCTGCCCGGTCCTTGGAGAATGGATAGGTGCTGGACAGACAGACAGCAGGGCCCAGGCTGTTGCCCTCCCATGAAAGGCCTTCCTGGTCCAGTGGGAGGACTTACAGTCTCACGTTTGGATGAGATGGAGGTAAAGCTGGTGAGTGCATTCGGGTCAGAGTGTGTGTGTCTTGAATACCTTGAGGAATATTTTGACTTTCTCCTATGGGTATTGCTACGCCGACCCTGCTGAATGGAGCAACAGGATGGAAACGGTATTTTATTTAGAAAGCTTCATCTAAGTAAGGCCTGTGTGCAGTAGACTCCAGAGTAAGCAGTTCTTAGAGCCAGAGGCTCCAGCTGGGAAGATGTCACAGAAGCCCATGAAGGGGAGGAATAGTGTGAAGACCAGGGAAGTCACAGTGGGGACTCCTGTGCCAAGTAACTTTGGGAAGCAATCTGGAATGAGTTTCTCCCGTAAATCCACAATATCCACAAGCATGTTCACTTTGAGAAAGTCCCGAGTTGTGGAATTTCTGTAACTCTTTAATCCATTGTTTCGCAAACTGATTGGGCTACAGAATCCACATTTTGTGCAAACCATAGAGACTTGACCTTACTAGATCACTATTCTTCACACCTTTGGAGGTGAAAACTGCATTGTTTCCTGCAGAAAATCACACTCACACAGTTGAGGGTTCAAGATAGACGGGCTGCATTTCAGACTTTACAAACGTTATCATGGTGTAGTGCTGCCTATCGGGTGTACACATTTTCCCAGAAGAATTGTTTCGTACTGTTCAGAATAATATCACACCCAGGTGAAAATAGGGGACTCACTGCCATACAGTAGAGATGATGTGAAGTAAGTGCCATTTAATGATGTCACAGACTCAGGAGAAGAGCAAATTCACTGAAAAATATTTCAGGATACAGTCTGGTTTTGGGACTATGGACCACAATGAAAAGAGTTTTGGTGGGTTGGCGATTCAAATGTGAAATTTGGATTTTTATGCTTTGGGGCCGAGCACATACATCGTGGCTAGCATATTAACACAGGAACAGGAAGAAAGTTTTCTTCAGACCCGGACTTTGTTGATTTTTGTTTTTCAGGCCCTGAAACAGAGGCCACGATTTGTGGCTTTAAAGAAACAGCCAGCATATATAGGAGGGGAAAACCTGGAGCTTCGCGATTATCAGCTAGAAGGTCTCAACTGGCTTGCTCATTCCTGGTGCAAGTAGGTAGAAAACATGTTTGGAATTTTCTTTACTGTTTTTGGCTTCTTCATTGTTAGATGCAAAGAATTCTTCGTACTGTATAGAAATAAAAATAAAAATGATGTGATTGAGAGAAGTCCCTTCTGGGAGTTTTTATGTGTGTATAACACCATTGTAATCTGAAGTCTAGAATAGTCGGTCCTCTGTATCCGTGGGTTCTGTATCCATGGATTCAACCGTGGATAGAAAATATTTGGAAAGAAAACTTATGGTGTTGGCTGACATGTACTATAGTTGCCTCTGTATTAAACATGTACAGGCTTTTCTTTTTGGTCATTATTCCCTAAACAATACACCCGTAGACTTTAAATTACCTCTAGGTTCCTTTTAATACCTAATACAATGTAAATGGTTACACACAGATACTACCCATTTTATAGAAGGGGCTCGAGTCTCCTCGGATGTTGGTATCCGCAGGGGTCCTCAAACCGATCCCCTGCGGATGCTGAGGAACAACTGTACTTTGTTATTTAGTTTTCTTGGGGGAATTTGTCATAGTCAGAGAACCCTGTCAGTATGTCATTCCGCAGTGTAAATGGCAAGATAATATGCACAAATCTTTGGTGTGGAAGGAGTTATTCTTAGAAGAAAAGAAAATATCTTTCGTATTCATGTTCTTTGTAGGCCAGGAAAAACCTTCACTTAATACAGTAATGTTGCAGAGTAGAGTGATCTCCGCCCCCCACCCTGAGATTGCTCTCCCATTAAGAGGAAGGTCTAAACAGCTGAACCAGTGAAATTATCCTTACTGTTTGTAACAGAGCCACCTTTATCTTAGGGAAAAAAAGAGATGAGACATTGATAGCATGTGAGGTTTAAAGGTATTCTGACACGGTACTCATAAATTTTATTCACCAAATTCAATTGCAAATTCAAGTACTCCTTAACTGTTGTGTATTAGGGACCCATCTAGGCCTTGAGGATGTAACTGAACGAAGACAGACCGGATTTCTGCGTCCTCGTGGAGCATACCGTGTGAGAAGTACCTTTACTGCTTATCTATCTGCAGATTCGCCCACGTGCAAACTCTTCATTCTTAAGTGTTTATCGTAAAGCAGAAATTCTCATTTCAGAATTAAACAACAGCCTGAAGATAAAAGCACGGGAGCTGTTTTTGTCTAGTTCTAGGGATACATATATACAATGACGCTTCCCTAGTTGAGCCACCTACTACTCTGTCTTGTAAATCTGATGCACTATTTACCATTCCATTGTGCAAATGAGAGATCTTGAGACCTACTTTATATGACTGAGAATGTGGGTCTGCTGTAACGATTCTAAATTGCTTGAAAACTGTGTTTGTTTCAGAGAACAACGAGACCTAATCTTCCTAAACGATATTGAAACGCTCAATAGGACCTTACGAAGTTTTATAGTTGAGGGCTTTTAGGAGCATAATTGTCATGTCCCTTGTCCAAAGTCACACCATGTTTCACGTAGAGCCCTTGGCTATCATGTTTTACTTAAAACTGACCCATTCAGAATCAGCTGAAAAGGACCCACACAGCTCTTACTTAGGCCCTGGTCACAGGAATCTGATGTGAAGTTACATGCTATTTAGGTTTCGTTTCAGAAAAATAGGCAAATTAATTCAAATCTACCTTAGTGTGTGTATATATATGGACAATGGCAGTTTGTTTGGGAGAGAAAATGTTGGAGAAAATTCACCCTGTGTCCTCCCAATTGGTGAAGAAAGGTGGGTGAGATAGAGAAATTACTCAGAGGAATACGCTATATCTGAACATACCGTATTTGCCGGCGTATAAGACGATTTTTTGGCCCTGAAAAATATGCCTCCAAGTGGGGGGTCGTCTTATACGCCAGGTACATTTCAGA
>NW_017731385.1:293841-304550 GCF_001890085.2 Hipposideros armiger
CATCTTAGCTGTAGAGGGCGCAGCATCACTGGCCTTCATGTGGGATCTGAACCGGGGCCCTGCTGCTCAGAGCTGGCATCCCAAGCCAACTCCTAACCACTCGGCTTGCCCCAAATGTCTTGTTTTTCTAATCAAACTGTTTTTAACTTGTACGAGCATATTACTTCCAGTTCTGTCTGGTTCACTGATGAATAAGCATGTGTTATATGTGTAAACCTCCAATGGCCTGATTTTCAAGAACCTTTTAATGTTTGCAACCTTATGTCATGTATGGATTCTTAATTTCCTGCCAAACGGGCTGTTTTCTATTTCCTGAAAATATTTTCCTAACCCTGGCCACTTCTTCAAAAATTTTTTCTTAAATCTGCACAATCCTTTCCCTATTAGTATCCTGTGCCATCCAGCCCATCTGCTAGAGCATTGTTTCTTGAAGCGTGGTCCAAGGAATACGCCTGCATCCGAATATCCAGAAGTGCTTGTTAAAAATGCACATTCCTGGGGTGGCCGGTTAGTTCAGGTGGTTAGAGCGCAGCACTCATAACACCAAGGTTGCCAGTTTGATCCCCGCATGGGCCACTGAGATGTGCCCTCCACAACTAGATTGAAGACAACTACTTGGCTTGGAGCTGATGGGTCCTTGAAAAAAACACTGTTCCCCAATAACAATTTCTAAAAAAAAAAAAAGCACATTCCTGAGCCCTTTCCCAGAATACTCAGATTCAGTGGGTCTAGGATGGGATTTGGGAACCTGCAGCGTACCCCTGCTGCAGATCATAGTGTATTTCAAAAGCAGCACGCAAGTCTGGGGAGTCGTGTACATAGCCTTGAACACCCCAGTGGCATACAGTGGAATGTGTGTGTGTTGGGGGAGGGTAATTTGAGCAAAGGCACGAGACTGTCAGGCTCTAGGGTTCACCAGCAGTGGGACTAGCCAGTCTGCCCCTGCTTTCTGTGTGGATGCAACCCAAGGTCATGTGCATGTGGACACCAGTGTAACAAAGCCCGCCTTTTCTGTTCAGAGGGATAGATGCCCAAGACCAAAACACAAGGTCAAAAACAGTTTGATCAGCCTCTTGCAGTAATCCAAATCTTGATTACGCTTAGATCAGTTGTTAGTCTGCTATGTATGTATAGCTTCTACTTTCTATTGAAGGAGACTTAATTGCAGATGAGAGGAAATACAGTTGAGGCTCACAACCAATGTCTTGCTTGGTGACGAGGCATGGGTGTTACTGTTGTTTGTGCACATACTTTTTGTGTGTGTCTGTGAACTAATGGTTTGGTTTTTTGTTTTTTGGTTTTGTTTTTTCTTTCTGCAGAAGTAACAGTGTAATCCTGGCTGATGAAATGGGCCTAGGAAAGACCATCCAGACCATATCATTCCTCTCCTACCTGTTCCACCAACACCAGCTGTATGGCCCCTTTCTTATAGTCGTCCCTTTATCCACCCTCACCTCATGGCAGAGGGAGTTTGAAATCTGGGCACCAGAGATTAACGTAGTGGTTTACATAGGTGACCTGATGAGCAGAAATACGGTGTGTAAACAAAAAGAATTGGGATAGAATCTGTGTTATAAATGTATTTTGGAAATTGACCTAAAGCCATGGTAGTGTTTAAAATTGTGATTGTGACACTGCTGTACCCCTGATACTGGGAGATTTATGTATCACAAAAATGCAACTCAGATGTTTTTTTTAAAACGTGCTTATTATATAAAGAAAAGCAATAGCAATATATGAATGGAACGCTCTCTTAGTTGGATTGCAGCATTAAGTTTTATACTCTCTGTCCTCTGTATTTCCAAGACCGTTTTCTAAAGGATTCTAGATGGACTTGAATACCTTACAGAATTGATATTATTTCTGCTATTTCAGCAGAGAGGTATTACTGAAACTAATTGAGTTTGTTTCCCAACCTTTTAAAATGGTGAGGTTGCATAATTTAGAAGAAAGGAATGAGGGGAAGGGGACAAACGAACCATTTCAGGGCTGCAGAAATGAAAATTATCTGTTTGTTATCAAGCTTAATTTGAGCATCAGGAACTTAGAGCACAGGGACTTGCGTTTATCTTTGTTTCGCAAATCATTTCTTGGTAATTAAGTTTTTAAAAAACACCGATTATAATCCAGATCCTGTGCTGGGTGCTTTATGTATATTACCTGTCTTCAAACTATGTGCTATTCTTTCTAACCTACTGATGAAGATACTGACTCCAAGAGTTTAACACTTGTCCCTAGTCCATCCAGCTAGAATGTGGGGTTGGGATAGAGAGGTACCTGGTCCCATACCTTAGCTCTTTGGCCCCTGTAAGTTAAAATAAACTCTTTCTGGGGGATTACTTATAAGAGCAAGCCTTTAGGAATCCTCAAACCTCTGAGAACTATTTTATAATCATATTATTATGCTAATTTAAGTTGATTTGTAATAAATATTTTCCTTGTCTCCCCAACCCAAACACTGGCAGATGTTGTTGCCCAAAATTTGAGTTTCTAAGCCTATAGTAGTTCTTAGTTTTGTTGACCCATTTTTTTAACCATAAAAAAGAAAATAAAAACTTCCTAGATTATGCAGAATGGCTTGAAGCAATGCATATAGTGGTGAAGACAAAGAGGGTGAACCCTGAAAACCTGTGGAGTCGGAGCAGTTTCCTTCGAGGTGTCCAGTGCTCCCCCCCTCTCTTTGTTCTTTCTTCCCACTTGGCGGTGGTCACCTACATGTACCCCTTGCCCTGTTCTCCGGTTCCTATGACAACAAACGACAGGCGCTTTGTTATGGGCCATTGTGCTGGCTGGGTGTCCACTTACACCTCAGTAGGAATGTCTTACTTTCGTGTTTTTTCACACTGACATTTTCACTCATGTTCAATTGTATTTCCATCCCACAAGCCTCCCTTTCCTTTTTCTTGGGGGCCACCTCTTTTTGCTGTATGATTAATGAAATTTCTGACTAAGCCAGATGTCGGAATTTGTTTTACTTGTTCAGAAAACTATTGCCCTACCCAAAGAATAATCAAATTATATTTCCTTAAGAAAATTCTCATTCTGGGCTATCCCTAGATAAATTCAGTTCACCAGGGTTAAATTGCTGACAGAATGCATTTTATTTTATTTTGTCAAATGTGTCAGGTTGTTGGGGGCGGCGGGGTGGAGAGGATGACAATTTATTTGAATTCTGGCACTAAAGTGTTTGCTGCTTACTGATAAGATCTTTTAATTCTAACTCTTACTGTTGGATATTGTGGTTGCGTAGGTCAATTTAGAATGTCTTGTTATTCATTAAATTCTAAGCAGATTTATTTTTTATTCGGCATGTTTCTGTTGCATCTGTCACAGTACTTGCTGGTGATACAGAAAGCTAAAAGTAGAAATGGTATCTTAATTACCGTTTTCTCTTACAGATACGGGAATATGAATGGATTCATTCTCAGACCAAAAGGCTGAAGTTCAATGCACTCATAACAACGTATGAGATTCTATTAAAAGATAAGGTGTGTAATCGGTAGCTAACAGGCTAAATTTTGTAGCGTGACTTGTTCAAGTGGTGGAGTCTGTACTTCCTACTTGCCATGTTATTTTTCTTTATTTCTTTAAAACAGGCAAATGAGCAATCAAAAAATCCACAAGGAGTATGAAAGTTACAGATTACAAAAACAGAACCTTACAGTTGCAGGGGACCTTAAGTAGCTTAGTCCAGTTGAGTTAAACAGGACGAAAGCGTAGTGAGGCCAGTGACTTCCCTGAGATAGTCCTCAGTCATTGGGAACTAGGCTTGAGCCCCATCACAGGCATTTCCCATTAATCGTCGTTACGGCATTTGTCCGGAGCAGACAGTATGGATGGTCTCTGAGAAAGGAAGAAAAACGAAGCTGTTTAGATTACCTCCTTTCCACAGTCACTGAGAAATATATGTGGCAGGTGACCCCATTGGTGATAATAAGTGAGAACATGCTCAATTTGGTGGCTCTTGGTGTTTCGGTGCTTCAGGGTTGGGGTGGAGAACAGGCAGAGAAGAACCTTGTTTAAGGAGAGACCACAGAACCACTTGGTTTTTGTTTTTGTGTCATTTTTGCCCAGCATGCCAATTTTTGTGTCCTTACTTTGGGGCACGCAGCAATGCCTGCATGAGAGAACCTCCCCTCCCCCAATGCCTTTTAGGTGAGGACGTGCTCTTTTGAATAGACACCAATCTGGCGACCAACAGAATAAACAGAAGAGTCCTAATATACTTGAAGTCAGTGAAGAATCAATGTTGCTGTGTATACCTTTGTGATGGTATTTTTGTACAGAGATAATTAACACTTGACAGTACTTTTGGGTGCCCTTCTCACCTGGTGGCTCGTTCTGTTTTGTTTTTACTTTAGACTGTGCTGGGCAGTATTAACTGGGCCTTTCTGGGAGTGGATGAAGCCCATCGGTTGAAGAATGATGACTCTTTATTGTATAAAACCCTGATTGATTTCAAGTCCAACCATAGGCTCCTGATAACGGGGACCCCTCTTCAGAATTCCCTCAAAGAGCTCTGGTCCTTGCTGCACTTTATTATGCCGGAGAAGTAAGCTCCTTCCTGTGTATTTCAAAACATGCTAGAATTTCTGAAATGCCAATGCTTTTATTTTTTTTTTTTTTTAATAGACCGTAGGGAAAAGGGATGGCATGATTTGGGGGAAAGCAAAGCTTTAACTGAGGCAGGAAGAAAAGTAGTAAAATGCTCCATCATAAATGAGAGAAGGCACAGACATCAGCCTGTTAAGGAGGAAAGCATATTGTCTGCCAAACAATTTGAATCAGTTACTGCTTTGGGGAAATAATGAGTAAGCAGGAAACCTCAGACCTTCTCACTGTGGTTCTAAGATTATAACTGAAAAGAAGTGTACAAGGAACACAATCTGACAAGTACTAAAAATATCTTAAATCCAAACCTTTGATAACAGAAGCACCAGCTGTAGGTCTTATCCAAGTCTTGAACTCATTAAAGAATTGTGGAATGTCTTTATTGACAAGGTTTTTGTGGGAGAGATGATGTGCACATTTCATAAAACTTAAAATTATCCAGTGGTGTTCGATGATACCTAAAATGAAATCTAAATCTTGTTACCCTTATTTGGAAGGCCCTCCTGAGTCTGGCCTCCTGGACAGTCCTCTGACTCATCTCATACCTGTTTCTCCATCACTCAGGCTTCAGCCATCCTGGCCATTGTTTTATTCCTTTATCATTCCTTTTGTCTGGAATGATTTTCCCCCTCCGTATCTTCACATGGCCAGTCACTTCTTAATACTTTTGCCTCAGTTTGTATGACTACCTCCTTTGAGAGGTCTTCTCAGACCACTTATCATCCGTACCCTTTTTATTTTCTGTACGGCACCTCTCTTTTTCCTTATTTATTTCCTCATTCATCTTGTCATTAAATTATATGTTCAGGTGTAGCAGGGATCTTGTTTACTTTATATATTGCTGGTCCGCATTGCCTAGAATAGTACTTGACATGCAGTAAACAATTCAGTTAATAGTTGTCAGTAAACAATTCAGTTAATAGTTGTCAAATTGACGGGTAAATGCCCCAGAATTTTTTTTAAATTCAGAAGATATTTGAGTGCCTACTATGTGCTATAAACTGATCATGGCATTTCGGATAGCCTAATGATATACATAGAAATGGTCCCTTCCTCCATGTGTTGTTGAAGTTTTTTTCTTTTAAACAACCTGTTGAGATACAATGTACACCATTGTAAAATACACCATTGTAAGTATACAATATTTTCCTCACCCAAAATGTTCCCTCTTGCCTGTTTGTAGTTAATCTCTGCTACCTCTAGCTTTAGGCAGTCACTAAACAGCTTTCATCTCTATAGAGATTTACCTTTTCTAGAAATTCCATGTAAATGGAATCCTAATCATAGTCTTCTGTTTTTGGCTTCTTTCACTTAGCATAATATTTTTGAGATTCACCTGTGTCATAGTTTATCAGGAGCTATTCTCTTATTGTGGAGCAATATTCCATTGGATGTCTATCCAGTCACCAGTTAATGGACATTGGATTGCTTTAGTTTGGGATCACTGTGTCTGTGTGGACATACCGAGGGTGCCCCCAAAAATGTATACATGTTTTAAGAAAGGAAAAAACTATTAAAATTGTAATACTCAATATATACCGATAACAAAAGATGAATACAAGTCACGTTTGACTTCTGTAATTACAAGAGGTGCTCGGAGTGGTTACCATCAGCGTAATTTTAATAGTTTTTTCCTTAAAATGCATATACATTTTTTGGCACCCTCTGTATATTGTATTTATCTTGGTTGCATGCTTAGGAGTGAATTTGCTGGGTTGTTTGGAATGTATATAGTTACCTTCTTAAGAAAATACCAGGCTGTTTTCCAAAGAGACTGTTCCACTTTACATTCCTACTAGAAATGTTTGAATTTGCAATTTTTCTATATCATAGAGATGTATTGTCAGTCTTTTGGATTCTAGCCATTGTGGTGGGTGTGTAGTGGTATCTCAAGTTTTAGACCTTACCTGTTGATCTGTGTTTCATTTTGACTTTTTGTTTTATTGTGAGGACCTAAGTTCTTTTTTTGGGGGAGGGGCACAGAGATTTTGTAAGTCGTCCCACCCAGTGTCATTTGTTGAATAGAATATCCTTTTTTTTATTCAGTTGTCTTGGTACTTTCGTTGAAAATCACTTCAGACCATAAATGTAAGGGTCTATTTCTGGATTCTCAGCTCTTTTCCACTGATACACATTTCTGTCCTTATGCCAAGGCCCTGTCTTGATTACTGTAGCTTTATACTACTGTTTAAAACGGGAAGTATAAATTCCAAATTTGTTCTTTTTCAAAATTCTTTTGGCTACTAGAGCCTATGTATTCCCATATACATTTTAGGGATCAGTTTATTCTGAAAAAAAATAAATCTGGAATTTTGATAGGCACTGCAGTGAATTTATATATCGATTTAGGGAGAATTAATACTGAGCCTTCTAAGCCATAATTATGAAAAGTTTTTTCCCTTTATTTAGACCTGTAATTTTTCTCAGTGTTAGTTTTTGAGTAAAGTCTTAACACTTCCTTTTGTTAAATTTATTCCCTACTTTAATTTTGAGTGGAGTTGTTTTTTTTAACCTGAGTTTTAGATTGTGCTAGAGTAATTGAGTTTTGTATATTGATCTTGGATCCTGTGAACTTGGAGAAATTATTTCCACTGTTTTTGTGTTTGTGTTGTTGTTTGTTTATTTCTCAGTATTTTCTAGATACAGGATCCCATCTTCTCCAAGTTAAGGTGGTTGTACTTCTTTTCTTAGTGTGGATGGATGGATGCCTTTTATTTCTTGCCTTATACTGGCTAGAACCTCCGTGGGGAATAGAATTGGTAGGAGTGTAGAATGTTAGCTATAGAATTTTTATAGGTAACTTTTTCTCAGGCTGAGGACATTTTCTTCTATTCCTAGTTTTTGAGAGTTTTTATAATGAATGTGTATTGGATTTTGTTACATGCTTTTTTTCCGAGTCTGTTGAGATAGATGACCTTGTGGTTTCTGTTCTTTATTCAACCAGTGAGGTATATTACATTAGTTACGTTTTAGATGTTAGGTCAACCTTTCGTTCCTGGGATAAATCTGACTTGGTCATGGTGTTTAATCCTTTTTTATGTGTTGCTGGATTCCGTTTGCTTAATAGTTTGTTGAAGACTTTTACATCTCTGTTCTTGAGAAGATAATTAGTTTCTAGTGTGTGTGAGAGAAAGAGATCTCCCGCCACCCCCCGCCTGGCTTTGATATTGGAGTCATAGAATGAATTGGAAATTGTTCCCTCCTCCTCTATTTTCTGAAAGAATTTAAAATTGGTGTTATGTTTTCTTTAAATATTTGATAGGATTCATCAATGTAGCCATGTGGGCCCTAGCTTTCCTTTGTGGGAAATTTTTTAATGACTAATTCAGTTTCTAGTTATGGTTCTCTTCAGGTTTTTCTGTTTCTTCTTGGCTTAGTTTTGTTAATATGTGTCTTTCTAAAAATCTTTATTTTATCTAAGTTGTCTAATTTGTTGGCATGAAGTTACAGTATTTCCTTATAATCCCTTTAATTTTTGAAGGGTCAATAGTGATCTAAACAATTTTTTTATTATGATAATTGGTGTCTTGTCTCTTTTTCTTGGTCACGGTGGGTAAGGATTTAACAATTTGGGGATGTTACTAAGGCTCATGTTTACCCACCGAGCAGTACCTGATGAAATGCTTGGCCATTTATGAGTTCAAAAATGGCAGCAGACTCTATTGATGCCACTTGGCCTGGTGGCAGTGCTGGCATTTGCTGTCTGTTAACTTTCCATCTTATCAGAGAGCATATGCTTGATCTATATCTTGAGCCCACCCGTTTATTATTCTGGGACTTGACGGGCCTCAGCAGGGCAGAGCCACCTGGTGTCAGAGAGCAGAGCAGGCCCATGGATCAGGGACTGAGTTTCCACTTCTAGCCTCAGTTAATGACACGCTTTCACCTGCTGAGCTTCAGTCTGCATACAAAACGAGGCTAGTTCTTCCAAGTGCTTCGCGAGCGTTTTGGTGGCAAGACAACGCACGTTTTTCTAATCATCATGAAATAAATGGCCTTCATTTTTGAAAGAAACTTGATCATAATGTCCCATTCTGTATTTCTGACGCACATTCCTTAGTGAACCAAAGATGGTTGAATTAAGATTTAAAGATAATAAACTTTAATATATAGAGTCCAGGCAGAATTTTATGATGGGTGACAAGTTTTTATATTCATAAATAAAGTGTGTGTCCCCAAGTTCTCTTAGTGTTAAATTTGTTTCATTTGTATTGCTTCTTGTCGGGGCTGTATAGTCTTGTTTACTATCATTATAATCCATTAACTTTTGAATGTATGAACAGTGAAGGTTATTTATGGAAATTATCTAACTTTTACCTCTGAACGGTGACACTGTAATACTGCCACTGATTTTTCTTACACCTCTGATTTTTGTTTTCCCAAGAAATTGCAGCTTATTAAAAGATAGCTCGTGATTAATTTTTCTGCATAATACTTCATCACAATAACTTACTATGCTAACATATATACTAATTGCATTATATACTGAAATGTTTTGTGAACTCTAGATCCAGTCTCAGATTTGGAAACCTGCTGTTATCCAGTGTAGACTGATGGAATTAACTCAATTAATTTTCCCTTTCCTTTTGTTTTCCCCTTTCTTATAATCAAGAGATAGTGACTGATTAAATTTATCTTTCCATATAGGGAAGATTCATTTTTTTTTTCCAGATTTTTTTCCCCATTTAGTTCCTTTTAAAAGGAAGTTTTGTTGAAAAAATACTTTAACATTCTATGTGACTGAGCAACACTATACTGTTTCTTGTCTAGGTTTGAGTTCTGGGAAGATTTTGAAGAAGATCATGGGAAAGGGAGAGAGAATGGCTACCAGAGTCTACATAAGGTGCTCGAGCCTTTTCTTCTCCGGAGAGTCAAAAAGGACGTGGAGAAATCCCTTCCTGCCAAAGTGGAACAGATCCTCAGGGTGGAGATGTCAGCCCTTCAGAAACAGTATTACAAGTAAGTGACTGGCTGGGTTAGGCCTGAATGGGACCAAAACCAGTACCATGAAGCTGTGAGATAGATAATTGACAAATAAAGTGCTTTTTTCAGTCAAGCCTCAACACAGGTTTATGTGGCAATTTAGTAAATCTATGGTCAGAGGAAGTTTTATTATATTATTCTTGCTTTTTTATTTGGCTGAGAATGTGCACAGTACTTTTCATTATGTAAGTGTCTGAAGTATATGTGAATTCTTAGTGCTCCCCCTGCCCCCCCCAACAATAAGCAGGCACCTTTAATGCATTCATATATTTCATCTCTGCCAGCAATTCATTTATTAAGGATCTGCGATGCACTGGTAGATACTGGGGATAGGAAGGCGAATGGAACATGTTCCTGCCAGCGCCTTGTGGTTTAGCTGGGAAGACAGACTAGAGACGAATAAATTAAATTAGAATATAAATAATAGACTATAATTATATATATATATATATATATATATATATTCTATATATATAGAATAGAATATAAATAATAGAAAATAAAAAAAAATAGAATTAAAACAGTGTTGTTGAATGACTGAGGCACATGTAGGGGGCCATGCAAGTTCAGAAGGTAAAGCACTCACCTCTGTACTGAAGGGTGAAGATGCTCCTTTTTATCCCTTCAGGTGGCACAGGCAGGTTCTGCACTTGGTTTAGGTTATTATACTGAGGGTGCCAGAAAATATACACACATTTTTTAAGAAAGGAAAAAACTGTATTAACATATAGCGATAAAAGATGAATACAAGTCACGTTTGACTTCTGCAATTATAAGAGGTGCTCAAAGTGGTTACCATCAGCATCCAGACACTTCTGATGATGGCAAACTACTGCTTGAGCAATGTTGATCAAAACGTTAACATCGCTTAAAATGTGTACATATATGGTTTTTTGGCACCCCCGGCATGTTGAAAGCAAAATGATAGGTTTGGGACAGAGGGTGGTGTATAACGTGCTTGTCACAGGCTTTAGTTTTGATGATTTCAATTTAGATCTGGAATAACTGAAACTAAATGTATTGCCAAAAAAATGACAGTCTTTTTTTATTTTTTAAATTTTTTTAAAGGTTTCCAAGATTCAGTTCAGCAATCTTTTTTTTAGATTTTTTTTTTT
>NW_017731385.1:310725-313955 GCF_001890085.2 Hipposideros armiger
AATTTCTAATATTTTATTATGCCTGCACCATTATTTGTTTAACCATTTTGTTGGGTGTTTAGTTAAGAGGTTTTGAGCACTTTTAAAAGATTTTTTTGATACATTTTGCTAAATTACATTCTCCGATTTATGTTCATACTATTTTAAATGTGAATTTTCTTTTTATCTCACCCTGAGCAGCACTGAGTTTCATCATTTTTAATCTTTGTCAACATGATAATAGACACAAGTAACATCTTACGATGATTCATATTATCTTTGATAAGAGTGACATTGAAAATGGCTAAAATGACCGTTTCAGACCCTAGATTGATGTAGCTCAGGTCTGCCAGTTTTTGAGTGCCACTTCTGTGTCATAAAGGGGTCGGCCCTGGACAGACATGATCAAACCCCCTGAATATAGAAGTCTGGCTTCTTTTCCTGTGGCTTATCTAGCTTTTCGCCTGCCTCCTGCGCCTGTTGTTGTTATGAGCCCTCAGATGCAGGCCTGCCTCTCTCTGTTGTCATTGCTGTGGAAACTGGCATGTGTCAGTGCCTGGGTCCTTCCCCCATGTGGCTCTTCAGCCAGCCCTGCTCTGGTTGTCTCTGTGGTGTTCTATGGTGACTGAGGCCCTTTGGCCTCTCAGGAGTTCCCTCATGTGATTGTGAGGGCACCGTCTCTTTTTCCTCACCAGCCCATCTAAGGGATGGACATTTACATAATACAGTTTCCTTGTTTATCCTGACTGCCTTACATGGCAATAACGCACCTTTCCCAAAGAAAATCAGGATCTAGGCAGCTCATTGGAACGATCCCCCTGATAAATAACTTTGTCTGGTTCTTGTGAATGCTTGTTGTAGTAGTTTCAGCCAGGCGAGGACACTAATTCTTTTGCTTTTGTTGCCTTATCAGATCCTACTTGACTGCTTAGTTCATTGCACTGACTCTTACTTCTTAATCAAATGAAAATTCACTCTGCCATCAAAGTCCCTGACATTCTTTTAGCCTCCATAAAGTTTGTCCATCATATCTCACTTTTCTTCACACCTGCAGGGGTTTCCAGGTGTCAGGGCTTATTGGACTGTGAGACTGTTTCTGAGAAGGCCACTGCATAAAGTAGTATATTGCATTGTGTACAGGACTTCTGTTTCCTGCTCTCGACAAGGGCTGGTGGCCTGGGAATCAATTTGGCTTCAGCGGACACAGTCGTCATCTTTGACTCTGACTGGAACCCCCAGAACGACTTGCAGGCACAAGCCCGAGCCCACAGAATTGGTCAGAAGAAGCAGGTCAGTGGGGGGCAGCCTCTGGATATGGCATGGGGGGCTGGGCGAGGGGTTACTCAGGCCTCTCAGGATGTTTGCAGAGTGCTTATTTTCCTGTTTTGCTTTCATTTTCCCAAGGGTAGGTGTCTGTTTAACTAGTACAAAGAAGCTGTCTTTGGGGCAAAGATGAGCCTCTTATGGACTATTCTTTTTCACTGTTTGAAAAGTATGTCACGTACAGATACATGATGAATAGTAGACTCAGGACTGAAATTTCCCTTCTATTTCAATATGGAAAAGTTGTTAAGTACTTGAACATTGTTCAAGATAGTCTATTTGTATTATACATAACCAATCTTAGCTCTGAGGTATGTTGGAAAAGTACACACTTGTTTCCTTTGTATATGAATCCCAAAGTCTACTCAAGTATTGGGTAGCTCATTCGTTTCTTACTCGGCCACAGATTCAGTTTTGGTGAAATAACAGAGGATGCTAAAAAAATGTATACACATTTTAAGAAAGGGAAACTGTATTAAAATTGTAATACTCAATGTATACCAATAACAAAAGATGAATACAAGTCACATTTGACGTCTACAATTACAAGAGGTAGATTATTCTTTAGCCAGAATTTTATTGTTAGAACAGGGCTATAGTAACAGTTCTGTAAAGGCAGTTTTATTTAAGAATGTAATCTGCAGANACCTCACGGTCAGGCTCAGTTCATCCACATCTTCTGCATCCCCATTCCACCCCCATATCACTTGGCAGGGAATGGAGGGTGAGAGACAGGTGAAGGGGCTCAAAGGTACAAACCTGTAGTTATGAAATAAGTAAGTCCTCCCCAGGATGTAATGTACAGCGTGATGACTATAGTTGATAAAACTATATTTCATATTGAAAATTGATAAGAGAATAGATCTTAAAAGCCCTCATCGGAAGGAAAAAAAATTTGTAACCGTGTATGGTGAGGAGGGATGTTAACCAGACTTCTTGTGGTGATCATTTCACAATATATACAAATACTGAATACTTGTGTTGTACACCTGAAACTAATATAATGTTATATGTCAGTTATACTTCCGTTTAAAAAGTTAAGCACAATATCAGTACTGTTAACATGCCTAAAAAAGGTAATACTTCCCTAACATTTTTCTAATGTCTAGTGAGTGTATATATTTTCTTGGTTGTCATAGACATACCCTTCACTTGTTTGCATTGGGAGCTAAGTAAGCTCCATGTATTATGATGGCTGGGGATGTCTCTCCCATGTCCTTGCTGAAGTCCTTGAGTGAAGAAACTGAGTCTGTGTTGTATAGATTTTCCTCACAGCCTGGAGCTGGCTGATTCCCGGGGCATCACTGGCTGTTTTACTCTGAACACTCTGCGTCCTCTGCATTCCCAGATGAGTGTAGAGGGCTGATTAGACTCAGATTCAGTGTGAGTGCTTCATAGAATACCACCAATTCTTATCTCTTTGAATTCGAATAATATTACCGTCATCTTCATTTGCAGATGGATTCTGACCAGGAATTACAAGGCTCTTGCCAAAGGAACAAGGGGCAGCACATCTGGCTTCCTTAATATTGTGATGGAACTGAAAAAATGCTGCAACCACTGCTATCTGATTAAACCCCCCGAGGAGAATGAGAGGGAAAACGGGCAGGAGATTCTTCTGGTGCGTGCTTACCTTGTTCATAATTATTTAACTTCTGTAGATGCTTTTTATCAAAATCCTCCCTTTTCTTCTTGAGGACTCTTCAAGGGGTATCCAAAGAGGCTTTAAAAATAGGTGAGAAAAAAGTTACATAGCTAGGAAGACTCTGGGAAGTACAGTGTCATCAATAACAGGGAAAGAGCATTTCAGGAATTGCTTGTCAGACAGATTGGCAGACAGCTCAAAAATGTTAAAGATGTTTATAGAAAATAGGAACTCTCAGAGATTAAGGGCAGATGGAAGTTTGGTTTTGAACATGATGATCTAA
>NW_017731385.1:316530-318711 GCF_001890085.2 Hipposideros armiger
AGGCTTTGTATGTACAGCATTTGGGTAATCTTCACTGTTTATTTTACATACATAATTTCTCTATAGTGACCTTTTTCTTTGACCTAGAATGGACATGCACTCTAATAAAAGAGTTGTATATACTAGTAACTGCCAGAGGCTCCCTGGAAGATGCATTTTGGTTACTTGAACACTTTGGTCGAATTTTAGAGTGCAGTTGATAGAAAAGATAAAAAAATGGGGATATATGATCAACTTAATTTTAACATTTTCATTGTTATGGCAAAATGTTTTCCAAACAAAATGATGAAAGTAATTTTTTGGTTTGTGTGGCACTTAATCACCGGCCCAATGTTCAGCCCCATTAGCTAAGAAGCATCATTTTTCTGCAGGAGCTAATTATGATGTGACCAGGGGAGTATTTCCTCATTTCTTCAGTCCCCACAGATATGGAAGCACAAAAACTCTCTAAGCACAGCTTGGCTTGCCTTTTTGTTCTCACAGGCCCTGGCCACCATGCTGATCCCTGCATAAACCCAGGTAGCCCTTTGAATCAGGAGCTCCTGACCTTGAGTCTGTAACCGGAGAGCTTGGGGCAAGCAGTGTGTGCTGCTTAAGCACAGCCCCTTGGCAGCCTATAGCCCGTGCATTTCTGCTATTTTTACCCAGTGCGTGTTGGACTGATAAAGGTTGCAGGTCTGGTGT
Source organism: Hipposideros armiger (assembly GCF_001890085.2). NCBI lineage: Eukaryota > Metazoa > Chordata > Mammalia > Chiroptera > Hipposideridae > Hipposideros > Hipposideros armiger. Next base: position 317,215 of record NW_017731385.1, read on the forward strand.
TCTATTCTGAGTGTGGCTGGTCTTCCTACCCTGTGATTTATTTTTGATCTTCCTACCTTGTGGTTTATTTTTACAGCGTCTGGATGGTTCCATCAAGGGAGAAATCCGAAAACAGGCGCTGGACCACTTCAATGCAGATGGGTCTGAGGTACACCACACATGACTTTTTTTTATTGGGGCAGCTTGGGCTCTGTGTCCAGGGCACAGCCTTGGAGCTTAATGTATTCTGTTTCAGAAACAGTTCACAGCACAGCTCTCCTGTGTTGGGAAGGGAATGCGAAATCACTAATGTAAAAGATGCCTCTTAAGTTTCTTGTTCCTCTGGAAAAGCACATGCATGCCTGTGTATCTCCTTTGGCGTGGATTAATTACAGAGTCGTTGTCTTTTTAACTGCGTGTTTTCTGGTGACTTCCAGACACCAAGTTTCTAGGCCTAGGAGAGCAGCAAGGGTAGGGGAGGGCTGGCCAGTAGGGTTAATTTTGACATGTATGTTATATCAGAAGGTTCTGGCGTGTGATTTTTTTGGGCGACTTTGAGTCTTGAAATGTTTGTTGGCCATGTCTCAAATTTTTTGGGCCCTGCTATGATGTGACTTAATGTTCTTGCTTTGGCAAACAGCAGCATTTCTAAGTGTCCAGCTTGAATGTGGCATGATAAAGTATTTCATTTTCGAGACACACAGAGGAGAGCCACTTAGGGCAAGTTAGGAACGAGGGTACCATTGTAGTTTGTGCTTATTCAGCTATTAAATACCACAGGATTTGGGAGAAGTGGGGAGAAGGGGTTGACTGTGGGTAACGTCGTAGCAGTGCGTAGAGGGAAGGGAAGCAGCGGGGAGAGCCAGACGTCAGCCTAGATGAGTTCTGGAGAGAATGTTAGCACTTCTGAGGCCTGGGCCACTGTTTCATATAGAAAGAACAGATTGGACTTTTCTGCTTCCTGAAGCGTTTTCCACTCTCTTAATGTCTGCCTGAATGGTATGCCTTCTGCCTCCAGAATTATACATAGTCCTGCTTAGACTATTGTGTTCTGGCTGCTTCAGCCTAAAATTTTAGTTCTCCTTAAGAAGCTTTGGGCTCTAAGCAGAACCAAGGCTCTGAAAAGTTAAGTAGAAGAGGGATTGAATGACTACAAACATTGATAGTCATGTAATTCCCATTCCTCCTTTCTCTCCTTGTTTCCTCAACTGTAAAATCATGATAATTCTAATACCTACCTCACAACACTGCTGTGAGGATTAAATGAGGGATCAACATACAGCTCTGAGCACATTGCCTGCCACCTAGTAAGCTCTTGATAATGTTAGCTATTTTTCTTCTTAGTGTTTGTTGTAATTGGCTTTGGGTTCTCTACTCTTAGTTTAAAAAATAAGCATGAGTTGAGTATTTCATATTGCCCTTTCTCAGAAGACAGCTAGAGTTGCTTTTTTAACAGTTCTCAGTTGCTCCCCTTGCCTTCATGGCTATCTATAGAATATAAGTTCTCTACCATTTTCT
>NW_017731385.1:321081-330379 GCF_001890085.2 Hipposideros armiger
CTTGCAGGTAAATATTTATCGCCTGGTTACCAAGGGGACCGTGGAGGAAGAGATCATAGAAAGGGCCAAAAAGAAGATGGTATTGGACCATCTGGTGATTCAGCGCATGGACACCACTGGCCGGACGGTCCTGGAAAACAACTCGGGAAGGTCGAAGTGAGTGCCAGAAAGATCGGGGAGGTGGTAGCAGAGTCAAACTGATTTGACATCAAATTCGATAGAATTCATTCTAATAGGATTTTGTACAACAGACATTAGCCCTTTAATTACTGGAAAAGGCCAAGCCAAGACTGCAAGCAAAATGGCATATGCATTTTATTTTGTTTTCCCTATTTTTTTCTTTTTTTCTTTTATGCCCTTCTCTTGCCTTTTGCCTTTGGCTCTACATGTGACATATGCCACAGCAGCAGCAGCGGCAGCTGTGTGCTCTCCATTAGGCTTTCATCATGGCACAGTGTTGCCTTGAACTTCTCAGCGGTGAGAAAATTGAATTGGCAGCTAGCTGGTTTCTTACTGTTGGTAAAAATGTTTGTGTGGAGATGATTATTTTTTCCATTGAAACAGAAGGCTAGGGAAGGAGAGTAGTCAGATTTCAATTAGCTTTGTTTGGAAGTACAATTATTTCTCTTAGAGTTTACGTTTTGACCAAATTGCTAAGTGTCTTCTGTGTCAGTCCTGTAGCTTGTTTTATAAGTGAAACCCAATGAGCCTTCCCAACTAGAATCTTTTCAGATAATTTTCCATCAAAGAGGAACCTAGGTGGGAGGATCTTGGTCCTTTTAACTTTGGAACAGACGTGAGTAGGTTGAAAGTTCTTGGCGAATGATAACTTTCTGAGCCAAAGGACACAGAGAACTTTTCTCCTTTCATCCTGCTAGTGACATTTTTCGCTTAACCACGTAATAGACAAGACAACAGGAAAATAATTGATTTCCCAGTCTTCAGCCGGGCGAGGTTTACCACCACAAACTCATTCTGCAGATTTTAAAAATGAAATAATTTGAGAGATTATTTTTTTCTTGTGGCAGAATTTATATTTTCACCGGTAATTTGACCCCTTTATGAAGGATCGATACATAGAGATGTAGCATAATAGAACTCCATAGAGGTTATTTGACATTCCTAAGACATTACAACTACATTTTACTTTTACAGTTCAAATCCTTTTAATAAAGAAGAACTCACAGCTATTTTGAAATTTGGGGCAGAGGATCTCTTCAAAGAGCTTGAAGGCGAGGAGTCAGAGCCTCAGGTAATTAACAATGAAGAAAACAATTTTTCTTGACAAGTATCTGTGAACATCTAAATTTTCCTGGAAGTAGATTCTGAGCCTGTGTTCTATGCTTTTATAAAGAAACAGGGATTACTTGAAGGACATAGTTTTTGTTGTTGTTGTTGTTGTTTTCTTAAGAGAGCAAAGCTTTTACTACATTGAGTAGGAAAGAATGAGAAAAGCATTCGAGGATTCTGTTCTTGGTCTTTTTTATTCCAGGTATATTTCTTGTAATTTCTGAAGTTTTACCTTATCATTTGTATAAATAATAGTTTGAAACATTAGATATATGTAAAGGATACAAAGCTGAGACTGTAAAAGAAAATAAAAAATGGAATGTCAGAAAGACACAAACATTTTCAGTAAGTGCTGTGACCACTGTTGGCTTTTTTTCTTTTTTTACCATACCTGTGTTGCTGTTTTCTTTCAGGAAATGGATATAGATGAAATTTTACGTTTGGCTGAAACCAGAGAGAACGAAGTGTCAACAAGTGCGACAGATGAGCTCCTGTCACAATTTAAGGTAAGGAAATTGTGGAAAGTTCTTTTAAGGTTGATTACCAGGTGGCCTATGGTATTTGGATATGACAGAAAATTAAATGAGATTAGGAATAAATGCAGAAGCTGGGCAGCAGGTAAATAGGAGGTGACAGCATTCAGTATAGATATTAAAAAGCTAATGAAGAGTAGAGTGAAGATAACGTATGGGATAAAAGGATCAAGCAGAGCAAGGTTTTTTTTTAAAGATGTGACCATGTTTCTAGGTTGAACTTCTAGGAAAGAACTTGAGAATAGTGAGGTATGAGGAGACTGGAAGAGGTGTACTCAAAAGCACAAATGGAGAACTTGACCTTTCGGAAGAAAAAGGAAAGTTCACTTTAGGGAATAGGAGGGTGTAGAAGATGTGGGAGTTCGAGTTGGTGACCTCAATTACCACTCAAGTTAAGTGAAGCGTTTGCTGAGAAGTGGAAAGGATCTGGGACGGCCCTGGGTGGGGCTGAGAGTTTCGGGGAGGAACGTGATAGGAGGCAGAGCTGAATTTAGAAGACAGGCTTCACTTCACATGGGAGCCAGTCAGCAGGTCGTATGACCTTCTCCAGCAATCCTTGAGGTCAGAAATTGGATCAGTTGGTGATCCTAAGGTGGGAGATGGGCTTGGTAGGCACAGGAGAATCACAAAGGGGCAAGTTTCCCAGGTTCAAGGGAGAACGTGGTTGAAAGGCTTGACCACGGGTTGGCTCCACGCAGGTTAGAGAAGCAGGGGAGACCTGGAGGTTACGGTGATGGCAAAGTGTGACAGACCCCTTAGGAGGGAGGGGGATGTGGGCCAAGTGTTAAGGAGGAAGCAGCATCGTGCAGTGAGGTCCAGGGCTGGTCACAGATAGACATTGTCTCAGTGGAAAAACAAGGAATCGAGTGACCCAGAGAGAGCTGTAGGGTCGGCTAATGTGTCTGAAGATGAAGGTGATTAATAGTGTTTCAACTGGATTCCATTTCTATGACTGCTGCTCTCAAACAGAAGTAATCCTCATGATGATTGTCTTGGTCAGAATATTATATGAGTGTTTAGGTGTAAAAGTTTCTGCATGCTGCAGATTAATCAGAAGTCACATTACTGGTGACTCTGGCCTTTGTAAAGTCCTTGTGGCCATTATGTTTTCAGCACCCGGTTAAGGGATTTGAATGAAGTAGGATCTGCTTACTGTAGGGACTCTTTTTCTGGAGTTTTTCACTGAATTGACTTCATTTTTTCCAGTAATCCTTACTTTTTTTTGTGTTACCCTATTTTAACATGTTGCAGACACTTTTTGAGATAATGTAAGATTTCCATTTTCTTGATAATGACCAACACTTATATAACTCTTAGTATGCTTCAAGCACTGTTTATAATGCTTTATATATATTAACTCTTCAAGTCCTTAACCACCGTAGATGTTATCTTCATTTACGGATGAGGAAACTGAGGCACAGAGAGGCTCAGTAGGTTTCCTTAAGGTCACACATACATGGAATCGTGATTACCTCCTAGGCAGGTGGTCTGGCCTGTTGTCTGGCTCTTAACCACTATGCCACCTTTGGAAAAGTTAAATTTCCAACTGCATGAACGACTGACAGATAGATGTATATGCAATGTTGATATTTATATGTCGACCAATATCATTTTCATCTGTGTTTTAAGACTGAGACCTTGAAGTAATTACAAACAGTGTTTAAGAGGTTGGTCAAATGATTCATTTCATAATACAGAAATGTTAAATTTTCAGTCTCAGGAATTACACCTCTTGTCGTGGAATTTAAAAAATCTGATGATGAGGATCACAATATCCATGTTGGAAATTAGACTTAATTTTGGCCAAAAGACATCAAGTTCTGACTTCACTGTCAGTTCCAAGTGATTGAGGAATGGAACTCCCAGAAGCCCTGCTGTACTTCATTAGACTCATAAGGCCTAGGTGGGAAGGAATACGAAGAATGTGGAGCCAGACCTGGGGCCTGTGCACTGCCCCTCAGAGGCTGGCTGGAGCTGGCCCGTGTTTCTGTGCAGCCACAGTCTGAGCCTGAAATCCACTCAGGTGGTTTTCTTTCTGGGACACATATTGTTTCAGTACAAATAGATATCGGATACTAAATATTTGATATAAAGTAAATGGAGTATTCCTCCAGGTTTGCTTGAACGCTTTTGCATTTTATGTTCTCATTTTCATTCCTAAGACTGAAGTGCATTTTGAGCAATGAAATTATTATATACCTTTTGCTTCTATACTTTTGATAAAAAGGAATAAAGAAACAAGTTGGCTAGATGATAGCTAGTGGTTTGAGTTAGGCATTGTTTCACATGAGCTCTATTCAGTACCCACTTAAATTTTATAGAACTGTAAGTTCGTAATAGATTAGTATTAGGTATTCAGCATTTTGTAATCTAAACAAATCTAAAATTTCTAATTAGTATCTTTTATTAGAAAATGTGTGATTTAGCAACAAATCTTCCAATAGTTACAAGAATTTATATCGTTAGATCTGGTTCCCTACTTTTCAGTGAGATTTCTGATGAAATTGAGGTTTTGGCAACTTACTGTGGGGAAGATACGGGAGAGATTCGTAGGAGACTGATTCTTTGGTTATGTAACATCATAGGAGTCCTCATATTATTCGTAGCACCCTACTTAGGTGAAAGCCGCTATTGTGAGCTGCTGTCTCAGTAAACGGTGTTTGGGAAATAGGGAAATGTCAGTTGCCCATTTGTTTCAAGGTCGCCAACTTCGCAACAATGGAAGATGAAGAAGAGCTGGAAGAGCGTCCTCACAAGGACTGGGACGAGATCATCCCTGAGGAGCAGAGGAAGAGAGTAGAGGAGGAGGAGCGGCAGAAGGAGCTGGAGGAAATTTACATGTTGCCACGAATTCGGAGTTCCACTAAAAAGGTGACCGAGTGAGATGAAAGATAACGCGTGTCCGTATGATAACTTCTGCCGTAAAGGCTGCCAAAGTGCTGGCGGTTCAAGGAAGGGGCCCTGACCTGGAGGATTTTAGGGCAGCCTCGCAGAGGACCATGGAAAAACGCCCAGGGCGCAGGAGGCATTTCATCTCTGCTCGGTGGCTCTTTGTGAGATGGCCGCACAGGACTGGAGTTTGACAGAAGTTTGCATTTTGTCATCGACTTTAGAACCAGCAATCCTAATGATTTGTTCCTAATTGGCAAACCTTTTTTTTGCCTTTAAGTGTTTTGTTCGTAGCAGTTGGTGTAAATACTCGGAAGAGATTATGGAAGTGTGCTTCACAGCTTATGAAGCACCAGCACAGGCACTATTGAGTTTGATGTTTGTAACAACATCGAATTAGGTAGTTACTACCCAATTTGTTGGAGATAACAGATTGGGGTTTGGACAAGATCTTGGAAAATCAGCATTAGCTAATAGTAGCTATTACTCATTCTGAGTACTCACTCTGTGCCAGGCATGAGTTAGTGGATTCACACTTACTGACTCATTTAATCCTTATGAAAACCCTAATTATAGGTGCTATTATTCTCATTTTACAAATGGAAAATGAGGGCAAGTAACTTGCCCAAGGAAGTCACCATGAACCTATCATCCAAGTATTTATATCTGTTTACTTACTATGTTATGATATGTCTCTGGAAGTGTGACGATCCCAAGCCAGACGTACCTTCATTACATGACATCTGCCTCCTTCTCATTAGATTGACTTGTCTGGTGTGAAGGGACGTTCTGAGTACCAAAGAATTAGGGTGGGCTGGTCTTTGTCCTCAGACTTCTTGCACCCAGCATTTGTTACAATGTGACTTTGCCATTTCAGGCTCAGACAAATGACAGCGACTCTGACACTGAGTCTAAGAGGCAGGCCCAGAGGTCCTCTGCTTCCGAGAGTGAGACAGATGACTCTGATGACGACAAGAAGCCAAAGCGTAGAGGGCGCCCCCGGAGTGTGCGGAAGGACCTGGTGGAGGGATTTACTGACGCGGAGATCCGCAGGTTCGGGCCGGCTCTGCTCTCACTTGGGCTTGCTTGGGGGAGGGCATGCCATTGACCTTGGGCTGATGGGACCCCTTACACTTAGACAGGGAGGGCAGAGGCCAGTACCGACCAGAAAGGCACAAGAGACCGAGTCATACAACATCCCAGATATGCTTCTCTGCCTCAGTATTATTATTATTTTTTAAGGAGGCTGCAGCTCACAGTGGCCTATGTGGGGATCAAACCGGCAACCTTGGTGTTACCAGCACCACACTCTTAACCAATTGAGCTAACTGGCCACCCCTCTCAGTATTAGTTTGAAGCAAATCCCAAATGTCATATTATTTCAGATGTAAGATAGTTCAGTGTATATCAGGGAGAAATGTAGAGTTGCAGAATAATCCTCAGGTTCACTTTCACACATAATACTTTCCTTCCTAATCCTTTTATCCACGCTGTTATTTTCATATTGTTCCTAAGTTATTGTCACATTCATCTCCATTTTCTTCAGTTACCATGCCCTCGCATTCCATTTTTCCCCCATAGTATCCCTCCTTACACTCTTACCTAACCAGATTATTTTAGTGATTTGGCACGGCATGTCACAGTGAGGCCCTTGACGTATTGTGACATCTTGCTTTTTATTGACAGTGCTCGTGGTTAGCTGTAGGGAGTGGAGCACGAAACACGTGGATTGGCGTACAGCATGGTTTGCCTGGAGACTTGTAGGATAGGTTGGAATTTGGTTGGAGTTAAGGTTGGGCAGGAGTCAACAGAATTTCCAAAATAGTTTTGCCTAAGAAACTTTAAATCATATATTGTACTTTGCCTCATTCCCCAAAATATTTGAGGCAGTCTTAAAAATTGTATAGTTGTATTATTGACCAGAAAATGATGAAAAATATTGCTGTATGGAATTGAAAGTAACAGTAGTGGACCGAATAGACCAATTAACTATTTTGGGGGTTTTATCACAAAATGTGTAGTGATTGAATCATCCATTACAAAACTTGTACCTTCGAAAAAGGATAATGTTAGAATTAAGTCACCATTCTCAATTACGTCCCCAACCGGTTTCATGATCAGTCACTGAGAATAAAGTTGATCTTTAGTTTGAATAGATTTTCACCACTCATTATTTTGAGTTGGCCATTTTCAAAGGCAGTAAACATTCATCCATTTAGTGCCTATTGTAAGGATTGGGCCCAGTCTATTTTTCAGTTTACATGGCTCATATTTTTTCACAGGATATATTTGCAATAACATAGCTAAAGTCTCTGTTTTCTTAATGTGTTTTTTTTTTTTCAATCATCTTTCTAGGTTCATCAAAGCGTATAAGAAGTTTGGCCTCCCCCTTGAACGGTAAGTTAATAATTGTTCCTTATCTGCGTCTCTCACTGTTGGGTTGCAATTGCTTCTGGCTTACAGTCTGGCACCTTTAGGTGGCCTGATGTTTATTAGACATGAATGTATTCCATGCTCCATATGATTTAGAGATCCGCAAAACACATAATAGCAATAACTGTACTTTGCTCCTAAGAAAACACTGCAATGAATGGAAAGCAGGCTGGAAAAGAAAAGAAAAGACAAGAAAGAGGGCACCGGGGAGGCAGATGAGTTTAAAATAGTCTTCTGGCACTTTCCTGCTACCGTTATCAGACAGCCCATGTGGTTCACAAGGGAAACCGAGCTCTTTCCCCTCTGTTGTGAAATTACGGACTATTCCAAGGCACAGTTCTTTATGATGGAAAATGAGTGATTGAGCCCTCAGTAGCTGTTGCAGAGTTCTTGTCGGAATAATCAATTAAGGAATGGAGAGAAAAGGGTCTTTTTAGGAGCTAGTTTATAGGAGACCAGATGGTATCTCATGTGACTTCAGTGGGCACACGGCCCTGTATTGCTTCGTAGGAACAAGTTTATCTGAGACCAAGTGGTATTTTTCACGTGACATTAGGCAAGTGGGGACAGGGCCTTGAAGTGTCCCCGTCCTTGTGTGTCCCCAGGCTGGAGTGCATAGCCCGCGATGCCGAGCTGGTGGATAAGTCCGTTGCAGATCTGAAGCGCCTTGGGGAGCTGATTCACAACAGCTGTGTGTCGGCCATGCAGGAATACGAGGAACAGCTCAAAGAAAATGCCAGCGAGGGTAAGTCACCAAGCCACCCCTGGGATCCTCCAAAACCTGGCACTTGCGGACTTGAGTTTGTGCTGCGCAAGGGCTTTGCTTAAAAGAGCTTCCCTTATCCTGAGCTGTGTGTTCTGATTGGCCTGTGTGTGAGCTCAGTGCTGTAAGAGCCCACAGATTTACCTGCAGAAGGTGCAGAGGGATGAACAAGATGAATGGCTTTTTTTTTTTCCTGTTTATGTAGCTATAGAGAGTTTATATTGGTTTGAATGATGTAAAGACCTGAATGGGCAAAGCTAAGCGGACACATCTGTATTTTGGCTGTAAAGGAGGATATCATAGACCACAAGCACCAGTCATTGTCTTGGATATACTTATACGTTTTGTTTTGTTGGAACAAACTTACCGAGTGGATAGAATAATGGGAATGAAATAATCGTAAACATTTTTGTTACAGTGAGATTTTCATGGCACTAGAATTTGTTGTCATTGGAGGTGACCTATAGTATTTTCTGTTACACACCAGAAAATGATTCTGCCTGTCCTCTCAAAGCAGGTATGGGAGGCTAGTGAGGAGAGAGCTCTGGCATCCTAAGGTTAAAGGAAGAGAGAGCTGTGACACTCTTATGGTTAAAGAACACCTCCTAGCTGAACCTTAAAGACCTGAGGGTGTTGTCATTCTGGCTCACCGGGCTGTTTCCCCCATTTTGTCACCCTTCAGCCCACTAGAGGCAACTCAGGAGGCTGGGCCAGCTGTGGTTAAGTGTTCTGGTCTTGGAGGATGCCAGTTTCCCTGGAATCTCCTTTCTTTCATTTCTTAGCTGCAAGATGGGAGAAAAGTGGTAGCCCCTCAATGGTCTCATTTGGAAAATGGAGTAGTAATAGTACCGACCTCAAAGGTTTAGATGATTACTTGAATTTCAGTTCCTTACATGTAATGTGCTTGTAGTGTTAGCATAATGTTACCATTAGGTAAAGAAGTGTTTGTGCTTTGGGATTTTCTTTTGAAGGATGTTACTGAAGTAATAGAATTTAAAAATATCTTAAATATAGGGAAACAATTTTTGGGGGGAAATATTCTCTTTTTTCTGTAAGAGAAACTTAAATCACTTGAGTGTTTTGGACAATGATGCAAATATGTGCTTTTATAGCACCCGGAATACATCCAAAAGTCAACCTTAAGTTCACACAGTGTTTTTCTTTTTTCATTGTCATTGTTTTCTATAAGAATTATGTCCACATGGCTCAGAGATGAAAAACAGGTCTCCCTATTTCTTGTCTCTTTCTAGAAATTTAAAAATACTTCTGTACAAAAAATGAGCAGTAATGTTTTTTCTCTCCCCTTTGAACAGAAACAGTAATGCAGCATGCACACTGTCTGATCTGCCTCGCTCTGTTCATCTCACAGCGTATTTTGCAGAGATTTCCT
>NW_017731385.1:332364-335008 GCF_001890085.2 Hipposideros armiger
TCACAGCTAGAATGAGGGAGGAGAAGGGAGAGGGTGTAGTTCGTGCAGATTTAAGAATAAATCTCAGGTTTCTGATTTTCAGAGCAGGGCCTTTCCCACTTTGCCACATTGCTTTCCAGCACTCTTCAACCTTGTTGGAATAGCATTTGCAAGTGAAATTCTAGTGAAGTCCCTAAATAATTGTCTGTAATGTTAATGCCATTTCATCGACTTCCATGTTTAAAAAACATGAAAACTTTTCTCAGACTCTGAGCCATCTTTCCCGTTATAGCCAAGTGTCTTTCTCTCATGGATTTCAACTTGGACTCTGGTTTGGGTTGGTTGGGTTTCATTTTTTACCTCTGGGATTTTAATTTGAAACTAGGGCTAGGATAACCTTTCCATGACATCTTTTGTTCCTCATTTCAAATGTGTTATGTTAGGTCTGAACTTAACCTTATACTTCTTAGTAGAGAAGATCATCTTTAAAACACTTTCTTTTAAAAACTGTTAAAGGGATAGAAAAACACAAGAAAAAAGCTTCACTAATACTATTCCTTCAGCAGCTTCTTTTGTTAATTTTATTAATTGTAGAACTGAAGTATAAAACAAACAGGAAGTAATAAAGTTAAAAACACTAACTGATGAAAAAACTAAATTTAAAAAAACTGAATCATTTAGAGGTTTCTTTACAAACAATAATTGAGACAATTTTTTTTGCCTTATAGGTTATATCTTTGAATTAAAATAAGACAGAAGTGTATTTTCAAGGGAGTATGCAGTTAGGGTTTGCTGATAGCTGTTATCTGTGGAACTTCAGAAATTCTTATTTAATGTGAAATTGGTTTATTTTATTTTATTTTATTTTATTTTTACTTAGGGAAAGGACCAGGGAAAAAGAGAGGCCCAACAATCAAGATATCTGGGGTTCAGGTTAATGTGAAATCCATTATACAACATGAAGAAGAGTTTGAAATGCTGCATAAATCTATTCCCGTGGACCCTGAAGAAAAAAAAAAGTAAGTATGTCACGTGCCCGCGCTTGGGTGGTTGTGCCACAGGAAAATAGCCTGGAAGTTACAGTTATGCGTAGTTGTGTGGTGTTTTCATTGTCTCTGCTGTAACACACCATTGTACCTTGGCCATGGTCATTTCTGTTCCTTTCCACATCAGAAAAGCCCCTCCTCCAATGCCCTCCTTGACATCCCTTCAGGTACTGCCTCACGTGTCGCGTCAAAGCTGCGCATTTCGACGTTGAGTGGGGAGTGGAGGATGATTCTCGCCTCTTGCTGGGAATTTATGAACACGGTTATGGGAACTGGGAGCTCATTAAAACGGATCCAGAGCTTAAGTTAACCGACAAAGTAAGTAACCCTGTGACGCTGGAGACTCCTAGATTCGTTCATCTTTTTATATCGATTACTTATTTTTAACTATTTTCCGGGTGGAGGGGGCATCAAATCGGACATTAGTACAATAGTAAACTCCTGGGATTTCTTATCCTTGGAAACGTTACAGCATCTTTAGTGGACTGTGGCACTGTTTCGTAGGTGAAGAGAATAGCCAGGTAATATTTTGGGGAAATTACAGGAGAAATCTTAAAGTTCTGATTTTTATTATAGGTTAGTCTCATTGCAACAAATACCAGGGTAAGATGATTAATAATACAAACATTTCTCGGCCTTAGTTGTTGGCCCTTTGTTTAAAACTGTATGTGAATCAACTGTATTTCACTTCTGCATACAGAGAAGCAATGAGCCACACCTTGGTGTTTTTTGTAATGGAGTTAAAAACCTCGGCTGGTACTTCTCCCACCAAACCTAGCCTCCCACCCTATCCATAATGCAGATCGGGCTACCAGGCAGTAAGGCCGTGCTCAGAGCTGTAAGCAGGGAAAGCTGACTGGCTCAAATTCTAGTGGGATGTGCTTCTGGCAGGGCTTTTCCTGGCACGTCAAACAATGCTCATCCCATGTACGATGCTCTTAAGAGGGTGACAGCACCCTGCCATAAGCACTGAGACCGAATCCAGTGTGGCCTGAGAGGTCCGTCTGTGGTAGCGGGACGGACGCTGTCCTGGCATGGCTCAGTGCTCTCCGGCAATGCTCTAAGAAGCATTTTCAATCTAAAACGAAGCTTTAACCTAGCTCCAGGGATTCCCTGCTCCTGGAAGGAGGAAATCCACGACGGCTGGGATGGTCTAGCAGATGAAGCCAACAAGCCCCTCCTACCTGAGTTGTTCTACCCTGTTAACAGCACAGGTAGGAGCCAGTGGGAGAGCTGGACTTCTCCATCCCATTTTGTAAAACGAGAACGGCTCATGAGGGATGTTCAGTGACTGGGAGCCATGGACATGAGATAGGATCTGAGGCTGTGTCTGTATTTCGGGTGGCTGGGGAGGGAAAGGACTGCTCAGTTCTTTGTCGCCTCTTGTTTATCCTGATCCACTAACCGGGACATGGGTGGTGGCGGGTGCTTTTCTTCCTCTCCTGTTGAAGATTCTGCCTGTGGAGACAGATAAAAAGCCTCAGGGGAAGCAGCTGCAGACCCGAGCAGACTACTTGCTAAAGCTGCTCAGGAAGAGTCTGGAGAAGAAGGGGGCCGTGTCGGGCGGGGAAGAGGTGAGTGCGGTGGGCAGCTGGGCATCCTTCGGGGGTCTGAGGCTC
>NW_017731385.1:337338-340693 GCF_001890085.2 Hipposideros armiger
ACAGCCCTGTTTGTCTTCTAGGATGATGGCTTAGAAAAAAGTCCGATGAAAAAGAAACAGAAGAAGAAAGAGAACAAGGAGAACAAGGAGAAACAAATGAGTTCCAGGAAAGACAAAGACGGGGACAAGGAAAGGAAGAAGTCAAAAGATAAGAAAGAGAAGGTAACGGGGTCATTCTACTTACTGAAATGCCCAGAGCCTCTGAAATCCCTCCTAGCATTCAGAAATAGAACGGGGCTTGAGGGCCCTGAAGTAATCCTCTCTTTTTGTGGGTATGTCCAAGAAGGAAGGATGGGGCTGTCAGGGTGAGGCCTGCACTTCTCCCTGCAGAGAGAAAGGAACAAGCAAGTTTGGGGTGTTCTTGCACTCTTTTACCTATTTCAGGGGGGATGTTTGAGAGAAGGCAGGTGAGGGACTAATCTGTATTTGCAGGTAACTGCTTCAAACACATTCTCAGGTTCATGGTAGGAGATCACAACCCACAGATGAATTCGAATATTTGAAAGATGTAGGCTTCAAACTAAATGCTACCAAGAGTTAAGCTTTTCGACTAGAAATGTGTGAAAAGCCCTGTTATTATATAATCTTCACTGGCAGCATTTGATGAGTTCATTCCAAACCACAGACTTCTGGTACAGTGTATGCTTGCTGACCGGTGTTGAAATCCTGTTGCAATTAATCCTTAATCGTTGTTAAAACACACAAACATAACTGCCACCATTTCACCATCTAGTCGTAACTCTAGTAGATTTCCTGCTGAATACCTTAGGAACTTTTGTCTTAACGCATGTAAGAACAAATATAAAAACCAGACCAGAATGCTTGGGTAGCCTTTTCTCCCTACTTAGCAAGACATCACAACTTTCCAAGTGAATAAATACTCGTTAAAATTCTAATAGACGAGGAGGGTTCTGTTTGGAAGCAGTCTGCGTCTTTCATATTGAAATTGCTTTCAAATTTCTAATGTTATAAACCATCCTGTGACAGATAATCTGTGTGTTTGTGCTTCCACAGAAAGATAAGGTGAAATATTAAAAAAAATAAAAGCACAAAGAATGATTTCACAAATACCCATGTATCCACTACCCAGATAGTATAGCTTTTGTTACTATTTTTCCACGTTTACTTCAAGGGGCTCATGTTGGCTACTGTAGTTTGAGTTTCATGTGCACGTTACATGCTGTGGAAGCTCCTTTTTTTCTCCTCCATTACACTTCTCTGAACTTGGTTTGAGACCTTCCTATCTGTACTTTTATACTTCTATTACATATTCTATCATCATAAACAAGTGTAGTGTTTTATGTTTTTAAATGTTTATACGCGAAGTTATTTAAAAAAAAATCTATATTTATATCTCCATCCTTCTGCAGTCTTTCCTGGAGAAATGAGATGTGTCCATGTGGATTCATGTAGATGTCAATCATTTACAGTATTTTTGTGAACACAGATTCCTAGATCAAAGTGCACATTTATTTATAANGTACCTTCTCATAGTCAGGTGTGCTTTCGAGATTCCAGTCCTGATGGCTGGTTGGTAACAATAGAAATGTTTGCGTAACTACTGACCAAAACATGTGGGCAACTTTCCTACAAACCCGTTCTCCTCAAATATTGCCTCAAAACAGTCCCCCTGTCTCTTTGTGCCACTGGCCCGGACATGCTGTTGCTGTTTCTTTATGCTGCTTTCTCAGTTTGGAAACTTAGTTCTGGTAACTGTATGACTACCACTGGGTTTGCCTCTTGTTATAGCTGACTCTGGGCTACTTGTAATCAGGGGTCCAGGGGACAAATAGAAATTGGAATCCGCAGCTAATTCAGAAATGGGACTTCGGTCATGGCTGCCTTACTTGCTCAGTGAAAAATACCAACCTTGTTGCTAATGAACTCACCTAAGTTTCACCTCCTTTAATTCCCCCAACTTTTCATTTCAATTCAGACCTGGAAAGGTGGGAATCACAGTTAGAAGATAGGATAAGTTATATGTGACACTAGCAGCCTTTTGTGTGTGTGTTTTCTTAAGTGCTCTTGGAGCTATGTCGTTTATAGTCATTTCCCTGTATTACAAACCAAAGAAATCTTAGAAAAGAAAGAAATCTTCCTAACCCTATACCATGTCCTTGTTCACATAATAGTATCATAAGTAGTGTCATTCTCCAGATAATATGTTGCGTATATACTGTAAATCAGGCTCTGGAGAGACAGATGAGGCCATGTTTATACTTGGTGTTAGATTATTGTGTCATATCTGATTGATAGGTAGAAACGCCTTTTTTTAATTTTTAGATACAGCGTGCTCCTGGGTTTTTTTTGTTTTTTGTTTTGGGTTTTTGGTTTTTTTTACTGTTACTATTAGTGTCTTTTACATATTATCTTTATTTATATCTTTGTACATAAGGTGTTTTTCCTTCTTTTGAATTACATCTTTAGGATGAATTCCAAAAATGGGAATCAGTAGTTTCGAGGATTTGGGTGTTTTTATGTGCTGTAGGGGATATGTATAAGGCGCAGTCACGTGTCATTCCACCCCAACCCCCGCCCCCCGTAAAATTGGTTGCACTTCTTTGAATTTCCTCTGAGTCTTCCTGTTTGAATTATATGGCTGCTACTGTTTCAGAGTCATCGTGCTATTAGGCCATGCTTTTGAGGGACTCGATTTGTAGTTTTGTCATCATTTTGTCTCCCATTCGAGGCCAAATTAAAAAAGCGGAAGCCTCGAGTAAAGAAGGAAAACAAAGCACCCAGGCTGAAAGATGAGCATGGGATTGACTTCTCTTCACCCAGACACTCGGACAATCCGTCAGAGGAGGGAGAAGTGAAGGTAGGAAGCTTGACTTCAGTTGAGGGGTGTGTGTTCAGCTACATGTATTGTGCCGATTGGTATAAAACCGTTGGGAATGTGTTTGGTTTACATGAAGAGCAGACAACACGAAATAGAATGCGCATGTCTCTGTGTAACCTGTGGGAGAGAAATGTAGTTGTTCATTGAAGTCGGCAGTTGCAAATTCACAGGTAATGGAAGTAAATGAAGGGAACCCTGCGAGTTTAATGATAGATGGCAATTGAGACTCAGCCTCCTTGTGGGGAGCGATAGGGAGTGGTGGGGACGGACTGGGGTTAACCAGGGAGCTCATGTACAGGGCACAGCTGCCCTGTTTGTTGTTGAGCCAAACGAAACTTAATAAGGCATGCCAGTTTGTAACCTCTGGTGTAAGCAAAGGGGAAAGTAAACTGGTGTCTCAGCGTGTCGTTTCAGTGAGTGACAACTTAATGGATTTTGTTTTGTTACTGTTCGAGTGTAACTGTGCTTTGAGATTTGATCCTCTAAGAGGATCAACAGTGGGTACAGGAACTGGCA
>NW_017731385.1:343413-351330 GCF_001890085.2 Hipposideros armiger
GCCTGAGTAGGGGAGATAGGCAGGTAACTGCACGAATCACGTTTGTGCTGCTATAACAGTGCAATGGAGGAGAAAGGCCAGATACCACAGAGATCCTGTGAGGAGAGGGATGTGACCCCATTGGATGTGACCCCATTGGGATTTCAAGGTGTGTTTAAGGAAGTGATGTTTGAACTGGGTTCTGAAGGAGGAGGCAGAAGTGACAGGAAAAGGGGCGGGAAGAACACGCCGGGGCAGGGAGCAGCAACTCACAGGAAGGTGGTGTAGCGAGACCGAGTATGGTGCATTGAGACGGTTGCAGAGGCCACTGTGGCTGGAGTCGGGAGAGCAAGGGGACAGTATGACCTGGGACGAGGCCGAGGTCTTGGCTTAATGAGCCAGAGCACCAGAGCAGTGGTGAGCGTGACAAATCCTATGTGCTCCCTTGTGGTGGTGGCTGAAACTAAAACATGGCCTCTGATATGGTCTGTGAGACAGGAAAGGTGGTGGAGGGGTGGGGGTGCAAGGACCAGGCCTTGGAAATGGGCCAGGGTACCCTCGGGGCCCTTGTTTCTTTCCTGGAGCTGCAGGTGTATATTTCACCTGTCGCACCAACAATTCCCTTCCCCACCTCTCTTGTGGTCTCTTCCTCTCCCCAGATTTCCATAAATCACAGTTTACTTGATCAGTTAATTCATTCTCAGAGAAAGCGATCTTCTCCCAAACCTTAAAGTATTCCTGCAGTCAATTTATCGGGCACTCGTGTCTTTAGTGAATTGCCTGTTCCTATCTTTTGCCTCTTTGGGGTCATTTGTGTTATCTTACCTTTTCTAAAGGAATTCTTACATTCATGATACAAATGTTTCATCTGTTAGTCATAACAAGCCTCTTCCAGTTTGTGCTACATCTTTTGTATTTTGTGTCCTTTTTTTAGATTGAAATACAACACTGAAAAATAAACAGATTTTAAGCATATAGCTATGGGAATTACCACAAAGTGATGCAAATGTATAGGATTTTCATTGTTTGAAGTTTCATGATCATGCATCTTATTACTTCTTGCACCAGGTACTCAGTGGCTGACAACCTATACGTCCTTCAGGCCTGAGAAGTTTTCTCAAATCATTTTGTGATCATTTCCTCTTAAGTTGTTAGTTTTATCTTTATGGAACTCCTTGTTTTTAGATATTAGACTGGGAGAGGTCTCTCATGTTACCTTTTTTTGTTCGTTTTCCATTTCTGCTTTTTAGACTTCTTTCTAGGGGACCCCCTCAACTTTATCTCCCATTATTTCTTTTGAGGCTTTCATTTCTCTTGTCATGTTTTATTTCCATGATCTTTTACCCGCCCCCCCCCCATGGTTCTCTGAATGTTTACATATTTCTCTTTGTTTTTCGTCATTCATGTTAGATATTAACAGATGGCTTAGTAATCCTCAGTTGCCTCTTCTTTTTCGTTTATTTTCTGTTGTTTATGCCAGACACTTCCTTAAATGGCTTGATAGTCCTAGGTTGTCTGTCATATTTAAGAGTGGGGGGGACTGCTGAGCCTCTGATTGGAAGCTCTGTGCATGTGGGCGGGGCTTCATCGATGCTGCGAGTGCTCACTGGGTGATCTGGCTGGGCTGCTTCCTTGGGAAACTTCCAGGGGATTGTCAGCATCTTTTTGGTTCTTCCTCTTGGGTGGTCAGAATTTTTGGAGAAAATCTCCTGACGAGGGTGAAGGCCTTGCTTTCTTCATTCTGGATTCTGAGAGGCAGAATGGGCAGTGGCAGCTCATCTAATATGCATATGATCCCGTCGTCCTGTTTTCAGGGGGCAGTGACCTTGTTCTTCAGCTGTGCTTGTGTAGCCCGGTTCAGAGACCTTTCTTTTATCGTCTCCTGAGAGTAAACTTCCCTATCTCTTGCTGGGCCATGTTTGAGATTTGGGTGTCAACTGTGAATCCGAGTATCTGTTACTCTTAAGCAGTCTTTACAAAACCAGTTTTATTTTTAGCCCTCACCCGTATGTCCAGAGGCACTTAGCTAGGCTTTGGGGAAAGTTTACAATATAAATCAGGTGGTTCTCAGCGTTACCCCCTGCTAGCTTTGGTGTTCTCAGGTCTGATAAGTTAATTATTTCCCTTGCTGCCAATATTCTGTTGCTGTTTTCTCTCTCACTTTTTCTGTGTTTGTGGGCTTATCTCTTTTTAAGGCAATCCCTTTACTGTCTTTTGGGAGAAAAAGATTCTTGTATTTAGTTCCCAGTCTTTACTTGGAAGCCCCTCCCTTAGTTTCTTACAAGCCTAAAGGATTTGTAAATATTGGATCCTGAGATTTTAGCTAATTTGAGATGGGAGGTTTTTCAGGCTAGATGCGTAATGTTGCTTCTCATTTGATCTTTGTAATGGCCTTGTGAGATTGTCAGGCCCCTCTTGCAGATGAGAAAACACAGCAGCATTTCCGAGTAAGCTGTGCAAGGCCATTGCTCTTGAGCACTGCTGGATGCTGGGACTTGCATTTCGGGCTTTTCTGACTTGGCATCGATGCTTGTCCCACTGGCTTTACCCATGGCTCCCCTGGCGATTGCATGGCATGAGGGTGGGCTGTGTGTTCCCTGGGGGTTTAGGGCACAGTCAGCTAAGGAGGAGACATCTTTCCTGCGGATGCGTAATATCACTTCTGTCTTGGCCTGTTGCAGTGTAAGGAGAGGATGAGGCCCGTGAAAAAGGCACTGAAACAGCTGGACAAACCCGACAAGGGGCTCAATGTGCAAGAACAGCTGGAGCACACCCGGAACTGCCTGCTGAAAATCGGAGACCGAATAGCCGAGTGCCTTAAAGCTTACTCAGACCAGGAGCACATCAAACTGTGGAGGAGGTAACCTCTTTAGCGTCCAGTTGCCCGGCTTGATTGGCAGAGTGTGTGTGCGCATATGGAGTGTGGGGTGGGGTGGTTCTGTGTTTGTTGTATAAAAGGTGACACAGCCATCCAAAAAAATTTGTTTTCCCCACAAAAGCTATCTTTGGGCACCATTTTACTTGTCTGAAATAGGCCATTCCACCAACACCAGTCTTTGGAGTATGTTGGATGATGTCATTGTTTAATAAGAGAAGGACAGTGATTCTGGATTCGCTGGCCTGTTCTTAGAAAAAAGAGCCAGTCCTTACACCTAGAGGAGCTAGAAGTCATCTAGTTTCACCCTATCTGGTTAGCGCTCTACTAACACAGAAGGGGAAACAAGTTAAAGCCATCCGAACTATGAGTTCTCCGTTCCTTTTGATAATTGAGTAAATAGCAGTATTTGGATGAATGCAGATAATCCAAAGCTTCAGTTTGTCAGCTGTCGTGACTTATCTATTCAGTTATAGTCACTTTTGATATCTTAAGAAAACATGAATTTTTCTAAGACAATTGTAGCATTAATCTCTTTCCATGATCCCCAGTTACTTTAACCACATGTACTCCATGGTTAATGTAAATTATCTTTGTGGAATATGCCCAAGATCAGTGGATTGGTTTTAGAGTGAAAAATGGGTTTAAGAAAACTTTCTGTCATGATGCTATCCATAGCACGCTTCACACCCATAAAACAACAATAAAAAACTTAACGTTTTAAAATGTCACTGTTCCCCTTTGTACTGTTACCAACTCCTTCCTGTCCCCAGCCATCTGGCTTTCTTTTTACTGGGCTGACTCCCTGTTGGAAGATGACAAAGGTCACCCTCATACATTGGTCTCCAGCTGGCTTCCTGCTGTGCACTGGGGCAGGCGTGTGTTTAAATCCACTGGGTGCCATGGCCCATCGGCTGATGGTGGTTCGCAGGAAGGTCCTTGCCCACTTCAGAGAAGCCGTTCATCCTAAAGTGGCAAGTGCAAGACCAAGTACAGTAGGAGTTTCTAGAAGGATTAGGCGTGTGTGGAAGAGCAGTCTGGAGGGTCTTCTGAGAGGCGGGCAGGTGCACTTGAGCTGGGCGTACAAGAACGGCATGGACGTACATGGAGACTGTTCCCAGGCGTCAGCAAAGGCTCAGAAGGTGGGACTGGGAGGTTTTTCAGGTTTAAAGACAGTTTGTTAAGATGACTGAAGCCCCCTTACAGAAGGCCTGAGGAGGCAGGTTAGTGGCTTTCCACACACTGAGTTGGGGGGGGCCGGGCCGTGTCTGTGAGTGACACGGCACAGTGACACTGCTCTTTAGAAAGCGTGCTTGGACGCGAGACGCCTTTTCCAGCTCACTGAGAGTGATGCCCATTTCATCAGTCCCTCCCCTGTTGACAGTAATGCTGTGCTAGGGGAGCGCAGTGGAACCGCGGGGGAGGAGTACCTCCCAGCTTTAAGGAAGAAACGACAGGCGTTGGTGGTGACGACGGGGAGGAAAGAAGAGGCAGCAACACAGAGGTTCCCGACTGTATGTGGGTCCCCGCCTAGGAGATGGCAGCGATTCACTGCACGGCAGAGTCCAGGAAGTGCGGAAAGTGGAGAAAGACTTTAGGACTGGAATCCTGGGTGCCAGTGAGATTAGAGGGGTGTTAGTTGTGAGACGGAACCCTGGGCTCTGGACCTCTCCGTCACACTGTATTGATCGTAGCATCTAAAGATGTATTATTGATGCAAAGGCCTGAAAGGACATTTCTGTGACTTAATTTCTACACCTGGAGAGTTTTCTTTCCATAGCCAAACTCAATAGCTTGCCACCAACCAAGAGAGAATAAAAATTATTTTTAAAATCCTGTTATTTACCAGAACTGTTTTTTTTTTCCTTTTTTTAGGAACCTATGGATTTTTGTTTCCAAGTTTACAGAATTTGATGCTCGAAAATTGCATAAGTTATACAAGATGGCTCATAAGAAAAGATCTCAAGAAGAGGAGGTAAAAATAAGAATTTAATCCTCATTCATACAAACAATTAAAAAAAAACAGTTCCATAGGAAAATTCCTTACTAATGTTGTTCCCCCCACCCGGGGAGATGATCATAGACTCATAGGTTGTTGGTATTCGAAGGGTCCCTGGGTCTCTTACTTTGCAAATGGAGGTTCGGGTCCACAGGGGGTGCAGAGGCCCACCCCGCCCATCCTGTTCTGTCCAGTGTGTTCCTTCTGTGTGTTAGCTGGGCAGTTTCTCAGCATGCTGCATCAATGAGCCCAAGAGTAAGACCCGATGGGTTAAACAGCCAATGCATCGGAAGCAAACAGTGTAGAAATTCTGACAAGGGGCTGTTAGCCTATGTTCTTATGTCCTAGAATCATTTATTCACCAGGCCTCCTCCTCTTCCATAGAAATGCATCTCGTTATAGCATATAAATATGGCTCCTGATAGATAACAGGGTTGTGGACAGAAAATACTGTTTTCTGGGCCATGTGAACTTGGTCTCCTTCCAGCTTTTGTACGTTAAGGTCCTAACTGCTCACGAAAGGAGCATGCTTGAGAAGGTGCCTGGACATGGCCTCCACTTCTGTGGTGTCGGAGGTGGGTGCAGCAGGGAACTGGCTCATGCCACAGGGGCCGTGGTCCTTGTGCAGGCCTGTCCATTTGCAGATCTGCTGATTTGCCCCATGGTTCCTACCCAAAGTAGCCACTTAGGGCCTGTCTGGTAGCATTGGATACCTCCTCCGCTAACATTGTCAGCTCCTTGGAGGCAGAGGTTTTATGTCTCAGCCTCTGCTTTCTTCTCAACCCCCAGGGCAGGTGCTCACAGGTATTTCATGCATGACATATGCTATGCCCAGCACTGCGTTGACCTGTGGAGCTGTGCCCTCCAGTAGCTTGTGATTTAATTTACATGGAAGAATGTGATGTATGAGATAGCCATGATATACAGGAATAATACACCATGGTTGCTGAATGTTAGTGTAATTTTAAGCATTCTAAGAAATCATTGAAAGTAAGAGTCTGGAGAGGACCCAGGAGAAGATGGAGTAGTTGGGAAAGAGTGAAAGGTAGGATGAGCGTTTGAAGCTGAACGCATGATGTAAAGGACTTCGTTAGCCTAGGTGTCAGAAGTTAGTGTAAGTGGAGTAAGAAATGCAATGACCCCACTAGTGGGGGCGTACGTTGTCACAACCTTTCCAGAGAACAGTTCAGTAAGTTTCATCAAAGAGTAAAACAACATTGTCCTTCTGAGAGTTTAAGGAGATAATTAAGGATTTGAATATGTTTAGTAGTGGAAATAACTTGAATGTCCAGCACTAAGAAATTGATTAAATAAATCACAATATCTGTATATCGGGAGAAGTATTCAACCATAAATATAAGATTGTGGAAATAAGTATTTACATGAAATTTTCGCAATATGTTAAGTGAAAAAAGAATACCAAATAATATTTTTGTTTAAAAAAATATATATGTAAAGGCTTAGAAAGACATGGGCCAAATGACGAACAGTAATCCCCTTATTGGATGAGATTTTTAGGTCACTTTACATTTCTAATTTTTTCTTACTCTATTTTCTGATGTTCTTATATTGAATATTTTGCTTGCGTGGTAAAGAAGTGGTGTTACTCGGCCATTTAGATGATTAGCTTGGTGACTTTGACATAGGAACTAGTTCCCCATGGACCAGTTGGGGGCTGTTTGTGCTAGTTAGCTTCAGAAAGACGGTGGCCCTGGTTTTACGTGGCCCAAGAGGAACCCCGGGCGGTGACATCTCTAGCAGTCTGGGCATGTGCTCTTACAGGTTCTTGTCAGTGGGGTCTGGCCTGGTAGGTCAGAGTGGCAGATGGAGCTCTGTGAGGCTGCTGGTGCTGAAGGTGCTCAGAGGTATCGGTGAGCTTTTTTTTGGTAAGAAGCTCGTCAACAGTAGTCAGAGGGGAACTGTTAGGAGGTGATGATCCTTCTACTGGTTTTGGGAATTGGGCCTGTGATCTTCAGAGTCTCCGGTTTCTTCCGCTACAGGAGCAAAAGAAGAAGGATGACGTGATTGGTGGTAAGAAGCCATTCCGCCCGGAGGCCTCAGGCTCGAGCCGGGACTCCCTGATGTCTCAGTCCCATACCCCACACAGCCTCCACCCTCAGAAGTCTCATCTGCCTGCCTCCCATGGCCCACAGATGCATGGACACCCACGAGATAACTACAGTCACCCCAACAAGAGACACTTCAGCAATGCAGGTAGGTCATGAGTGGAGTTGTTCAACGAGGCGACCAAAGAAGAATCATTTCCCCCCCCCCAAAGACAGCAGCCAGACCTGTGTGCTTCATTCTTTGTCATCACTTTAGTGTCCTCTTTTTATCTCAAGTGAGATAAAGCATGAAACAGATCCAAAAGGATGTTCTTTGAACTTGCAGAAGAACGTAGCCCCCCTAAACAAGCAAAAGGCAAGTGATAGACTGAGGGTAACAATTTACATTATATATGGCAATTAAATGGTTAAAACTGTTGATATTGAAAGAGCCCTTGTAAATTGATAACAAAAGGATAACTGTATAGAAAAAAGAGCAAAGGTTAGGAATAGGGAATTCATTATAGAAGAGGAAATTCAAATAGCCAATACTACAAGATGACCAACAGGGCTACTAGGGAAATGTAAATTAAAGCAACAGTAAGTTAACCAATTTTTTTTTAACCCATTCAGATCAGCAAAAATTAAAATGTAAACTACACACAAATTGCTAAGTATGAGTTGCTACAGTCTTTCCACAAAATAATCTGAAATATCTACATATGTAGGCTCTGTTTCTGGGAGTCTGTCCTGTAGAAATAAAAACACACACGTTTGAGGACGCTGTTCCAGCCTTAGAGTGGCCAACAGCTGGAAATAACTTGAATGTCCATAAATAAGAGAATGGTTAGATGGATAATATGACATTTGTACTCTGTATTATTATCAATTAAAAAGAATGGATTAGGGCCGGCCGAGAGGCGCGATGGTTAAGAACTGGCTTGGGACGCCAGAGGGCCCCTGTTCGGATCCCACATATGAGGGCCAGTGACACTGCCCTCCACAGCTAAGATGCTGAA
>NW_017731385.1:354630-355905 GCF_001890085.2 Hipposideros armiger
TCTTAGGATTTCCCAAGGAGAAAGGCAGTGAATTTTCGTCCGCTTTAACGTTTGGGGGAAAGAATGTGAGGACTCACTACTGGTGTATGTTACCCAGCAGCGAAAAGGCCAGGAAGGAGGACATGGAGTGTCAGCTTATAACACGTGTCACCTTTCCGTTTAAACGTCAGTGGACATGAACTTCAGCCATTCCTCGCTGCCATGAGCCTGTTCCTTCTTTTCTCGCAGATCGAGGAGACTGGCAGAGGGAGAGGAAATTCAGCTACGGTGGTGGCAACAGCAACCCGTCATGGGGCAGCGACAGGCACCATCAGTATGAGCAGCACTGGTACAAGGACCATCATTACGGGGACCGGCGACACATGGACAGCCACCGTTCTGGGAGCTACCGGCCCAACAACCTGTCCCGGAAGAGACCCTATGACCAGTACAGCAGCGACCGGGACCACCGGGGACACAGAGATTATTATGACAGGTGTGACCTTGGCCAGGAGCTGTACCATTTACGAGCGATGTATCGGAGGCACTGAACGTCTCACCATGTGCCCGGGCACAGCCCCACGTCTGACCCAGCGTCTGTGCCATCCGGGCATCTTTGGGGTTTTGGGGAGGGATCGTATGCAGGCAGCTGACATTGTGCTGATGGATGGTTCAGAGTAGGGATTTTTGAGTTTTTCCTGAGGGCTGAGGAAGAGGGGAGGCTGCCGATCCTTGATTTGGGCTCTGAATAGTCAGCTGAGCAGAGAAGCGAGTGGGGGGAGGGATAGGCGTCGCAGGCCCAGGCCCAGGCTGGGCCCCCAGAAAGGGACGCCCGAATGCTGGTTACAGGTTTTAAGTTTTCTTCTCTGGGTCATAGGGAGCCATGGATAGTTTTTTGTTTCCCTCTGAAGAAATCGAGAGAAGAGCTAGTCATAAAACAGTGCCAGCAACAGAAATTATTAAGCTCTGCGCTGGGCTCTCATCCACACCGGGTAGCAGGGGTCCTGAGATGGTCCTTGCCTGCCAGGAGCTACAGTTAAAGGGCCAAAGACACTGGAAGCTGCACCCTCTCTGCAGCTCTATTATATTATATGAGCCACGGTGTTAAGCTGTGAGAGCCAGCAAGGACAGAATGAGGTGGTGTTACCCGTTCTTCCTAATTTCAGGGCCTGGCTTTGTTTTAACCTCATAGCAGCTTTGGTTTTCTCTAGACCAGCAGTTCTCAACCTTCCTAATGCCGCGACCCCTTAATACAGTTCCTCATGTTGTGGTGACCCCCAACCATAAAATTATTTT
>NW_017731385.1:358082-365336 GCF_001890085.2 Hipposideros armiger
TTGATGCCTGACATCTGATGTACTGTCGTGCAAACCATTGTCGCATACATTTTGTCTCTTTCTAGTTGTTTCAGGACAGGGAGTAAATCTTGACAGGAGCTTGACGTCACCATCCACCTATCTTTCTCTATTTATTGAGGTGAAATTCATGTAGCATGAATTAACTTTTAAGGTGAACAGCTGGTGACATTTAAGACATTCACAGTGTTGTGTAACCTCTGTCAAGCGCCCAAATGCTTTCATCACCCCAGAGCAAAAACCCCGTCACTATTAAGCAATCACGCTCCACTCTGCCTTCTCCCCAGCTCCTGATACTCAACCAACCTGGGTTCTGTTTCTGTGGATTTACTTATTCTGGATATTTTGCACAAGTGGAATCATACGAGATGTGGCCCATTGTGACTGGTTCCTTTGAGCACTTAGCATAATGTTTTAGAGGCTGATGTATATGATAGGACATGCTGGTACTTCATTTCTTTTTTATGGCTGAATAACATTCGTGGTGGGTAGATGCCACATTTTGTTTCTCCATTCATCCCTTGATGGACACTTGAGTTGTTTCTACCTTTGGTTATTGTGAACAGTGCTGCTGTGAATCTAGGAGCGAGTTGTTAGTCACCTGGCAGTTCTATGTTTAACGTTTTGGGAACCACCTAAATTTTCCCCACAGAGGCCGAACCATTTTACATTCCTACCGGCTGTGCATGAGAGCTGCAATTTCCCCACATCTCTGCCAGTACTAATGTTCTGGGGGTTTTTTGGACATAGCCCTCATAGTGGGTATGAAGAGGTGTCTCATTGTGGTTTTGATTTGCGTTTCCCAGATCGCTAAAGGGGTTGAGCGTCTCTTCGTGTGCTTGGGGACCATATGCATATTTTCTTTATTCCTGTCTTCTGCCCATTTTTGAATTGGGTTGTTTGTCTTTTCACTGTTGACTTGTACCCATTCTCTTTTACTAGACTAACAAGCAGTTTACCGTGGCCCTCAGTAAAAGAATTTAATATTCTTTGCATTGAGTCAATTTTTCAAATAATTAACCCTTCCCTTCTTATTGGATATTTAGGTCAGTTGCGGCTTTCGCTGTTACTAACAACTTATGGGCTACTTTCTGTGGCCCTTTTTCTCCTGGGCTGGGTCAAGGAATATGAACATGTTTGCAGATGGTGCCAGCTTTCCTGAATGACGGCTGCATGAGTGTACAAAGCCGTCAGTGATTCCAGTGTGAACTTGTTTCACTGCAGACTTGACGGGGCTTATGTCATCTCATAGGATGTGTTTTGCCAATAAGTGTAAAATGGCCCTTTGTTATTACTTTCATTTTGTTCTCTTGGTTCCTAGTAATGTAAGCGTGTGCTCTGAAGGGTCCTTGAGTGTGGGTTCGTGGGGAAGAGAAGGGATGGGGACTGAGGGGATGGGATTCCGGCTTGGCTCTCCCCCGCTGATTCTTGCCTCTCTGTTTCAGGCACCATCATGAGTCCAAGCGGAGGAGATCTGATGAATTTAGGCCTCAGAATTACCACCAGCAGGATTTCCGACGAATGTCTGATCACCGCCCCGCTATGGGCTACCACGGCCAGGGACCCTCAGACCATTACCGCTCCTTCCACACAGACAAACTGGGGGAATATAAACAGCCCCTGCCCCCCTTGCACCCAGCAGTCTCGGATCCTCGCTCGCCCCCTTCTCAGAAATCTCCCCATGATTCCAAGTCACCCCTGGATCATAGGTCTCCTTTGGAGAGATCACTAGAACAGAAAAACAACCCAGATTATAACTGGAATGTTCGGAAAACATAAAGGACGGCTCGGAAAAAAGAGGAAAGCAAGAGTCATGAAGCACCTGGATGGATGTTTTTGGTCTGATCCAACAGGAGCCAGTTACCTAGACCAGTAAGTGGAGTTTTGGACACGCTGCTGCCGTCAGCTCGCCGGCCGAGGGGGCGCTTTAGGGAGCAGGGGGCACTCGTTCCGTCCGACTTTGATTTGGCCACTCCTCCTGCACCCTGGCACCCCCAGCCCATTCCAGCCTGGTTTCGGCCTCCTGCTTTGACGGGTGCTGGGAGGCAGAGGTGACTTTTGTGTACCAGCTCCACGGGCTGTGCTTCCCGGCGAAGGAAGACGGGATCTCAGAGGCATGAATGTTGTGTTGCCGGGGTCAGTGTCCCCAAGACCTTGGTGTGGCGGTCAGGGCAGGAATGCGTGCATGAAGGCTGCTGGGACCTTCTGGACAGAGCGTGATTTGGTTCACTGTGATGTGACGATGCTGCTGACGGGGAGTGGGGCGTGGGGACGCGCGGGTGGGGTCTCGCATCGTGGGACTTGAAGGGGAGCAGGCCCACCCCTCAAATACGTTCTTGGGAGAAATGATACAGTTGGGCCTCATTATGTGACACCTGTGGTGCAGGGGTTTTGGGGGACAGAGGGAGGGGGACACTCCCCAATGGCCCCTTCCCTACCAGACACTAACTTTCTCACACTGTCTGTACATTTCAAAGGCTTGGTCTCCTGAGTGGGGCTGAGGTGCCCCCTTGCCCCCTGTGCCAGGGGAAGTCAGATCCGCGCACCTGGCTTTTGAGTACTGTGACTTAGGCAGCATGGCGGTTGCCGTGGGTCTGACTTGGTTGGGAGGGGACAGGATGGGGGGCAGAACGGGGCGAGTGTGGATGAAAAACTAGAATCCCTGGTGGGTTTCTGATGCCTGTGTTGAGAAGTAAAACTCCGGGGCCTGGTGAGGGGTGCTGACCACCAAGATGGAGGTGCTTAGCAGGTGGCGAATAGGTGCCCCCAGGTGGGGATTGGTAGTGCCAGCCAGCAGGGGGCTTTCAGTGTTGTACTGGGTCAGCATTTGCAGCTGCCTTTTAGTTCCCTTTGCACAGCCTGAAGGAGTAGATGACACAGTCACATATCTTCTGACACTCATGTGGGGGGCGGACAGATGAAGGTAAGCTACCTGTGGCGAACAGGTTGCCGCTGTGAGTTGGAGATCCTTAGACCTGAACGTGGTTTCTTTTAGAACGAGGTGAAGTAATGTATAAACCCAAGTTCAGTTGTTCTCCACAGTAGGAAGCGTCCCAGGACAGGGTGACCGAGCTGCAGACAGAGGCACTAGAGCTGAGCTGAGGCCTGGGAGGCAGGTAGGTTGTATCAAGTAAGCAGGCTCCTCTCTTTTTACTGACACTGGGGCCTCCCGTGTCATTCATTTTAAATAGAGCTTGCCAGTATTGTTAATGTACCCAAAGGCCTTTCTGGATGGAGACAGAAAAGCGGACTTGAACCTGCTGTGTGCCTGTAACAGGTGTCCAGGTGGGCCCTGATCAGAGCCCTTCACTGGGCGTACACAGCAGTCGCCCCCCTGAGCTGACCTGTGGGGACTTCCTGAAATCATTAGCACTTACTCGCTGGTCCCCTGGCAGCATCACTGATGCCTTTCCTCAGAAATCCCCCAGTGGTATCACCTAGGGAAGTGGATGTGGCTTTGGTGGCCGTTGTTCCCTGCTGCAGGACTGGTAGTGAGGACTTCCGGTCCTCACAGCACTTGCTGGCAGCCCAGTGGGCCCACCACCTCCTTATTACCTCCTCTTGGTCCTTGGGGTTCTTCACCCCAGGCTTGTACCACGCGTGCCCTGGAGTGAGGCCCAGGGGCTGCATAGGAGGCCCTGCCTACCGTGACCCACTGGGACCTGCTGTGACTGCCCTGTGTGAGGAGGCAGGAAACCACGTCTCTGCTTTGGCCACCACAAGCTCAGCTCCTCGCTGACAACACTGACAAGCACTCCGTGATTGGGTTGCCCAGGACACAGGAAGGCGAGCTTGGCCTGCCGGGTCCTTGAGNACAACTAGACTGAAGAACAAAAGGACAGCAACTTGTCTGTTCCCCTTCCCCTAATTCCCCAGCACTGTTCCCATCCCCCAATTCCCCCATAAAAATCTTTAAAAAAAAAAAAAGGAATGGATTGGCTTTATAGATTAAAAAAACAAATTGGAGGAAAAACAGTAGCAACAACAAAATCCATGTTTAAATTTATTGAGGTGAAATTCACATAACTTAGCCATTTTAAACGACCAATGTAGTGGCATTTAGTACATTCACAATGTCCAACCGACACTTTTATCTGGTTCCAAAACATTTCCATCACCCCAAATGGAAATCCCATACCTTTAAGCAGTTCCTCCCATGTCCCCCCTGCAGCCAGCAACTGTACTCTGCCCCCCAGGATTTCTGTATTCTCGAAACGTCATATGAATGGAATCATACAATACACGTCTGACTTCTTTCTCTTAGCATAGTATTTTCAAGGTTCGTCCATGCTGTAGAATGTATCAGTACTTCATTTCTCTTTGTGGCTGAATAATATTCCATTGTATGGACAGACTACAATTTGTTCATCCATTTATCAGTTGATGGACATTTGGGTGGTTTCTACTTTTTGGCTGTTGTGAAAGTAACACTGCTGTGAAAATTGTGTGCAAGTATTTGAGCGCCTAGTTTCAATACTTTTAAGTGTATACTTAGGAGTGGAATTGCTGGGTCATACAGTAATTCTATGTTTAACTTTTTGAGGAACCACCAAACTTTCCCATCATATATGTTTGAATAATATATTTGTGTGAGCACAGAGAAGATGTCAAAACATACACACGACGGCAGTTACCTTTGGCTGCTAGGAATGGAGGGGAGATTGGAGGAAGTGAATAATTTCTCCATCTTCTGCTTCACTGGTCACAATGAGCATGAGTTATTTTTAAAGGTAAAAGTGATAAGAAGAAAGGGAAAAAAAGCTTTTAGAATGAAACCTAAAAAGTACATATTGGGTTGCTGGAAAAGTCATGACGCATTTTTGCAATGAAAAACATAGAAAAACACATCATGACTTTTTCGACAACCCAATAGTATTTATAGAAGTATAGTGTAAGCTTTTACAGAGTCAAATATTCCATAGTAATCAGAATGAAGCATACACTCCTTTCTAAACTTCAGTTCTGGAATTTCCATTTGGTCCCCCAGACAGGTTTCCCCCCTTTTCTTCCCTGGGCACATCCAATGGGAGGTGAACGTCTTAATCTAGCCCGCCTCTGGTCGCCCTGTGCTCAGCGGAGGGCCTGTGGCATCGTCTGCCCCTCCCCTCGGCACCTCTTCACCGTGAATCTGTTTTTCTCGGCACCTTGATTCTTCCCCAAACTGCTCCACATTTTCAGAGGGTTTCAGCTTAGCTTTTGAAAAAGCCTCTGCTCTCTGCAGATTCAGCAAATGTCCTGTGGGAAGACTGGCCGGGTGTTTGAAGTCCCTCTGGCCTACAGTGACCACCAGGGCTCTGCTGGTGTCTGTCTGTCTGTGTCCTCAGCCTCTTGCCCATGCTCAGAATCGCAGCTTCCCCGTGGCTGCAGAAGTCAGCTCTTCTCTCTCTCAGCTGTGCTGTTGTTTGGAATCTTACTCCTCCCAGTCCTGATTGCTTTGGCTGCTCTTGGAAGTCTCTGCACAGGTTCCTTTTTGTTTACCTGGCCTTTCTCATTCTTGGCCGAGTGGAATTTCTGCTGCAAGCTACTCAGAACTCCTCTGAAGCAGATGTTCCTTGTCTCCTAATCTTAAAAGTCTAAATAGTTTAAAATTAGTCGATCATCGTCTTATTGAGGGAAAGAAAGGTAATGGCTGTCCAAGATGGTTGGGACGTGTTTCCATGTGCTTAGATCTGGTTGTATTAGTTGTCCTGATTTTTTTTCCTGGGATTAGACTGGTTTTGTGTTATTCATGTGATGTCACTGATTTTATATTCAGATCCTTTGACAGAAGTCTTCTTATTAAGCTACGTGTAGTCTTTTATTTAAACCCTGGATTCCTCACCCTTCTCCTTAATAGCTCGGTGCTTCTAACCAGCGACCTACCTCATGGAGGGTTCAAGAAAAAAGAGAAGCACTGTTTGCTTTCTCTGGAAATAAACGACTTGGCTTGAGTTGTAAGCATCTGGGTTGTACCACAGACATTGACACCCTGTTTGAAATCTTACTTTCCATTTGGTTTGAAGCCATCTTCAAGTGATCCTTGCACATTGTGAAGGTGTCTCTTTTTGTTGCTGTTTGTTAATTCTCAGATTGAAGAGTCCAAGTTTTTTTATTTTTATTTTTTACTTCTTGGTCCTCTGGCCTGATGTACCCTGGATCAGCAATGAATTTAAGCCACCGGTTGACTGTACATTATTATTTGAATGGTACAAATTTCTGAGCTGCATAGTTTCCTTGGTAGTGCTTTTCTTTGGCTCTGTAGAAAAATGCTAAAGGATGAGCAAAATGAGTAGAGAAACTATTTATTTGGTGGCACATCTGTGATCTGAACGTAGTTGTAGGATAGAAGGTTAGATTTCCCATGAGGACGCTGAGTTCCTTCGGTTAAGCCTCTGCTACTTTCCTAAGGGTGCCTGTGAGAAGCACCACAAACCAGTCTTAAAACCACAGAAATGGATTCTCTCACAGCTCTGGAGGCCAGAAGTCTGAGATCAAGGTGTGGGCAGGGTTGGTTCCTTGGGAGGCTCTGAAGGAGACGCCGTTCCAGCTCTTGGGAGCTGCCAGCAAGCCTCTGTGTTTCCTGACTCGTGGCTGCTTCACCTTGGTCTCCGTCTCCATCTCTACGTGGCCTTCCTCCATGGGTCTGTGTGTTTCGGATCTCCCTCTGCCTTCCTCTCAAAAGGGTATCGATCACTGGAGTTAGGGCCTGACCTACATTTAGGATGACCTCCCCTCGAAATCCTTACTCCTCTTGAAATCCTGAGTAACATCTGCAAAGACTCTATTTCCAAGTACAGTCACACCCACAGATCCCGAGTGGACGTATATTTGGGGGACCACAGTTCAACCCACAATCGTGGGTTGGACTCAGCTTGTTTTCATTTCTGAATGTATGTGTTTCATGCCTGGATTTATGTGTTTTCACTGCGTTTTTTGGTTCAGGTAAGGATGATTCTTCTCGGCAGGGGAAAATGGAAGCTACAGAAGCTAAAACAAATTTTCCATGGGCCCTACCCCTGAGAGTTAGGGTGCTGACCCAAATGCAGAGTTAGAGGAGTCACTTTTTACAGGAGGAGGCCCGAGGCCCTTTGTTTTTGGTGCGGACAGGGGAAGAATAGTAGAATCAGTAAGTATATCAGGGATGACTGTCCGAGACAAGGCACAACGTAGGGTACCAGTAGGTAAGTTACCTTTAGACATGTTAAAGGAGATTACCTTGCAGCTGTGAAATTTGGCAGTGCCGTTCTCCAATTTAAT
>NW_017731385.1:368041-369090 GCF_001890085.2 Hipposideros armiger
GCGCCACTCGGCCGGCCCTCTTCAGATATTTTTTTCTGTGCGCCCGTGCTGTCGTTTCCTGTGGCGATTCCAATTAACCTGCTTGAATTTGTCCTCACAGCTCACTGATGCTCCATTTCTTTAGTTAGGTTTTCTCCCTGTTTCATTTAGATAGTTTGTATTGCTATGTCTTCAGGTTCACTAATATTTTCCTTTTCAATGTCTAACCTGCTTTGAGGCCCATCCAGTGTATTTTGTGTTGCATCCATTATACAGTTTAAAAGTAGTTTTTATGTCCTTGTCTGCTAATTGTATCATTTGGGTCAGTTCTGGTTGATGCATTTATTTCCTAACCATGGTCTCATTTTCCTGGTTCTTTCCCTCTATGCCTAGTAGTGTTTGATCAGATACTGTTAAGTGCTGGATATTCTGTATTCCTATAAATATTCTGGAGCTTTGTTAGGAGACATAGTCAGGTTATTTGGAACGTTTGGTTCTTCCCGATCTTGCTGTTAGGATTTCCGAGGTGGGACAGAGCCTCGCTCAGGCGGGGGCTAGTTATCCCACCACCCCGGCCAGAGTCCTCCCTGTCCTACCAGTACAAACCTCTCAGACCTAGAGGTTCTCGGTGTGGCTGGTGAGACAGCCCTGTTCTGGCTCCATGGGAACACAGGGCACGTACCCCTCTACTCTTCTGGGCGGGTCTTTCCCTGGCCTTGGGTACTTTCCTCATTAAGGTGCCCAGAGTAGTGTTCACTGAATACTCAAGGCGAAACCCTTTGCAGATCTTCTGAACTTGCTACGTGTAGAATTCTCTTTTGCACGCCAGCTGCCTTGGTTCTATTTCCGCCCCAGACTCTCAACTCAGGAAGTCGGCTAGGCTTCTCCTGGTCTCCCTGTCCCTGAGCTGAGGCGTAGAAACTACCTTCAGGCAGTGAGCGGGGCAGTTAGAAGGCTCATGTCATTAGTCCCCCATCTCTCAGGAATCAGTACTCATTGATGCCTGACATCTGATGTACTGTCGTGCAAACCATTGTCGCATACATTTTGTCTCTTTCTAGTTGTTTCAG
>NW_017731385.1:375355-377553 GCF_001890085.2 Hipposideros armiger
ACACAGCACACCCGGATGAGGTCCCTGCCCTCTGAACTGGGCTGCAGAGGTGGACCCATGACCAGCAAACAAGGACAAGATGTCAGGTGAGAAACGTGCCAGGGAGAACAGCCAGATCAGGAGAGGGGTGTGGGGACAGGGTACCCGAGTGGCGGGGGCGCAAGGACAGGGAGGGGGGGTCTGGGGGATGTGCAGACCTGGGTGTGAACCCGCCGGCATTCTCTACTTGTTACGGTTAATGAGAGCCCCTTGCCAGGCTGTGGTGGGCTGAGGTCACTGAGATGCCACGTGATGGGCTCGGCCCCCGTCATTGGTACCGGAGGGCAGTGTTGGGACACCCTGAGGCCCGCTGGAGACCATGCTTGCCACCCACGTGGGGCCTGCACTGTGTGTGGGGCGTCAGCAGCTCCCCTTCCCTGACAGAGGGCCCCTGAGTGACTGTAATTCTAGAACTGTCCAGCAGAGGGTAGCAGAGCCCCACAAACGGCCCGCCTGGAGGCCAACGCTAAACCTGGACCGGGGAAGGCTCAGCAGGCTGCCCCCCTTGGCTGTAGAGCCAGCGATGAAGCTTGTCCCTGAAGGAAGTGTGACAGGACAGGGAAGAGGAAGGGGGTAGAGGCTGCAGGGAGAGGCCGGCCTCCACAAACGGAGGTCCAGGGAGCAGTGGCCCAGACTCCTGCCAAGAGGCAGGCCGGCTGTATGCCCCGCCCCGGGCTGAAGGGCAGGGCTGCTGTCCCCTTCACCCTCCTCCCATCACCCCAGCTGCTTGCTGAATCTCAGTTGTCATCGTCAAGATTCAATTCAAGCTTGGTCTCTGCTTTCTGCTGCAAGTTTTCTTAAACTCTGGGCTGCCGTTGTGCCAGGCCCTTGGCACTCATGCGTCTCTGTATGGAATGCCCTCCCCAGATCTCAGCATGGCTTTTGCCCCCATGTGCACGCAGGTGACCCTACCAGAGACGAAAGCGTTTCCCACCCTCCCCCAATCCAGGGTGCGTCTCTCAGAACCTTAGACTCACTTCCCTGTCCTTGTCACCATGGGACACTCCGTGACATAACAGTTTATTGCCTCATCTCCCCAAAAAGAATACAAGGCAGTCTGTGGGTCTCTCCTGCGCTCCCCCAGCTCCCCCAGATCAGGAAAGAGTGATGGAATGAAGGCGCACACACACAATCGCAGGGGGAGGGGACCGCCATTTGGGGCGGCCTCCCCGCTGCGCCACAGCCCATGTGTCAGGCAGTTTATGAGTGTTAGCTCACTAGGTTTCTAGAATGACCTTGGGAGGTAGGTACTCATAATTCCCTTTTACAAATAAGGAATCTAAGGCTCAGAAAATCCAAGGCAGACCACACAGCTAGCGACGGGCCGGGCCGGCCTGGGCGCCAAGTCGGCCTGCCGCCCAAGCCCACCCCGGGCTCCAGACTGCTGCCTGGCATCGCCGGTGAGCCCCATCCCAGGGTTTGCCCCCTTCGTTATAAATGGTCCTCATTCATGTGCATTTAACAGCTCTGTCTCCTGTCATCTCTCCTTTTAAACGCTGGATTGACAACCAAGATCTCCACACGTCGGTGCGTGGGGAGGGTGTGAGCAGATAAGCTGGCACCCGTGTCTGCTCCCACCCAGCCCAAGGTGCGAGGCAAAGCTGCTGCTTGGGAGCCATGTAGCTGAAAACTGTGTTCCAGATTCACATGAAATGCCAATGTTCATGTTCACGAGCGCAACTAGTAGCTAGCGAGGTACTTGGAAAAGAATTCCAGCTTAAATGGAGGGTCCTGAACGAACTCCAAAACCAAGACTATTTCTGGCAAGGAACGTAGCATTTTCATCTAATGGCAAACGAGGGATTTTTTTTTTTTTTTAAACCCTGTGTGCCCTGGCTTCTTACTAATCTGTTCTGTGCTGGCCATCTGCTCACGGCTCTTCCAACTCAGTGATGCGTCCCCTGGGAGTTATTTCATCCGAGTTACTACTGAGGGGGAGAGACCTATTGGTGCTGACAGTTTAGGCAGGTGGGTGAGACACCTGGGTGGGTGGGTCCCCGCTTTGTTCTGTTCCTTCTATCCCTTCTAGGCTGCTTCCTCCCCCCCCCCCCCCCCCCCCCCCCCAACTCAGATGCCCATGTTCTCTCTGGGATCCTGTATAAGAGCTGGGTTCTAGAAAGTTCTCCCTATTTTTGGCCTTCCCCTTTAGATTGGGACTG
>NW_017731385.1:378536-404232 GCF_001890085.2 Hipposideros armiger
CCCACGACCAAAGACAACTCTCCACCCCCAAAAGGAACCAGTCTGTTCAGAAAACAAGCTCCAACACATAGTCCAAAGGAAAATAACAAAACAAAGAAAACCCAAACTTTACTTGCATTTAGCCATTAATAAATAATTTACAGTATATACACGCGGTGACACTCCACACAGGTCGCAGACATGAGGACGCAGTGAGGGGGTCCCCACTTCCAAGCAGAACGCGATCAAACACAACCAAAATAAAGTGCTTCACTTTTTACTTCCAACATAGGGACCATCTAATCTCCAGCAGGGTCCTCGTTCTGCCCGCCTGCCTGCCCAGGTTTGGCAGAGAAAGGGGACCTCTTGGAGGGGGAGGCAGGGACATGTCCGCAGCCTCCTGGGCCAGTGTATGAGAGGTCCCTGGGGAACAGCAGAGGGGCTGCCAGGGATGCGGGCGGGAAGGAGGGCGGGGGCGGGGAGGGGCCACGGGGCTTCTGGGAGGATGGGCCTCTGGGGCTTGGCAGCACCTTTGGGAGCAGAGCCTGGCCGGTGTTGGTCCCTGGGGTTCTCTGGAGCAGCAGCAGAGGCGGGACGGGTTCCAGGCTCCTTAGACGGGGCAGCCTGGGCTCCCAGCCACAAGTCTGTCCTGGCTGTGTGGCCATGGGGGACCCCAAGGGGGAGACCCTCCCAGGGCTGCTCAGGGCTGAGGCTTACTAAAGCCTGCTCCTCTCCCCAGAATGCAGACCTTGGTGGACAGGGCGGCGAGCGAGGCTCTGGGGGGCAGGTGGGGAGAGAGCAGAGGATCAGGGCAGGCCAGCTGGCCCTATCCACTGGCCTCCTGCCCAGGCGCTGTGGTCCAAGCACCCCTCCCCAGCCCAGGGGCTCTTGCCATCTACTGGAGAGGAAAGAACAGAAATCAAGGGGTATTTCTCTGTTTAGACATTTAGAAGCTCGACTCCCTAAGCACAGTGGGGAATGGGGGGTGGTGGGGGGAAGGGGCCAGAGAAGGGCATCTGAGCCCACGAGTGGCATCGCTCCGAGCACATGCCCACACGCATTGTCCCCCCGCCGGGGGCTCTCGAGGCAGGGGCCGGGTAGCCAGGGCTGAGCCCGCGCCCACGGCAGGCAGGCCCCAAGAGGGTACAACCTTTCCGCCAAAGGGTTAGTATATCAACTTGCTAAAGATTCCAAGCAGTGCCCTAGGGGTGTCCTAAGGCCCCGAGGGGACAGGAGGCCCTGCCTGGGGGTCCAGCCTCGGCCCCGCCGGCTGAGTGTGTGCGAGTGTGCTCGTGTACGAGTGTGTGCGTGCGGCAGGCGCGTGCAGCAGTCGGCCGGGCCTGTTCAGTGCATTGCAAGGGGGTAGGAGGAGCGGACTCTGACCTTTCCCAGTGTCTCTCGCAGGGTGGGGGGGGTCCAGCCTGAGGGGCTCGGTTTTGCACATTCACACGGTGGGGCGAGCGGATGGGAGCAGCTCTCCCCCTCACATAGCTTTACTGTCACAGACATCACAGCACCACAACCTTGTCCTAGGCCCTAGAGAGGGTGAGGGGCCACCCCGCGCCCTCAGCTCTTGCCAGCAGGTAGCCCAAGGCAGCTCTGAGGTAACCGTCCCGTAGCTCACCGGCCAGCAGCTGCCTCCGCTTCTGACCCCCGCAGAGACCGTGGGGCCACCGGGAAGCCACTAGTCCCTTGTGCGGCCACCGGCCAGCTTGGGGACAGGCAGCGCGCCTCCCTCTCCATGCTATGCAGCAAGGACCTCCAGGAACCCAGGGAGCAGGCCGAGGAACAGGAGACTGCCCGGGAGGAGCCTGGGGGCCGGGGATAGCCCCTCAGTGGCTGCCCGGCCCGGTGGCTCCCGCGTCCTCTCGTACAGGTGCAGCTTGTCCTTGTTGGAGTGTAGCATCTTGACGTCCTCCAAGGCATAGTAGGCCGCCAGCGTGAAGTTCACGTCCCCTGTGGTGAGCAGGTCGAAGACGCAGGCCTGGTAGTACAGGTCCTCCACAGGCAGCCTCTCCTTGCACTTGGCCACGGCCGTCTCGTACGGGAAGGTGTCGGGGGCTGCGGGCGCGGGGCTGGCGGCCTGGGGCCTGCGGGCACCGGGGCCCTGGTGGCTGCCGAAGGCCTGGAAGTCTATCTGCTGGTTGAGGGGACAGCCCCGCAGGCAGAGGTAGAGGCCCTGGCTGTCCCGGTCCTCCACTGCATTGACCACCTCCTCCGGCATGCGGACCGCGAAAGTCAGGTAGCGGCCGACCTGGCGAACCACGATGGTGGTGCCGATGTACTTGGCCTGGATCTCTATGTGCTGGCCGGACACCTTCTCCGTGATCCTCAGGCTGTTGGCCCCGTGCTTGTCCCCGCCGTTCTTAGAGCCGTCCGCAAAGGCGGCCGGGAGTTCGTCCATCTCAGCCTGGTACACCTTCTGGTCCACGCACTCCTGGAAGTTTTTGAAGATGATGGTGAGCTGCCGGGAAGAGGGCAGAAGGGGGTTAGCGGTGCCTGCAGACGAAGCGGAAGGAGGCTTGTCCCCACGTTGACGATGCTTTCAGGAGGGACGAGAGGAGCCCTCAGGGTGCCCCAGACCGTCCCGTCCCCACGTTGCTAACAGTCTGGTGCCACCGGCACTATTATGCTTACTATTTCTCTTTAAAACAACTTTTTTTTTTTTTTTTTACTTAAAGTAAAAGAACGTGAACTTTAGATGATTGCCCTACATAGAAAACCAGCTCATTTGCCATATATAATGGTGAACCATAAAAAGGCAAGCACAGCTCATTAAAAATAAAAGGTCATTATCCATTATGACGGGCTGAATAAAGGCCCCCAGGATACCGACCCTAATCCCAGGAACCTGTGCATGTGACCTCATGTAGCACAAGGCTTTGCAGAGCGGGTTAGGTGAAGGGTCCTGAGATGGAGATGCTATCCTGGCTTATCTGGGGGGCCCTACATGCAGCCACAAGCGCCCTCATAAGTTGGAGGTAGAGGGAGATCAGACCACAGAAAGGCGGCTGTGTTTCCACATAGGCAGACAGTCAAGTGGTGCGGCCAGAAGCCGAGGGGTGCTGGCAGCCACCGGACGCTGGAGAATGGATTTTCCCCTGCAGCCTCCGGGGGACCAGCTGACACCCTGTGAGGCTTGTCTCAGAATTCTCGCCTGCAGAGCTACAGGAGAACAAACAGACGTCTGTTTGAACCACTTAGTTTGTGGTATTTGTTACAGAAGCAGCAGGAAAGTCCTATGGCCAACAAATCTCACACCGCCCCTGGACCTCCTGCAGAATTCCTGAGAAAGGACTGCAAGCCACTGGCTGAACATAACAGCAGGTGGAAGCGAAGAGATGGAGGCTCAAAGAAAGAACAAGGGGGCAAATCCATGCAGACAGGCAGAGGCCACTTAGGTTGCCCTAAGGGGCCACCCAGCAGGGCCTTGGAGGGGAGCAGGAGGCAGAGGGAGAGGGGAAGATGGGGGGCTCCAGGCTGACTGCAACTCCCTGGCGTGGGCCGGAGCGGGGAGGCCCATTTCCACGGGAGCCTGCGGCCAGGGGGCAGGGCTGGCACGAGTCCCTGGAGCAAACACAGACAACCAATCAGCTGTGTTTGTCACTGTCCTCCTGAGACCCAGGGACCCAGGAGCACTTGCTGGGTCAGTGTGCCAGGTACCACATGTATTACTTCTTGTGGCACTGCAGGGGAGGGTGACATTACCTCCGATTGACCGATGAGCAAACTTGGGCTCAGAGAGGTAAAGCGACTTGCCCAAGGTCACACAGCCAGCAAGAGGCAGAGCTCGGATTCGTCTTTGGTTTCCAGCCCCAAACCCACAGGGCCAGGAAGTAGGATGGAAGACAGACAGCCAGGGAGTGAGTGTGAGACCCCATCCCATCACCCTGGAAGAGATGTCCGACTGCTCTTAACCTCCGTAACCCTAACTGCGAGGGCTGCATGGGCTGGAGACAAGGGCGAAATGGGGAGAGAAACCACCGCCCCGCCCCCGTTCCGGCTCCCAGATGCTACCTTGTGCCTCTAAGGCCACTGGTCCCCTGGACCAAGGGCACCGGGGGCTCTGTGGGGGTGATGCAGGATGTCAGAGGTGGCCTCAGCCCCTCCCTCTCGCTTTGAGCCCTCTGCATCGAGTCACCGCATCGAATCACTGAATCTCATGGAACTGCCCTGGCTCTACCATCCCCGACCTATAAAAAAAAAACCACCCCAAAACGGCGACTTCACATGGTTCCACGGCCTCCTGCTTCCTTTTCTCCGTCCATGGCTCCTGCCCTGACGTGGAGGCCGCCGGCAGCGGGCCGGGAGGTGGGGCAGCCAGGGTGGTCTGGGCAGTGGGTGGTCCTGTCACCGGAGGAGGGGGCACAAGATGAGGGACTCTGGTGTCCCTGCCTGGTGTGCAGGGCCACACAGACACTCTGGGGGGCGGGGGGCTGCTTTCCAAGTGCCATTCGTCTCCCTGGAACAGGAAAGGCTGGTTTTGCTCTAACCGCCATCGCTCGTGGAGACAGTCTCCTGGAAGGCTGACAGGCGGCTTGACTCTTCCTGGCACCCGTGCCAGGGACTCAACCACAAGTAACAGCACGAAGGGGGCTGTCGAAAGCCGGGCGGCTGGCTGCCAGCAGGGCCACGGGTGCGGCTGCTGCTCCCCTGCCCTTCCCACAGGGGCCTTGGTGCTCCCACCATGCAGAGCCCCGGCTTCATCAGCTGTTTATGGGGCGCCAACTACCTGCCAGGCCTGGTGCGAGGGGCTGTGTCCCTGCAGAATGAAACAGCCCAAGACCCCTGTCCTCATGGCGCTCACACTTTGGGGGGCGGGGGGCACAGACCGAGCAGATGAATTGTGCAGCATGGGAGTGGTTAAGTGCGAGGGGTCGAGGGGATGGGAGGCAGAGACCTGAGTGCCTCTGCTCCAAGTCTCGGTTCCCTCACCTGTAAAATGGCGTGCGACAAGCATGGCTGGAAGGAGGGAGACGAAACAGGGGGCTGGACACGGGGCAGTCCCATGGGGGCGAGAAGTTGGCTAACTGGTCAGCCTGGGCTGGAAAACACCAGACCTCGGTTGTGGAGAACAGAGGGCTGGGCTGGGCTGGGCTGGACAAGCCAATATCATGGGAAATGGGCAAAGGCCTCTGGTTGTGAGGGGAGGAGAGTCAAGTGGGCAGGAATCTGGCAGAGGGCTCTGGGGGTGGGGTGGGTGGGACAAAAGCTCCAGTCCCCCCATCACCTTGGAGGTCAAAGCCGCCCGGCTTCTCTTGCTTTCCTGGGGGGTCCCAGGCTGTGGCCCCCTCCAGTCCTTGGGGGCAAGCTCAGTGCAAGGACTTGCAAGAGGTCTTCCCCAATGCTCTGGGCACCGCAGGGCCCCCCAGATCCTGCTACCCCAGAACCCAGCACCCCCCTGCCAGTCTTCATTCTCCATGATTAGCCCGGAAGCTATGGGAGGGAGACAGCCCTGAGCACAAAAGAGGTGTTTGGTAAATGTTTGCTAAATCAGTGAATGAACCCCCCCCCCACACACACACACACACCGGAGGGGCGGAGGCCTACGAGAACAGGCAGGGGCAGGCCACAAGCCCCGGAAACCAGCCACAGGTGTCTCTTTCCATAAGGCTCCAGTCTGCCCTGACACCTGAGACTGACCCTGTCACTGTGGGTCTCCGGCATCGCTGTGTGCTGCCTCCTGGCTGATGGGGACACAGCAGATGGTGGCTGAGCTCTCGGCCTGCTGCGAAGATGACAGCGGCCCTAGGTCACAGCAGAAAGGGGCTGGGTGGGTCAAGCTCTGCTGCGGAGCCCTACATGATTCTGGAAACGGGGATAGGAAAGGAGGCGAGCATCTTACATCTCTGCTGGGGGCAGGCCTCAGCCCCAGGGCCCAGCAGCGACCTGGAACAAAGCAGGCATTGGAAAAAACGGAACCAAGTGAAGGAAAAGAATGCAAGAATGCATGAATGAAAGAATGAATGATCCGTTTGGTTTTCAGACAGCATCGCTGGGCTCAGGGTCCCAGTGTGTGTCAGCAGAGAGCAGAGGGTGGTATTATGTGGGGTTCTCAGCCCAGGCACGTGGCCCCGGCCTGCAGGCTCCAGCCTCCCTGGTCACTAGCCATAGTCCCTCCGTTGGCTCTATTATCACGTTTGGTGCTCTCACCACCCTGGGTCAGGAGGGGCAGGATGGGACAGGGAGGCGGAGCTCCCCTCCAGGAGTGTGTTTGCTGTTGGATTAAGAAGCTATAGCCTCAGGCTCCCCGAATTCATTTATCTTGGCTCTAGGCCGGGAGGTGGGTTGGTGAAGGAGTTGCCGAGAAGGCAGCTGGGTCCTTGACATGGGCCCCCCTCAGATGGGGACAGGGCGGAGAGTATGCCAGCCATGACTGTGCTGCCCACTGGGCTTCACGGCCTGGTGCCAAGGGCCTGTGAGGACATCCACAGGGTAAAGGCCTGCTCCTCTCCTACCCATCAGTTGGTCCCAG
The DNA here is from genome assembly GCF_001890085.2 of Hipposideros armiger. Taxonomy (NCBI): domain Eukaryota; kingdom Metazoa; phylum Chordata; class Mammalia; order Chiroptera; family Hipposideridae; genus Hipposideros; species Hipposideros armiger. The sequence continues at coordinate 384,991 of NW_017731385.1, forward strand.
AAAGAGACCCCCTTCGGGCATGCAAGGGCCACTGGCGCAGAGGGAAGTGGCAGGAATTTTCCTGGCTGCCAGGTCACCTCACTGTCCTCCTGTGGGGCGTGGAGGGATGGAAGGAACAAAAACACCCTTGTGGGCCAGCCTGGCACCCTTGCAACATGCTGTTCCTAGGAAAACAGACCCGCTGCCAATGTGGAAACCCCAGGGGCTCTGGTGGGCTGGGCCCTGAGGAGGCAGAGGTGTCCCCATCGCCTGGACTCTGAGAGGCCACCAGCGGCCCTCTGGCTGGGTATGAATGTGAGGTCACAGGAGCAGGGGAGGAGAACCTGGGACGTCCCATTGCCTGGGCCATGCGCCACATCGTGGCTACCTCTTGCCGTGGCCATGTGAGCAGGGCTTGAGTCCTGCCACCCAGATGCTGAGGCCTCCCTGGGTCAGAAGATGACCAGTTCTCAGCAGCCTCTGGGGCTCCAGGTGGCAGCTGCCTCACATGGCAGTGAGAATGTGCTGGGCTCTGGAGTCACCCGGCCCAGGTCCAGTGCGAGCTCTGCTGGCTGCATGTCGGTGGGGGGGCCGCTTTGCCTCTTGGAGCCTCAGGTTCTGGATGTGTCAGCAGAGCTGCCTCAGGCGGGCAGGACTGGCCAAGGGAGGAGGGAGAGGCTCAGGGGGCTCGGTGAGCTGCGTCTCCGTCCTCACTTGTTCCAACTCCAGCCCTTGCCAGACAGCACGGCCCTCTCTGCTTTGATGCTGGGGCTTTCCCGTGTCACTGAGGGGCAAAGACAGCAGGCCGGGCTGTACCCAAAGCCCAGGCTGCCCCCTGCGCCATCCCACAGCCCTGGCCTCCGACCCGGTGGCGTCCCCAACACCCCCCATGCACCAGAATACCGGGGGCTTTAAAAAAAGAGCATGTCTGACCCCATCCAGAGATCTAGCATCAGACCAGCCTGCAGGTAGCTCCAGAATCACTATTGGCTCGGTTTGTAAAGTGCGGCCACAAGGAGAACCCCTGGGCGGGACTGTCACCGCCAGGAGGCTGCTGCGCCCATGGGCCCAGGGCGGGGTTTGCTCCCACTGGACTGGAAGCTCCTTGAAGGCAACCCTGGAAACAGGCTCCTTCTGTGGGGTCTTAACACACAAATACAGTTTGGGGGCAAGAAAAGAATATTCCAAAAGTTTGAAACTGAATGCTCTATGTTGTGTTTCTTTTTGGGTTATAACCCCAGTAAGAAAACCATTTGACATCCAGACCCACTGTGTGCATACGTGTGCATAATGCAAATGCTTGTGCACACAAACAACAAAAACTGGGTTTCCTTAAACACTTTCCCTTAGCACGTACAGTGCATTCACAAACTGCCCTTTAGGTATGCCAGTTTATGCTACCCAGCCCAACACGCCTCCCCCCCAACCCCCCCCACACACAAATATATAGATCACTCTAGGCAACATTAGGAATCTCTAGAATATTCCTTTCTAAATAGTCTACTCATTTGCTGAAAATAAGAACACGGTGGGTGCAGGAGGCATCTGGGTCGGGTTGGTGCTGAGTCTGGGCCCTCATGACAGCAGGGCCTGCCTGGGTGGTGGGACCCTCCCTGCGGGGTCATCCCAGCCTCAGCCTCAGCCTTACCTTGCTGGTGGCGGTGGCGGCCGAGCCGGGCAGCACCGGTGTGTTGGTGACTTGCACGTTCAGATAATTATTATCGATGAGGGGCCAGGCGCCCTGCACCTTACAGGTCTGGAAGCGGTCTGTGAAAGTCCTGAGGTGTGGGTCCCCAAAGAGGCCGCAGTGCGTGTAGTTGGGGGCAGCCGAGTGCTTGTGGAAGCTCTTCTCGTAATGGCAGATCTCGGGACTGTCGGAGCGCTCCTGGCTGTCCCCGGGCGGCGGGAGCGTGCGCAGGCGTGGCTGGGACGTGGGGCCATCCTTGGAGCAGTTGTGCTGGCTCATGAGGTCCTCTATGCCATGGACCGCCGAGTGGTAGGCCAGGTCGCCCCGGCAGGTGCGGGCCGTGCGTCGCGTGCACAGGGCGTAGGTGCGCAGCGCTGCGCAGAACTCGGGGGCGTCGTCCGAGGCCGGGGCGTGGCCGCCCGCCGTGGCGCTCCAGAACTCAGAGTTGCACTTGAGGATCTTGCAGGGGGACGTGGCTGTGGAGAAAGGAAGGGACACGCTGTGAGGGTGGGCGCACGCGTAAGGACACCCTGTGTGAGAAGGCACCACCCACACTGCATGTTTGCGCACAGAGCTTAAAGCCCACCCCTCCCGGGCCTTCCAGGTTCTCCTGAGCCTATCTTGACCCCAAGTGGCCAGGCATGCTGCAGTGGCGGTGGCCCCTGCCCCAGCTCCCAGCCTGTGGGAAGGAGTGGTCGCTGTTTCTGGACAGCAGTACTGTGGGGGCCGACAAGTCACCTTTGGGCCATTGACACCTGTTAACACTTTCACAGCCATCCTCAAGAATTTGGCAGAAGCAACAGATATTGGGCAGATAATGAAGCCCACTGTTCAATGTGTGTCCCAAGCTTTGCGACTGTGTGACCATGTGCACATTTCTTAACTTCTCTGTGCTTCATTATACTCATCTAGAAAATGGGTAATAAGCGACCGTGTGAGGTTGCCGAGAGTGTTCAAGGACTCAGAGGGGCACCGGCACGGAGCTTCAGCTCCATGGATGTCGGCTAGCGTGATTACTGTGTTAGCCCTGGTCACAGAAGGCCTCGTTCCGGTCACCTTGTCTGCATAGCTCCATCCCTCTCTATCCTGATCAGGAGAGCAAGTTGGGAAGCCAATGCGAGTGATAACTTTGGATTTGCCCCAATTCGTGTGTGTGTGTGTGTGTGTTTTCATCACTCACAAGCTTTGCGACATTAGTGACAGTTACAAATGGCCATGCCTGAGAACCATGGCTTTAACAAATCTGATTTTCAGGGTGTCCCCAGCTGCTCAAAACCCTGGGACCCTGCACATCTTCCTAGGAGTTTAAGAGAAGGCCTTAGCACCAGTCTAGACGGAGAAGCTGTAGGTCAGGATAGCTTGCAAGAGGCCAGTGAGTGTGATAAGCTGGGACGGGAACCCCGCCTCCCTCCCCACACCTCCCCAGGCGGTGACACAGCTCTCCAGGGCCTGTCCGCCTCAGGTGGACATGCATGGTGCTGTCATTCCCTGGGGGTCTTGGGGAAGAGCATGGGGATGCCAGGGCTGGACAGTCCTCCTGGGTGGTGAGATGAGCCCCCCCCCCCCCCCCCCGTGGAGTCATCCTGCCGCCCTGTGTCCACTCCACTAAGTCACAGGCTGAAGTCCTCCTCCTGTCGGGGCCCCGGAACGTAACCTGGCCCACCTGGCCCGGCATCAAAAGGAAAAGCTCTCAGCTGGAGCATTACCTGCCAAAGAGACCCCAGAGGGGCTGATTTTTACGTTCAGTATCTTTAATAAAAAAGCCCGAGACCTGAACTCCAGGCAGTAAACCTTGGCCTTTTCTGATGTGAGCGTCCAAGAAGCGAAGAAAGCAAAGTCTGAGAGTTCGAAACAGATCTTATTGCAGCTTGTGCGAGCAGAAAGAGCAAACCAGCTTCACAGAGCGAGCCACCCTGGTGATTTCAGCGCGACAGAAGGCAGCCAGCTGCCCAGTTCCTGCTGGGCTCCTGCGGACGGCATAGTGGCTCCTTGGGCCCCCTGGCTGCCTCTCAACACATCCAAGACAGCCAGTACGCAGAGAGCCAGGGGAATCAAGAACCCGACTGGAAGTAGGAATTCTCCTGATCTCCCATTTCCATCTTAGCCGCTGTGTCCTCCGGCAGGGATGGCTGTCGGGGCCTCTGCTAACTCTTACACCTGGGGCTCCACCCCAGATGCCCCTGGAAAATGCAAAGGTACCACGCAGAACCTCAGGCTCCTTAGAAGCCCATTATGTATGTTTTCTTTGGACCCACGCCACTTGACACAGGACTTCCAGGATTAGCTACAGGGGACAAACAGAGGAGAATCCAGAGGCTGCAAAGACAGTGGCCCATTGGGGCAAAAGGTGGCGTGCAGACAATGGCTACAACATAGGTGGGTTCCCAGACTTCCTGGGGGGTGGAGTGGGCCCTTGGTGCTCAAGTTGGGGCCCCTGGTCAACCATCAGACCCATCTACTCCTGATTCATGCATGCAATGCGGGCCAGCGCTTCCTGCTTCTCTGGGCAATCGACTTTACCCAGAGCCCTACCGATCACTTTGTGACCAACCGCCATTATTGGCTTTTCAAGGTGCATCATGGAATTTTAGAACCTGGGGCCCGAGGGACAACAGAGATCACCAGTTTCCACCTCCAGCCAGCCTCCACGGCAGGAAACCTCCCTGTAGCACCCCTGCCTGGTGGAAGCCCGGCCTTTACTGCCACTGGAACTCTGCAGGGCAGGGCTGGACCCTCCTGCTCCAGAAATCTCCAGCTGGGAACCACATCTGCCTCCCAGGGACATTTACAGGGCCTTGATCCTTCTCTAGAGCTGCACAGAAAAGGCTCAAATAAAACCACCCTGTAAATATTGGACAGCCCCTTGGCTTCTCTGTGGTGCCTTCTTCGGCCTCACCATCCAGCCGCTCTATCGGCCTGGCTGAACTGTGTCACCCCTGACGTTCCAGCTCGATGCCACCTCCTGCCCGTGAGTTCCCCAAGAGCAGGGACCCCTCATCTTGGTCCTGGAATCCTTGGCTCCTACACTCCTCACTCCAAGCATCTGTGCCCCGGCACCCCACATATATAACATTTCATCTTGGGGGGGAGGTGGGCTCCAGACTGCCTCCCCGGTGGACTGAGACAGCAGAGAGATTTCTCACAACCACACAGCTTGTCTGACTTAATCACTGCCCTTTAAATAGCAGCCCAGCGCCTCTTAGAAACAGACGGAGGCAGGGAGTTTGGAGCACCAGCTGTACCAACCCCGGCAGGAGGAAAATATTTGCGCCATTAGCTGCTTTCAGGGACCTCCTTTGAACTGTTAATCAAGCCCAATCCTTCCGAATAATAGCCTGATTATTACCGCCTTGTTTGCATAACAAAGCAGCCCAATAAAACTTACTTCACTGTGCGCCCAGGGGGTGCAAGGGATGGGCCCCGAGAAAGGAGTCTTAGGAATGCGGTGAGCCGCTCCACAGCCCAAACCCAGGAATAAAGACAATGCAATTTGCCACCAAGAAAAGCCCAATAGACCAATAAATTACCCGCGTGCAAAGGGATTAGATCGGGTTTCACTTGCCGAGTAGGAGGGGTGGGGTGAGCCAGGAAACAGAAAAACCTGCCTTCTCTTAAAGGGGTATGGCTCGCTTCAACTACAAGCCCCAGGGTCAAATGGGTGGTATGTCTGACTCTGGCTCCCATGGTAACTGTCTGAATTTGTGACTTGCTGGAAGTTCTGGGTGCTACTACGTGCCAGGCATCGTGCTTGGTGCTGTTCCTGGAACAAACCCCCAATGAGCTCCTGTGCTCAGGTAAAGCTCAGTGAGCTATGGGACACCACCAGGAAGCAGAGCAAATATGTTTCATCTGAGTACTAAACCACAAGAGATGCAAGAATGGCGGCGTGAGAGGGTATCAAGGAAGCGGCATTTCAACCAGGTCTCGAAGGGCAGTGGCATTTGACAGGTGATGTCAGGAGAAGGTCCCAGAAACACAAGGGGGCTTCCAGCACAGCTGAGGTTGGCCGGAAGCAAAGTGCTAGCTGGTGAGTGTGCAGCCAGAAGTCTGCGGCCAGTCACGAGAACCCCAAGTGCCAGCTGTGCCCATTATAAAGCAAATGTCGCTCAGCTTCAACCCGCTTTCCTCTGCTCAGTGGGGCTGGGACTCTGGAAACCCTGTGTCTCTTGTCACCCGGATCCCTGTTAGATTCCACCACAAGAGGGCACTAGACGGAGAGGGGAAGGCTGTTGGTCTAGACCGGTTTACTTTCTGCCCCCAGGCTGTTTCATCATCACCCAGCAGTGGCTTTTCTCCTCCCCAACTGCTTGTGCCACTGCGAAGTTCCGAGACCAGGCAGGCAGGGGTCCCTCCTTTGCAACCTGAGCCCCCAAGCTCCTCTTACTGTCCCACCAGCCCCAGGGGTGGAAGTCACTTTCTGCAACTCTGCATGCCTCAGGGGTCCCTCATGGTCTTTTCAGTGTCCCCACATCCCTCCACCATTCCCTCTGTGGACACACCCCGTGTGGTTTTTGTTCTCCCGGCTGGGCCCTCGTCTAAGGCCTTCAGACTGAGCCCTGCGTCATTTTCACTAAGTACATGGCATGATCAGAACACTATTTTAGGAGGCAGTGTAACTTAAGAGGCAATGGCCTCAATTGGGAGAGAAGCAGGCAGAGCAGAGGGAAAGCAGCACGGATGGTGAGGGTCCCCTCTTAGCAACAAGCCGTAGCCCCGGTCCTGAAGGAGGTGGGAAAGCAGTGCCAGTCACGAGGGCCACCCTGCCTCCCCCAGCGAGACACCCTGCAGCACCAGCAGGAGCAACAGGCCACTTTCCACCCTCTCCTGTCCCTTAGGATCGACTCTAGGAGGGGACAGCAAATGGATGTAGGGCCAATATTTGGTAACCTCTGACCTGTGCAGTACTCAGGAGTCACCTTGCTTGAGAAATGCCTGAGGCTGCCTATCTGTGTCACTCCATCCATCAAATGTTTGGCATCAGCTACCGAAAGGAACACACCCAAGTGACAGGCTGGACCCCCCCCCACCCCAGGTACAGCTGACACTAACTTACTTAACCTACAAGCAGCCAGAATTGGTCACCTTTCCATAAAGGTATAAGAATGTCCCAGAGAACTGACCTCGCCCATGACAACCACGTGTCTCTCACCCCTTGAATGCACTGGGAAGTTTCTAGGGCTTCTCCCAGGAACTGGCCTACAGGAGAAAGACCGAGGCGAGAGGAAGTTTCTTGGAGACTCTCAAGCGACCTAGGAAAGGGACGCGGGTGGGTTGGGGGTTAACTTCCTAACAAGGGTAGGCAGAGGTGGCTGCATATCACTCACCCAGCTGAGGCAGGAGGAACTTCCCCCTTGTCACACCCAGCCAGGGCTGCTCTGCCCCAGCCTCCACACATGCCAAGTTGTTGCAAGAAGCTAACAAAGAGTGCCAGGGAGAAGGGCACACCTCAGCTTAAAAACTGGACACCCTTCCCCAGCTCTCACTGGGGCCACATGGAAGCCAGATCAGCGGCAAACAGGACATTCAAGGCCACAGCCAGGCCTGCCAGTCAGGTGGCTGAGGACTTCTCTGGGTAGGAGGGACCCATGGTGGGCAAAGGCTGGACACAGGGTTCCATTTCAATACCATCCTGACTTAGGGCAGAGAACTGAGCTCCCTTGGGTCCCACAAAGAAGATGGTTATGGGCAAAGAAAGACATCGCTTTTCAGATATAAATGAAGCTTGCAGGTAAACAATTGGGTCTTTCCGCTTTGAGGCCTAAGCCTTTTTCCTGAGTCTGGGGCTGGCTCTGGAGGTGCTAGCTTTCCATCCTGGCCCTGCCTCCAGCATCCCTGGGCTCATCTGGCCCTCCGCAGGTCCCCATTTATTTGAAGTGGCTTTTCTCCCTCACCGCCCTCCATCCGTGGGCAGGCCTTCCTTCTCCACCTCCCTCCCACAGTGGGAGGCCAGCTGGGCACGAGCCCAGAGTGCACACACTCATGTGAGCCTGTGATCCGGGGACATTCCGTAGCAGGCGGAGCAATAATGGGCCCCTTTCTGCAGGGACCTGGGCGCAGAGGGATGACTGTACTAGGCATCTCAGTATTCTGACTGCTTGGGGAAATGGCGCATGAAATGAAAAAATTAGCAAAACCCCAAAGACATACTCCAACTTGGGAAAACTTGCACAGTGACAGCCCTGCCAACTGGTCTTCCTGACCTAGGCTGGGTGACATCTTTTTCCGTGGAACGCTAAGCCAGGGATAGAGAGGGAGCAGAAAGGGCCTTTGGCGGGGAAGCAAAACAGATCCATGGAACATGTGGCCACTCTTCATTCTGCTATCTAACCCTGTCTCCAAAGTTTGTTTCTTATTTCTCCTCCTCACCCACCGTAAAGCCTTATCTGCTCATAGAACAAGGTCTAATATGCTACATAGCAAATTTAATGAACGTTTATCCAAAGTCAGGTATATGGAAAAGGGCAGGGGTCTGGGTTCTTTTTCCTCCTGGCTCTGCTGTTAACTAGCTGTGTCAGGTCAGGCAACCTCTCTGACCCTCTGTTTCTTCATCTGAATAGTGGGAACGGTGATTCTCACGGGGAAGGTGGGACCGTCTGATGAGGTGACGTATTTAAAGCATTTAGCAGAGCGCCTGGTATACTGTGGCCACTCAATCAACGGAAGAGCTTGACGAATTATTGTTCTCCTTCTGATGACCGTACTTTGGAGAGAACAATATAAAGGCATTGTGTCGAAGGACATTCATGCACGTTCATTTGTGATGGTTGTCTGTGGGAAGGTGGAATTGGGGTTATTGTCATAGTCTTACTTATCATTTTCAGCCTTTAGGTTTACAAATGAGTATTGTTTTTAGAACCAGAAAACATTATTGTGGAAGAAAGACTGCAATTCATTTGGCAACTTGGTGGGTGGGGTTGCAGGAAGGAAGGCCCTAGGGCTGGGAAGCTGCTTGTAGCAAGGTGACAATGGCAACAGGCAGGGAAGGGCAAGGGGAGGCACTCAGGTCCAGGTGACGGAGCTGAATGGAGTGACCCACTTCACACCCAGGCCTTCCCTGTTCCAGGTAGTGGGGTCCCTCAACAGACACAGAGACCAGGCACTAGCCCAGGGGACAGGTGGGGGAGATGCTAAGGTGACTAATCATCCTCATGTGCCCAGGGCTGAGAGAGCTTCTAAGGACCTGGGACTTTCAGTTTTAAAACCAGGAAAGTCCTGGGTAAATTCAGATGAGCTGGTCACCTGAGAAGAACAGGGCCTTCGATGTCAGGCAGGTAGAATTCAGCCAAGCAATAAAAACAACATGGCACCTAAGCATTCAACCAAAACATCAAGTCGGGGTTCTCTGCCCAGTTCTGTCGGGGGCCTTGCACGTTTCACTGGACAGAGGACTTGTAGTAGGAACCACATGCCCCCCAACATGTGAACTGGTCCCATCCCACCCTCTCACCTCCATGGGGTCCTGGGACCCCCCTCTTTCCTGTCTCATGGAACATCCTTATCTGAGCCCATGGATCCTGTCTCCCCAGTTCTCCTTTGAGCTTTGGAGTGACAGACAGCTAGCAATTTCTCTAACCTTGCAGAGAGGTTTTCCCGGAGACCAGACAGACATGCTCTCCCTACTCCCCTGTTCACCCTCAGGGCCTAAGGGGCAGACTCTCTGCAGGATTTTATATCCTGCCCTCTCTGGGAGGCAAGGTTCTGTCCTGCAGACCCCTTGGTGTGTCATCCACCAGCTTGCTAGCTGGCCCTGCACAGCCATCTGGCTCTTGCACCTGGACATCATGTCAATTCTCTCCCTTTGGGACACAAAGTCCTACAGGAGGACAAAAACGTGGGCAGGTTGCCTTGCTTGCACGTTTCTGAAGAGCAGCTCTGAGAGAAGCACTTCATCTCTATAATGGCACAGACACACTTGCACACTCGCAGAGGGCCTTCGTCGCCCCAAGCTTTAGTTTTTCCACTGAGGACTAACATGTCTAACACGGCTGAAGTTTAAACGTAGAGGGAAAGAAAGGAACAAAAAATAAAGGCTGCGGAACAGCAATTCTTAGAACAGTGGTCCTCAGACTTGGGAGGGTACCAGAACCCCCTGGAAGACCTGTCAAAGTACAGACTGCAGTGCCCCCTTCATCCTCCCCCGACCCCTCCAAGTATCTGCTTCAGCAGGTCTGGGGTGGGCCCAGAACTTGTGTTTCTAACAAGTTCCCAAGGGACGCAGATGGGGTTGGACCAGGGACCACACTTTGAGAACCACCACGCTGGAATGTAGTAGCATCCATATGTAGTTATAGGAAACGCGCCAACATGTCGGCAACATATGCCTTGGATGGGTTTGGCTTAGAAACAGTTTTATGAAGTCCCAATGGTTTCGAAGTTTAAAAAGTATCTATTAATTATGTTGTGAAGAGGATGCTATTTGTGGAAGACTGTTCTAAGAAGCCTTTTCTGCCCCCTCCCCCCCACACCCCCAGCTGGACATGGCCACTCTGTCCATCCACTTCAAGCAGACCCCCTTACAGCCCACAGGACATTGTAGTGCCCCTGTCCCTTGACCTGAAGGCAGACGCTGACCTTGCTCAAATGAGGGCCCCAAATGTCCCTGTTACTGACTCAAGAACACAGTAGGTGTGCCATACACGTTGAGTGGGTACATGTAAACACTCTCAAAAGACACAAACCCTCTCAGTCTAGCAGAAGTTAAGGCATCTTTCTCCACATAACCATGTCCAATTTAATTTGCACTCCTCTGGGTTTACTGCTGGCAGCCATTCAAGTTGACTAGCACTGAACAAACCCCTGCTTTCAGACAGCTACTCGAGCCTCGGTCCACCTGTCTTCACGGGGAGAGGCCACGGCACACAGGGTCCCTGAGTGTCCCCATGCCACGCACTTGTTAGAGCTGTTTTTCTTCTCTGACACCCACCCTGCTGTCCCCCAGACCCGCAGATACTCTAACTTGACTCCCAGGCAGCCCCTATGCCAACACATCCAAGAAGATGACAGTCCATGTCTTTGTTGTGGAAACCACTCGTTTCATCTCATCCTTAAGACACTGTCTTTTGACACGGGTTTCTGGAGCACACCAGCTTTTGGAGCCCCCAGTGTACTGAGTTTGGGATGGAAAGCTCAGTTTTCAGTAAGGTGGGCAGTTCTGACTAACTGCAGCTGTCAGGGCCTTACACGAGAAGAAACATTAGCCAGTTGGCATGACAGTGGGGCAGCTATCTGTTCTATCTGCCAGGCTTTGGTTACTAGCCTTGAAGCCAAAAAGAAATGGGCTTCTTGGAAACAAAAGTGATGGAATTTGGGTTGTGAATTACATAACCGACCAGCTTTCCTCAGACTAGATATTTTACAAGAAAGTTTCAAAGATGGAGAAATGAGAGAAAACACTGACAAAACCATCAGCAGCAGCCCCCGCAGCTCCCCCTGGTCTCCAGCTACCTCTGTCAGCTCTTCCTTTCCTCCTCGTCTAGCCCAAGAAGTTAACAAGTGCTGCCACTTTAAGAGCGGGAAGGTGTTGTTTTAAGGGCCTCTAAGCCCCCCTTCTCAATTTCAGCTTCGAGCTGAGATCACATCCCCCACAGCAGCCAGGGGACAAAAGCCATTTATCAACCCATCTGATAAAACTTCCAATGGGCTGGATCTTTATCTAGGCCAAACCGAGATGCACACACTCTGCAAACTCCTGCTTCTCCAAAAAGGGGATTTCTTTTTAAAGAGGAGGGTCCTTTTTGATTGTATGTTGTTGTTTTTTTTTTAGTTCTTGGAAGGCAATCAAATCAGCCTTCAGCAGGACACTTCTGTAGGTGGGAAAACTGCCCTTTAAAAAAAAAAAAGCGGTAGTGGTGGGGGGGGAGTCGGTGGTACACCCTGCTGCTTGAAACACTGTGGCGGTTTGAATATTCTGGGGAGAGGGTAAAAGGGATGCAAGGGCTTCTTGGGGCTTCTTGGAGTACTGATACACCCCCCCCATCTTGTCCTTGGGGCGAGGGGGGGGGAGGGTGGTGGTGGTGGGGGGCTCCGAGTGGAATTCAAGGCTAGGAGCAGGTTGAGGCTCTGCAGGGCGCCCTTGGGGGCGCAGCTGCTGAGTGAACTGGGCGCGCAGGACCCAGTGGGCGCCTGGGGTCCCGGAGCTGGGCTGGGGCGAGAAGGTAAACTGATCCCTGGCCCCCACCCCGCTGCCTACATGGTCTGCCAGCCGGGAGTCCCAACTTGCAACCTGGACGGCCCAGTTCAGCCAGTTTCTGAAACCCAGTTGGCTGAGGAGCAAAACAAAACAACCCAATCCCAGTCTCACTCAAGTTCTTTCTTGCAAAACTCGGGGGTGCGCGGGGGTTGCGCATCCGCGTCGGGCCGCGGAGGGAAACAAGCTCGCATTTTTGCAAGAAGACACCTCCGAGCCCCATAACACAATGGCAACGGCCCCGAGATCCCGCCCTGAAATGGGGACCCTTTGGCTCGTGACACTAGGTTTATTTGTATTTTTAGCAAGAGAAAAATGGGCATAAAGGGTTTAGCTGGCGTTGCCCGGCTGTGAGTAGCATATGGCAAAAATGAAATAAAGTTTTATGAAACATTATAAGGAAAACAGAGCGGGGATTTAAGTTTCGTGCCTTACCCCTCCCCCTGAAAGGAAAAAAAAAAAAAAAGTCAAGAAACTGGAGCGTTTGGGAAGGAACAAATGCTTCTCTGTGGAGTTGGTCTCCCTTCCCCCAACAAAAACAAGAGGTCCAGGCTCGGAGGAATTTGAAAGCAGCAATCTGCCAAAAACATTGTGAAAACTATGGGGGATTCATTGGAAACAGATGGGCTTTTTCAGCTTTAATTCTGAAATTCTCTCCCTTTCTGACACAATAAAAACAAACAGGGGGCGACACGGGATGTTATCAAACAGGAATACGGGCTGGTTCGAGCCGAGTCCGTGGGCTCCCCGCGTGGAGTCAAGACAGGGCCCCACAGGAGGGGCGTGGGTGACTTGGCTGGGACCTCGGGGGCGCCCCCGGCTTCACCCCTGGGCACCGGGCAGGTTTGCAAACTGGTGGGTGAGGAGCCGGGGAAAGTGCCCCCCGCTCCGAGTCCATGCCTCCGCTGCCCCCCCCCTCCTCCGGGTCCCCTAAGGGGCGCGTCCCGGGTCCCCTCTTTCTGGGAAGGAGGGATGCGACCCCGGCCCCTGCGACCTCCCCGTCCGGCTCCTTTTCAATGCAGCCGGAGCATGGTCCCCCCTGAGTCCCCACGGGCATCCATCGCGCCTTCTGCGGGGCGCGGGAGAAACAAAGACCCGTGGAAACGGGAGGCGGGATCCCCAGGGGAGTCACTGGCGAACTTCGGCTCTGACTCCCTCCCCGATGTGGCTCAGGACTGCAAGGAAGCCCGAGTGGCCGGGTGTCCCCGCGCCCCGGTCGGTGCCTTACCTGCGGGGAAGCTGCAGAGGAGGAAGGCAAGGGTCGGCCAGAATCCCAGGGCTGATCGTCCTGCCCCTCTCCCCATACCCATCCATCCAGCTCGGCCTGTTACCACTAGCCTCTCCCTGGAAGAAGAGTTTAGGAGAAAAGAAGCAGAAAATCAATCACGCTGCGGAGAAAAGGCAGCCTCGCTCCGCCGGCGGGAGCAGCGAGCCGGGCGGCTCGGTCCCCCTCGGCCGCAGGCGGCCGGCGCGCCCCCTCCCCGCGCGCCCCGCCCTCACCATCCATCACCGGGTCCCCTCCAATGTCCGCGCGGCCCTGCCACCCCCGCCGCCGCGCCGCCCGCCCCCTCGCGCTCGGGTTTCAGCACCGCCCGCACGGGGGCGGGGGTGTCGGGGGGAGCTGGGCGGGGACCCAGGCGGCTCGGCCGAGGCGCGGGCCGCCGGGACCTCGGGAACCCCGGGACGCAGGGCGCGGCGCGGCTCCCCACGCAGAAAGGGCCGAGCACCCCGGGCGGGCCAGCCCTGCAGAGCGCAAGAGCTGCAACGCGCCTCCCAATCTTCCCCATGAATATTCAATCCAAGTAGAGACTGTGCTTGGAGACAAACCCCAAGTCCCCTTTCCAACTAACTACATTGCCGTCCCGAATCCGCCACCACACCCCCGTGGCTCATTTCTCTCACTCAGATGTGTCCCCCGGTGCAGGAAGCTGAAAATCCTCTTCCTAGTGGTCCGGGGTTGGGGGGCGAGGGGCGGGGATGGCCAGCTGGACCTCAGCCCCTTGCGCACCTCGAGGCCCGCCCGCCCTGGCCCCAGGCCACCCACCCCGCCTGGGCTCGGCTGCCTCCAGCATCCCCTCCAAGCACCGCGCCGCTTCCGAGGACTCTCCCTGGCTGCGCTCCCGAGCTGGGGGCCTGCGAGCCTGTGGGCTGCCGCAGAAGGATGGCTGCCACCCCGGAGGAGGTGTGGATACAGCGTTCCCCGCTGTGCGCAGGGCCCGCCGGCCCCCAAGGCTGCTCTTGGGAGGGCATCAGAGTGGTCACTTCCCTTCCTTCAGTCGGTCGCTTATTTTTTCCAGGATGAAAACTGTCACCTCCTCAAGGTTCGCTAGGCCCTGCGGCTCTTCTGCCGCCCCTCTTGGGATATTTCAGAGACTGGCAGCTCCCCCCCAGAAACATCTTTTGGATGGAACACAAATGCGCCAGAGCGAGTGTTTTTAGTCAATCCAATTCTTCCCTTGGCCCACTCACCTCATGTCCAAGCCTACTCATCTGGTTCTTTGGGAAAAAAAAAAATCTGAGTTTTATCCAATTTCTATGTTTCCCTTAAGCACTATCGCAGTGCTGCTGACTTGCTGAAGGCCACACAGGCTGCCGGGCCCCCTGCCTGCCAGGAGGGGAGGCTCACTTTGCAGGAGTAAGCTTGGGACAAGGGGAGAAAGCCCTACGTATGTGAAGACACAATCCCAAGCAGGAATACGTCTGAACCTGGCTTCTACAAAATAGTTAAGAAAAGGGACTAGGGCCTCAGCCAGCTGTGCCACGTGGGCAAAGGAAGCTGTTCTTCTTTTGGACTAAAGGCCAGGATGGCAACTGCTCACCTGCCGTCACAGTTGGGGTACCACTGTATTACCGTCAAATATTTAGGTCTCAGTCCAACAGGCTCTGTCTAATGATCATTCCTCTAAACCTGTGTTCATTTGGCTCGCAAAATGCGATGAGTTTGTCCAGTGAAAGCCCACCAGCTCAAAATCCAGGTCTCCATCCTCTCAAGCTTGGCCCGTCCTTGGGCCAGACCCAACAATGTCTTCTGCAGAACCCCAGGACAGCCCTGGCATACCGAGGCAGGCACACAGCCAGACTGCACAGAGGCATCTTCGAGGTCCACTAATTAACACCATTTGCTGGATTCTGCCTTTCACAAGTGAGTCTAAAGCTTCCCACTAATGAGACAGAAGGGACCCGTTAGCATTCCCACCAGTAAAGTCACCAGCACCACGGCTGGCAGCATCTCCAGGTCCGGGAACACAGCAGAGAGGCTGTACATCTTCAGAAGACATGAAAGCAGCCCTTTCCAGCGCTGTCCTGGCCCAAGAGTGGACATCTGACAGCAGGACTTCTGGCTTCTGCACCTCAGTGCCTTCCTCTGTAAGGGGGCAGGTTGGTAATACTATTTGGGAGGGGCACTGGGCCACCGGAGCCCCCAGCGTTTTTGCCAGGGGATTGGCAGAAGATCCAGTTCTTATGGCAGAAGCAAAATAATTTGGGAAAGAGAGGCCAAGGGCTTTTTTTTTTTTTTTCTCACAAGGAGAAATTTGGGAGGCTGAATTTGGACATCACGAAAGTAGACATTTGGCCTTTACACAGTTTAGACTATCAAGAGGAATCCAGGCCCAAACAGAGCAATAAGGGGTTGTGTTAACCTGGAGGAATCAGACGACACTGGCCAAATCAACCAGCTTGTTGACAGCTCCCCAACTCTTTGCAAGAATAAGACATTCTGGAAATGTTGCGATTTGGAGCTCGGTACTTTGTTCGCCATAGAAACTCATGTAACTCAAAACGTAGCTGACCTCAGACAAACAACTCCCATTATAGCCTGGCCACTTATAGTTCTCCCCTAGGTGGTTGCCTGGGCCTCAGGGTAGAGACCTTCTCTTGCATTTTTCTGAACACTTGGTCCTGTCTGGACTTTAGCAAACAAACATTTTGAAAAGCCCCCCCACACACACACAACATCCCTGTTTTATGACTGTAACCAGACTGGGCAGAGTCCATTCTCTTGCAATTTGGATTATGTTCTCCTAAATGCATTAACCGAGGCTTGCCTTTGCAAAAGCTTAATATGCATTCTCTTGCTACCTTGTCCTGCAGTTCATCACCATTTGTTTGCCATCTCTGCAGAGCCCCCATGTCATCTGCAGGCCTGGAACCATCCGAGCATTCTCTCCTTTGGATGAAATGTGAACATTTAAACGAAGTCTGGGAGCACCCGCGATCCTTGGGGGGATCCCCACTGTTTATAATTCTTCATCCAGAAAAGTACCTGTTTATCCTATTTTTTGTGTGTGTCCTGTCTCTAAAACCAATTCCGATCTGTGGCGATTTCCCCCACACTCTGAAACGACTTACTATGGTAAGTGACCCTGGGGGTGGAATTTTGTCAAGAGGAATTTTGGAAGTCTAAACATAATTCATCCTTGGGTTTCTCCCTCATCTCCAGGCCTGTTTCTGCCTCCTCAAAGAATGCTAACAGAGTGGTCCAGTTTCATGGTTTCTGTTCAGAAAGTGTCTTGTGCTTTATCCAGTTAATTGGGACTTTCCAAGGTGCTTGGTGATACTATTTTTTAGTATATATTCCACCAAAGTGGCTAGTAAAAGTGACCCTTCGTAGATGGGTGGGCTCCCTTTGTGGGCAGAGGGCCAAGTGTGTACACCCCTGGGTGTAAGCCTGGGTGGAAGAACATTTTGGCCACCAGGTATCACTATCATCTTTAATTATCACTGCTCCCTTCCTTCCAGATGGTCCCAGGATAGACAGCTATAAGCACAAATCAAATCAATCAATCAATCAAGCTAGCTAGCTATTATTTTACCAAAAACTCTTAGCAACCTCCTGCCTGTTCCCTCCCCAGTGGGTATTTCCTACTTTATTTTCTGTCTCAGTTAAATAATCCTATGAACCCTCCATCATGGCAGGAGCTAAGCAGTTAGAGAGAAGAACCGAGGTCACCAGCCATAGGGGATGTACAGATGTATGCACGGACTGAGTTAAATATAAAACAGTCCACGTGAAGGAAGCCAAAGGCCTCCAAACAGCTACATCCTCTCCGGGTCTTCAATTCCCATTTGAAGATGCTTACTCTGTCCCTTCTTTTTCGGAAGTTAGCCAACTCACACTTATCCCAACTTACATTATAGAAGACAAGCATGGGCCGGGGCACCCAGCTGGCTTGGTGGCAGGTCTGGGTGACACTCGGTTGTCATGCCACCTCTGATGAGCTCCTTCCCAGGCACGGAAACGTTCCATCTTCTCTCTGCCTCAGTGAACCTACTCCACCCATGTACTCATCCTCTTGCTCTGAACAGAAGCAAGCACCCGCTTTGCGTTCCTCCCTGTGGGCTAGAGCCCTCCTGGCAACCTGCTAACCGTTTCTGGGGTCACATTTCCCTGGTATTTGGGTTGAAGCCCCCCTTCCACCTTTTCACACCTCTCCTTGACCTTGAGTTTCTCAGTAAGCTCCTGGAGCAGCCACATTTGTAAGTCCCCCCCCTTACTTTCCTCTTGAGCCTCTCCTCTGAGGCTCCAGAGCACAGCTACTATCTGATCTACATGCTTGCAAATCCTTTTGCCTACAAAGCCATGTACGAAAGCGATAGCATTTTGAATTGCTTAATTGTCAGCGTTGAGATGGAGATGTTGTAGACGTTCTCCATAGGTATGGCGAAAGAGACAAATGTGGGATGTGGGGTGGCTCTAACTCTAGCTCTGTGGCCCCTGGGGGTCCTGTGCTACCTGTGGACTCTCAGCTCCTCAAGCTGCAGAATCAGGGCCTGACTGCCCTGGGGAGGGGGTGGGCTCCCAGCTCCACACCCCCATGACCCTAGAGATTCCGTGAAACAGTGCCAGCGCTGTAACTACCTGGCCTTGCCCGCACCTGACTCTGAGGAGCCTTACCTGCAACATTTCTGGATTCGCCAAGTGAACATGTTGCTGAACAAGTGGGAAATGGAATTTGAAGAGTGGCATTTTTGTGTTTTAGTGTCAGCATGAAATTCCTCAGTAATCATCCCCAGCAATACTATTGTGTACCTGAAACCACACCTTAAAAAAAACAAACATCCAGTAACCTCTTGTTCTAAAGCAGCTTTGGGACGCCCATCCTGAGATGCACCAAGTTCCCGTCATGGGGAACAGACAACCTGGCATTTACCTCTCCCCATTCCAGTAAGTTCTTGGGAGAAGAACCAGCTTGGAACCACTTTATGCACCAAACGGCAAGTGTCTGAACTGACAGTGAGCCTGTCTCTCTCTCTCTCCCGACCAGCAGAAGGCTGGAGTCTTTGGATTAATGAACAATTCGGTGCCAAGCACAAATACCATAGACACTTAGCAATAGGAACAGATAACTAAGTTATTCATCACATTCAAGCTTGTTTAGAATGGCTTATGCAAAGCTGAAGTAAAGAAGGTCCCCAGCTAATGGGAAGTGGGGCAGAGTCCCAATCCAGAAAGAAGAGCAAATGCGTCCAATTTATGTGACTTTCCCCCATTACCACCATGGTTTTATCTTATTCGACTTGTTGGAGGTGGAGGGGGTTTCTTCACTTTTCGGCAATGCAGCAAGGTGGCTGAGAACAGGCAGTCTGAACACAGACTCTGGACCTGTACACTGGGGACATACTTTAGCTCCCTCAGAGGGTTGCCGTGTGGATTAAATGCATTAATACAATGCATTAGAACAGATGTTTCTCATAGAGAAAGTGTTGATACGTAGCTGCCAATATTAGTTTTATGTCATGGATCAGGACCATCGTTTGGATTATAAGCAAGTGTCTACCATGCTCCTGATTGTGCTCCTTTGTATGTGTGGGGACTGGGGGCGGACATCTGCAGAACTTCCGAAGAACTCCTTGACTCCTGGTGGGTTCTAAGTGCTTTATTGGTTCTACTCAAGTTCTCTGGAGCTCCCGTTGTGAGAAAAAGTCTCCCGTGTCACTGCAGAGTCATCTCAACTAGGTGAGAGGCACAACTGTCTCCATTTCATACATGAGGAGACTGAGGCTCAGGGAGATTAAATGACTTGTCCAAGGTCACCAAGAATATAAATGGCAGAGAGAGGTTCAAACCCAGGCCTTGGGATGCCAATTTCAGTGTTTTTCTCACCAAATCACAGCACTGCTCATCTTCACCTAGAGTTTATTTTGGTGGTGGTGTTAGTCAAATAATATGCCCTGTATGTATAATGATGGATCGTACATTAGAAATGGGGATATGTTTCGAGATAGACTGCATCCCAGAAATAAACAGAAACATACAAACGTTTTAAGAAAAGTTACCCTGAACAATCTCCCCTGTCCCCCTAGACACTTAGTGAGTTGAAACAGTTACAGAATTCTTTTTCTTCCTTTTGGATGTTAAAAGGTATTTTTAGGTCAAGTTTTCATATAG
>NW_017731385.1:404502-407804 GCF_001890085.2 Hipposideros armiger
ATCAGGCTGAAAGTCAGTAGGCTCTCCGTAGCAGCCATATACTCATGGAGAAATCAGACACTTGGAGTTTAGGAATCTCCTTTCTCAAAACGATCTCAACACAGGAAAACAAATGCACTGTAAAACCCTCACAGCACAGAAGAGGGTGGCATCTGGCTTTTCCTTACCATATATATGATCTTGAGGTACCCAAAGATACAAAACCGGGTGTGTTTCAAGATAGTAAGGGAAGCACTTTGAAATCAGTGTTTTGAAATCTAAATGTCAAGCTATTTTAGCTGCACTGACTGATGTAAAACAACATACATTGAAGTCCCATGAATTCCTTGTTTGGGGGCAAAATGACCTGCTGAACTTAGCAGAGAGGGGTTATGAGCAGGTCTGTACCTGTAGGGGGCTGCCATCAGGAACCTCGTAAGGTCTCTACAGGTGAGCCTGACCTTGTATACACACCTGGGTGAGGCAGTCCTTAATTTTTTCCAGTGCTGTGTTCCTTCCTTCTTCATAGCTCTGTAGTTAAGAGAAGGGAGGCTGACATTGAACTATTGTTCGGTCAAAATAAGAAAAAGAGGTGCCTGTCATTTGAATAGGGCTGGCTAACAGACAGGTGGGAAAGCTTCAACCTTCTTCAGGTTGAACTTCTGTTAAGTGTGTTGAATGACTAAACAATTAATGTTGTTTGAAAAGCAAAGCCATCTCCTAAAGAGCCACAGGAACACCACAGACACTTATGAGTTATTTGAACTTCCCTTTGGGATTAAAAGTCAAGTTCTAGAACAATGATCTTTAAGGAGTATTACCTTTTTGTTTCACAGGAGTAACCGATTCCTGTGAGCCTGCAGTGGTTTCTGATAATCCCTGTGTGTTTATGCTCAGTTTCATTTCGAACTCTCTCTTCTCTTTCCCTGGATGCAGACTTTTCAAAATATTGGCGATCAT
The DNA here is from genome assembly GCF_001890085.2 of Hipposideros armiger. Taxonomy (NCBI): domain Eukaryota; kingdom Metazoa; phylum Chordata; class Mammalia; order Chiroptera; family Hipposideridae; genus Hipposideros; species Hipposideros armiger. The sequence continues at coordinate 405,442 of NW_017731385.1, forward strand.
ACCTCCTAAGTGGTGACCAAATTTGGGGACTATATATGGTAAAAGCCAGCCTTGAGTTTAATTCATTTCGTAACAAGGCTGTAGGGGGAAAAATGCACTTTAAACTTTCAGAACCTGGGCTATGCCCCTTCACCTGTCTTCTGAGAAATGGGAATACCTGTTCCTGCATGCTTCCTGGAAGCAGCCAGCATCACTGGGAACATGACTTAAAAACTCCCTGTTCCAATGTTACCTATTCATTTTATTTTGCATCCATTCATCTAAGAATTCCTTTGTTTGGTCACACACGAAGAGCTGAGTGAAGGGTCGTATTGAATAGGATCTCCTGACGCCTCTGTTCTATTACTGCACACACTGGCCAGGAGGCAGCGAGTGGTGCCTCGGAGAGGCTCCGAAGGAGAGAGAGCAGACAGAGGTTTCTCACTAAAGGTCACAGAAACTCTCCTTGAAAAAGATGCCAGGTTCCTGCAAGGGCCTTTTGGTCACAACCCTTGTTATTAAATAAACACCTGCAAATGGTGAGACACTTTGAGCCAGCATGGGGGGTGGGCAGGCAAGCCACCCACTATTCCACGTGTCTATTCAGGGAATAAGCACATGTCTGTCACCTGAGAAGGAACCATGGGAGCAGGGCTAGTGATAAAAGGAGGCTGGAACCTCAATTGCCACCACCCACCACCACCACCATCACCACCACCCATCACCGCAACTCAGAGGATCTCACTGGGGCCCGTCTTCGCCACAAGCAGAACATGACACGGAACCAACGTCCCCTTCAGAACCCAGCTCCTTGGTAATACCATCTGGCCTGGAAGGTGGCAGCAAAATCCAGCCACAGAGAATGTAGTGCTGCCTGGATGTTTGGGTGCCCCACCCAGAGCCATCCTCTGCGGTGAATACCATCCAGCAAAGTCCACCCCAGCTATTAATTGGAGATCATGTCCCTTATAAAGAGGGCTTTCCTGTCACCTGCTGTGGCAGTGGAACAGTAGGAAACCTCCTCTTTGTATGTGTAAAGATACCATTTTTTGGTACACTACACCGTTCCCACATAGATTGGCGTGAGATCCTTTCCCAGTTTCCCTTCAGCTGCCCTTCAGAGCAGAGCCAATCTCTTTTCTAGGCATTCGCCTGAAAGACCACTCAAGATTCATCTGAAAAATCACTAGTCTGTGATGCACGGGAGAAGAACAATGTCCATGCACAGGTTTTTCAGATTTCTGCCACAGATGCCTGAAGAGCTGGCATCCTCTTAATAGCAGGTAACATTGTATGTTACATTTCTACTGGAGGATCCTAAAGCCAGATGGAGAAGGTGATGGGTCTCCTCGAGCTGACAACCTGGCACTTAGCACGACCTGCAAGTCTGTCCCTTGTGCTCTGCATGCTGAGCTCCAGGCGTCGCGCGATCCGGCTCAGCGGGACTGTACACACACCGGGAATTCCGCTTCCCAGGAGGTTGCCGCCTGGCGCAGGAGTACCTGCCTCCTTAAGGGAACACCCAACTTTGCAGCCTAAGAGGAACGCGCAGCTCACCATTTCCGCTAGATGGCGCGATTTCCCCTAATCCGTCCGCTAGACACCCGATTTATAAAATAAATACAAGTCCAACGCCTTCTGAAACGACACCACATAATAGCAGCTCGCAGGCTCTCATTAAAATCTCAATTTGGGGGGGATTGAGTCTACCTCCGAGCAAATCCAATGCAATTGCATTAACAGGATGCAGTCAAGAATTGCATCCGAGAGTCCCCACGTTGGTCCTTCCCCTAAATACACCTGTCCCCCTGCTCCAGCTGGTTCCCTGGGATGAGCTACGGCTGGAGCTAGGCGCGGAGTCGTCCCTGTGCGGGGTCCGCCCGGCCCACACTTCCACTTAGGGACGCCGGGGGCACTCGGGAACCCTACCTCTTAGCACTCAAGCCAAGTCCCGCACTTGACCGCGCACTGGCACTCCCAGGCAACGGACCGCTGGGACCCGAGCCCAGACGGTGCTCTGCGTCGACGCCCCGGAGGGCAAAGGCTCCTCCCGCAGCTCTGCAGCTGGCCTAGGCAGCCTGGCGCGGGGCAGGAGGCGAGTAGGGCCAATGGGAATTCACGGCGGGACAAGCCGGTGGCCGGATCAGTCCCAGGCTCCCAGGCTCCCAGGCTCCCAGGAGGAGGTGGCAGCGCCGCAGAAAGAGAGCTCCCAGCCCGCACACAGTGGAGGAGCCCGTTCACCGGGGCTGTCCAACCACGCGCGCTGCTGGCTGCCCGGGGACAGCCTTTTAGGAAAAAGGGGCAAATACCAAACCACAAAAAACTTTACAGCAGCCAAGAGCTAAGGCAATCGAGTTGCCGCGAAGCTCCAAATCTGAGCAAGA
>NW_017731385.1:410191-412648 GCF_001890085.2 Hipposideros armiger
GAGAAGACAACGAATATTAATGCTCCTCATTAAGTACTTGATTAAGTCGGAACCATGTGTAGGCAGTTGCAATACACAGATGAGCACTCAGAGTTAAACGAGACCATGGGGAGTGTTTAGGGTGCAAATTAACAAATGTTCGTGCTTTCAAGCCACAATCTAGAACTATTCCTAATATGAAGCTCCGGGGAACGCTTGCCTTTCTTTACTGCAAGGGGCCTGAATTCCTTAAAAATACGAATAGGAAATAGGCTAACCTGGGTTCAAGAGTTAAAAAAAAAAAAAGTAAGGTCGAGGTGGGGGTGTGAATGTCTAATGCAGCACAAGATGAGCATCTATTAATTTCTTTCTTGTCCAGTGCACAGCATCGCCAAGAAAGAGGTTGAAATTTGGCCTCACATTTACAGAGGAAAACAGGAGGGCTGGCGTCTCCACCCCTTCTCAGCCACCAACTTTCCTTTTTCTGTTAGGGATCCTCGGCCTTGCCCTTTGTGGAACCCCTTAGTTGATGGGGAGAGCTTTACCCTCCAGAGAAGGGTGCTGTTGGTGGCACCTGGCAGGGCTCAAGATGGTGGAAGGAGGTGCGACACCCAGTTCAGGGAAAGCTGGTGCTACCAGGGTGTGGAGCGATTTGTGTCTCTGTTTCCAATGAGGGGTGGTGCCTGCAGGACGAGAGCGCATTCTCAGGAAGTGGACTCCTGGTGAAACCAATTCAGGGTTGCTTCCCAGCTGACAAAACAATGTGAATTGGCAAGGCTCTTTACTCAGGGCTGGCACCGGGGGCTGTCTTTGAGTTGGGTGCCATCCCATTACATTCTTTTCTGGGCAAATTCAGGTTCAAAAGGAAAAGGGCAGCTTAAGGGAGATGCAGGCCAGGAGCTCTCCTAGGAGTCTGTTAAAGATGGAGGGGATGACAGTCCCCCACCCTTGGCTTCAGTGAGACCTGGGGAGGGAAAGGGGTCTGGGGACTTGTTTTGCACAGACAGGCGGAAGCTGTGCAGGCTGGATGCCCCCAGAGGCGCTGCCTGGTCTAATCAACCCAACACATTTTGTCACAGACTTGCTCTGCACCAGGCACAATGCTCAACCCTGTGGCAGGCATTTACTTGGGGGAACACAACCCCTGCCCTTAAGACACTGGCATTCTAGTGGGAGGAAGAAAAGAAGAGCCAATAGGCCTCCGTGGCTGGGGTGTGGGCCTTAGCAGCTCAATTTCCCCATCTCATCAGCCCCCCTTCTCATAGAATTCTAGTGAAACAGGGCTCTTGTGTACATGCAGATTTAAAGCCCATCTTTCAGCCTTCTCTTCCAACTAGACCGATGCTCAGAAACCCTGATAGACATTTTGGAATTGACACTTGAAGAAAGAAGGGACCGGGAGACAGAAGGAAAATGCAAATGCAGTTGTCATGGGATGTAAAAGTTGGGCAGGTTTCTTGCTACTTGGAAGGACTTGGAAAGTCTTCATCGGAGAGGTGTCACCGGAGATGCTCGCCTGATGGATGGATTTGATTTTAGTGTGTGACTGACAGGGAAGGAGGGTGAATATTCCAGGCAGGGAGGTCACATGAATAAAGTGTGAAGATGGCAAAAGCTGGGCATGTTCAGTAAGGAGCACTTAAGCCTAGTTGGAGTGTGTGTGTGTGTCCTAAAGAAGAGATAACGTGAGGGAGAAGGGAGGTTCGGGCCGTGCTGTGGAGGACCTTGGTTGCAGAATGAGCAATAGGGAGCCACTGAAGGTTATTGAGCAGAGGGATAATGTGAGTGAAGCTGCACTTTACGTAGGTCAGTGCAAGATGGTTTGGAGAGGCAGGAGGTGGAAGACCAGCTAGAAACTTCCATGAATCCTGGCACGGTGTTATCGAGGGCATGATCCAGGGTGCTGAGAGTGTACTGGAAAGTATGGGGCTGATGGGAGACCCAAATACTTTGTAGAAGGAGGGGATGGAGGGTCAGAGGTGGTAAGTGCTCATTACAGAGACTGGAAAGTCATGGGAACCTTGGAAGGGGAGGGGGTGGATGGCGATGGGACCTACCCCTGTGGTGTCAGCGTGGGAGGGAGCCCCTAAACCATACTGAGAAAATCACTTGATTTTCAGGTTTGACCATAGGTACCCGTGTTTAAGCAAAAACCCTCATGTCTATGCCCAGCTTTAATTTTCTTTTTCACAGGCTAGTATGAAGGATTGTTTGATGTTGTTGTTGTTGTTGTTGTTGTTTTGTTAAATAAGCAAACGATCAGCTTGAGGACCAGAGAACAAATAGCACATTTCTACATTGTCGTTTCATGAATTTGGACCATAGAACAAGGTGATGGAAAAGAGGACTTTTCTGTGAGGCTTTGCTGGCTGGTTTGGGCAAAAAACCGTTGGAGGGTGTGGGCAGCTACAGGCACAGGAGAACAGCTGGGATGTGGTCGGCGAGCCCATCCACCCGCCCCACAACAGCACCCAGAAA
>NW_017731385.1:413348-427075 GCF_001890085.2 Hipposideros armiger
TATATATATATATTGGGTTGTCGGAAAAGTCATGGCGCATTTTTGCAATGAAAACATAGAAAAAATACGTCATGACTTTTCTGACAACCCAATACATTCTCGACGATTAACTAGGGCGCCCCCCGCCCACAGCCCAACTTCGTTCTTAACTAACCCACCAACATCTTTGAAAAATAAAATGACTCATTAACATATAAAGGCCAGATCCCATGATCGCCAGAAGCTGGTCTTTGGAATAAACTCAAGTCAATAGAAAAACAGAAACAAAAAACTATTCCTTTTTTAGGTTGGGCTACTTTTGAGTGTGTGGCCTGGTTACAAGGAGTGGCCGGGGCATGTGGCTTAGTAGGGTAAAATCTTCAGTACATTTTTCTCTCTGGCCCTGGATTTCTTTTATATAAAACAGCGGTCTCCAACTTGAGATCCTTTATACAATAGTTCTAAACTCCTACGACTTAGTGAAGATAAAAATAATTTATAATTTTATTACTCAGTTGAGTGAAAATTCAGTGAAACTCAATAACTCCAGTTCTCTTGACAATTTTTGGACTTTCACTCTTGACTCTGATTCTTCAAATATTTTCTGTAAGCAAGCAGGATATAAATAGTAACAGCATCCCAACTCTAGACTTTGGGATTACAAATTCATAGGAATCTGATTATTAACAGTTGTCAATTGGTAATATCCTTATTTTTCTCTCCTTTGGTAGTGTTCATGGTAACTTGTATTTTTATAAATGTCTGGATTTGGGAGGTATGTGCTGGTGATGGTTAATTTTCTTTCTTTCTTTCTTTCTTTCTTTCTTTCTTTCTTTCTTTCTTTCTTTCTTTCTTTTTAGTTTCAGTTGAACAAAACAATGTAATAGACATTTACATCCCTGGTGATTGCTAATTTTATGTGTGAACTTGACAAGGTTATGGTACCCAGTTTGGTCAAACACTCATCTAGATGTTGCTGTGAGGGTATTTTTTTAAGCTATGAGTAACATTTACAATTAGTTGACTTGAAGTAAAGCAGATTATCTTCCATAACGTGGGTGGGCCTCATACAATCAGTTGAAGGCCTTAAGAGCAAAGGCTAAGATTTTCAAAGAAGAAGGAATTCTGCCTCAATACTGAAACTCCAAAACCCTGACTGAGTTTCCAGCCTGCTGTCTGCTCAACAACTTTTTTTTTGCCAGTCCTCACAATCATGTGAGCCAATTTCTTAAATCTTTCTTTATATGTATACTGGTTCGGTTTCTCTGGAGAACCATGACTAATTCAGCACTCAGACAGGGCCACTCCAGACACATGAGGAGTATGCATTCACTCATCCACTCCTTCATCTAGCCAGTAATAATTTATTGAGATAAACACATATCTAGCACTGTGAGGTTCACTGGGCATAATTTGTAAAATATCACAGGACGTGTAAGGGACTCATACTGTGCTTCCCTGGAAATGCCCAGCGGAATTTTATGAAGCACTTAGGGAGTAAGTATTATAGGAACTCAGAGACATACCATAGGTTTGGTTAGATAAAGCCCCCTTTTCTGGTAACTCCGGAGTGTTAAACTCTAATGGCTAGAAGTTTAGCAGAATGTGCCTCCAAGTGAGGATCTTTCTTTTTCTCTTGGAGACTTGATGGCACCAATTTTCAGGTTCTGTGATTTTAAATCTGTGAAATGCGTTAATGGGACAAAGTGACCTTGGGGCTGCTTTGGAGGTGGAAGGTGGGGGAGAGGAGGAGTGAGAAAGCAGAGCGAGGAGGAAAGAACACGTTACCAGGTCAGAAAGGTCTGGTTTTAAACCTGGGCTCTGACATTAGCTGAGTGACCCTGGGCAAAACGCACAACATCCCTAATTCCCATTTTCATATTTGTAGGGTGGGAAGGATCTTCCCTTGAAGAGTTGGTGAGGACTCAATAATCTCACTCCTATTAAAAACCAAGAAGAGGTCTGAAATCAGGCGGTGGGAGTACAGCAAATGGCAGCCAGCATTTCTAGGTCTTCTTTGCATCTTTGCACTAAAGACAGCAAGAAGCTGACCTACCATTTTAAAATCAAATACAAGCCATACTCACCATTTCCAAGCGATGGAGGACACCTTTCCAGAAATGAAGAAATAGCTACCCCCGACAGACGCTGTATCTCACACTTTGAGAGACCACTCCTGCAGCAGCCCTGGTGTGGTGCAGACTTTTCCCCTCCTTTTACTCTTATCACTTGGCGTTGGACGTTGCCCCGTGTCACCCAGGAGAGCTGCCACAGGCTTAGGGGAGTCAGAGTAGTACAGTCCATGAGCCAAACAGCATGGTCTTTGGTGTCAGAGAAATGAGCTTGAATCCTGGTGTTCGAGCCATGCCTCGTTCTCAGGTTCCCTACAGTAAACAGGAAAATCAGGCTTGCATGGTTCAGGCTGTTGGAGCTGACGTTTACAAAATGGAAGCTGTTTTTAACTTTCATCATCAGGGATTATAAAGAAACCCACCTGATTACACAAAAACTAAAAAGAGGACTTTCTGGGATTAGCACAATTTGTTTAGGGATCTAATTCCTTGTTTCCCAAATCTGGTCTGTCTTTAGAATCAGCTGAGGGTCCTGTTAAGAGTATAGGTTCCCAGGACTCACTCCAGAGCTAGTAAAAGAAAATCTCACAAGGTAAATTTTAGGGATATGCACTTTTTTCAAAAAGCTACATAGTTTGAGCAGATATTTGCACACCCATGTTCATAGCAGCATTATTCACCGTAGCTAAAAGATGGAAGCAACCCAAGCGTTCGTGGATGGATGAACAGATAATCAAAATGAGGTATATACTTACAAGGGAGTATTATTCAGCCTTGAAAAGGAGATTCTGACACATGCTACAATATACTGTGTTTCCCCCAAAATAAGACCTAACTGGAAAATAAGCCCTAGCATGATTTTTCAGGATGCTCGTAATATAAGCCCTACCCCAAACGTAAGTCCCAGTTAAGATCATCAGCCAGACATGACTCTTTGAATAAATGTAGATTTTTGTATATGAATAAATGAATAAATGTAGATTGTTGGAGCACAAATTAATATAAGACCCGGTCTCATTTTTGAGGAAACACGGTAGATGGACCTTGAGGACATTATGCTAAGTGAAATAAGCCAGCTGCAAAAAGACATAATATATGATTACACTTATATGCGGTATCTGGAGTAGTCAAACTCATAGACACAGCAAGTAGAATGGTGGTTGCCAGGGGCTGGGGGAGGGGAGAATGAGGCATTAGTGTCCAGTGGGTACAGAGATTCAGTTTAGGATGATGAAAACGTTCTAGAGATGGATGGTGGTGACGGTTGTGCTTAATGTGCGAATGCACTTAATGCCACTGACCTGTATACTTTAAAATGATTCTAATGGTAAATTTTATGTTATGTGTATTCCCCCCTGCCACACACAAATCTGCACTGGCTTTTCTAGCACAATCTAAGAGCTTAAAATTTAAACTACTTTGCCATTCCAAATACTTATTTTCTATTCTTTTAACCCCTAGCTTATCCTGCACCCTTTCCGTTGGCATCACCATCTCAAGGCATCCATTTAGATAGGGATGTGGCTAGAACTGGGGAGGATCCAACGTGCCCTGAGGGACAAAGTGGCAGGTCTGGGAGGTAGAAGGGTTTGTCTGGGTGGAGGGATTTCCTCCCAAGCCATAACACCCTCCTCTCCTGCCTTCCTGTCCTTGGTACCAGTGTCACCTTGGAGTATAAGGACAGTAGTGCTTGGGGGAGGTGAGCACCAGGTCCTCTTAGGTTTCTGACACCACATTCCCCCAGCAGTAGCTACGGGGGACCCAGCCTCATCTCCATCACAGAGCTGCCACCTCAGCCACACAACCAGCCTGGGGGCATCTCATTCTCACTTCCTTGGAGGATTAGGGGACCCAGGGGCCTGCAGCCTTCCTCCAGGGAGACAAAGGATGGTGGCCTGGGAGTTCAAAGGTCAAGAATAAAAAGAAGGGCAGATTCCCAGGGTCCTGGTGCTCACCCAGCAGCCATCTGCTGCCGCCTGGGGTCACAGTCACATTTTCCTACAGGCTTCTCACTTCTCCCAACTAGAAACGTAGCCCTTGAATCCACATAGTGGTTAAATACCTCTAAATAATTAATTGTTCTTTTGAATTGGCGTTCTTGGCCTGTTGATGCTTTTCTGGCTGCTTTTGCTTACCTTTTTCTCTTTTTAATTCAAATAGCGGTATTAATAGTTTATGAGAACCTATGTGGTCACATATGCCCAAGCTCACAGGCATTGCAGGGGGGCTCCTTCACTCTTTAAGAAAAAATCAATTTGGGGGAAGTTGGAGCCTCCACCCTCAGGCTGTCTCTCTCTTGCTCATTTTGGAACAGACATGAGGGCCAAATCTACGTGTAGAGGTTTGGCCTGCATGGAGCTCGAGAGCTTTTTATTCTGTTCAACAGCTCTGACAGGCGCTGGGTCCCAACAGACTCTAAATAGAGCCATACTACATTCTGTGACAAAGAGCACCGAGGGAGAGAGTTAGGAAATGGAGAATGGAGAGAATGGAATGCTACTCTTTATTCAGCCAGGACTTCGAAAGAGGGGAAGCAGGAGACAGTTGTCGGAGGAGAAAGCCTTGGAATATTTGGGGTGCTTCTTATGGACGTAGCTGGCCCTGGAAAAATTGGAAGCAAAGGGGGACAGGGAAGGTGGGAGATTCATCTTTACTGAGTGTGTTTCAGACTCTCAAAAATTTCTGCCATCTGCACGTATTATTTTTCTATTAAAAAAAACCTTAGTGCCACAGTCGTCCGCCCTTATCCTGGGGCAGGGGTCGGCAAACTTTTGAGATGGAAGAGCCGCCAGGGGTCGGCAAACTGCGGTTCCCGAGCCACATGCGGGCTCTTTGGGTACGGCATGTGGCTCTGAAGTAAAAATGAAAATAAAACTGCCATAGTTCATTTATGATATTATTTTAAAGTGTCCTTATTTGCAAAAATATATAATATTTATGGCTCTCGAATAATTTTTAAATTGTTGTGAGGGACAGGATTGGCTCTTCCAGGGGTCGGCACGCTTTTGAGACGGAACGTACCCAAAGAGCCGCGTGTGGCTCGGAGTCGCCGTTTGCCGACCCCTGTCCTGGGGGATACGTTCCAAGACCCCCAGTGGGTAGTAATGAACCCTATACATGCTATGTTTTTTTCTTTACATACATACCATGTCCCTTCAAAGGAGCGCACGCGTTTCGGCTTCTCTTCGGCACAGCCGAATGGCCAGCATTGCTACTCTTGCATTTTGAGGCAAATTATGAGGTAAAATAAGGGTCACTTGAACACAGACATTGCGATACCACTACCATCGATCTGATAACCCAGGCGGCTGACGGCTACTGCCTGACGAAACATTGTGGGCGGGAAACGTTGTGTCTTGGCGGAAACGCCTGTAGCGTGACCACGCTCGATAAACGGAGCGTCACTTCCCAGATGCGAGGGAGCAGATCACGCGAGATTTCATGACGCTCCTCAAAATGGTGCAGGGTAAAACTTGACGCGTTGCTAGTTTCTGGAATTTTTAAATTTAACATTTTCTGACCGCGGTTGACGGCAGGTAAGTGAACCCGTGGAGAAGGAGGGACAACTGTGTTGCCATCCTGATAATTCTTTGTTGTTTCGGGGGCTGTGCTGTGCGTGGTAGGAAGTCGAACAGCCTCCCGGGGCCTCTCCTCACCAGAGGGAAACAGCACCTCCTCAGCCGTCACAAGTTTTGATGTTTTCTGTGTCTCCGGCACACCTGCCAGCATCATTTGTGGGAGGCCCAGTGCAAAATAAAAAGGTGGGGGCCCCTTGTACAAAATTTATTAAGAATTCCAAGCCAGTGACAGCAGAGTATTAAATTAAGCGTGAGGCGGTCTCCGGTTCCACTGACCCCGGCCTCCCGACAGTGCCAAGTGCGAGAACCACTGGTTTTGTCTAATATACCGGCGGTGCCAAAAAAATGTATACACGTGACTTGTCATCATCTTTTGTTATTGGTATATATTATTGCAATTTTAATACAGTCTTTTCCTTTCTTAAAATGTGTATACATTTTTTTTGGCACCCTCTATATTTAGGTCTGCCTGCATATACACATCCTCAGAGTCATAGAGAATGCCCATCTTTTTTTTTTTTTTTAAAGAAAAAAATTGTGTGAAGTCTTAAGAAATGCTGCATTTAGGCTCACCACCTGTTTTTGTCAGTAAAGCTTTATTGGAACACAGCTGCGCTCATTTGTTTACATATTGTCTGTGGCTGCTTTCTCCAACAGCAGAGTTGGGAAGTTGCAAGAGAGACTGCATGGCCTAGAAAGCCTAAGATATTTATTGTTATTTGGCGTATTACAGGAAAAAGTATGCTGACCCTGTTGTAGATAAGACTGAGTTTGCAACCTGGGGTTGGTGGTGGTCGTGGAACAGATGGAATTAGCTAAAAATCCTTGAATGTGTAACCCTCTAGCCCCTGTTAGCCACACCAGCTAGAGCAATTAGGGTTTTTGTTGGGAGGCGATAGAGAGCTACTCTGGCTTATTTAACCAGAGGAGAATTTATAGGAAGAATAATTGGGGTACCCAGAATCAATGATTGGCTTAATTAATGCAGCAAGTAGCATGTGGAGTATACAAGAAGTAATGCATTGGTTTCTTTTGGGGTTCAGCTTCCGAACTCAGTGGTTACTCAGAGTTGTACATGAGAGAAAATTATCAGGATGGAAGATATCCAAGTGTTAAAAAGGATTGCAGACTACACAAAGGTATGGTCTATGTTAATTTTTATTTTATCCAAACATGTTCCTTTCTTTCCTAATATTCTTTTGCATTTGTTACTTTCTTTTCTTTTTTTTTTCCATTAAAAAAATATTACATTTCTTGGGAGAAGTGTTTGGTGAAAGCAGTCGAAAGGAAGGAGGAGGTCTGATGGAAACTCAAGTAGTTTTGCATGAGTAATAATAATTATTATGATGATAGGTTTCCTGCCTAAGCCTTCTGGGTGGGTAGTATTTGCAAATTAAACACGCTATAAAATATTCAGCCCCTTGCCACATTTCACTGGATTTGCATAATCCCCCTGCACGGGCTCTTGGGCGAGCTATTCCCTAATTAATTATTAAATTCCCATCTGTACGGTGTGCACAGGATAATGAAATTCCAGCAGGCTCCCGAAAAAGCTGAGCACCGCCTTTTGAGAAGGCTCCTGGCTTTCCTGGACTTAGGTCCTTCTTCCAGCCAAGGGTCCCTTCCCATGCGTCTCCCCCAAGGACCCCATTGTTGATTTGGCCGGTGACCTAAGCCATTCTGACCTTCCATAACCCAGGATTTCATGGCACTGGTCTCAGCCCCATACCACTCACCACTCATGGCGTGGCCACCGAGGAATCGCCATATGGCTTTATAAGGACATTCTCAAACCCATCCTACGCTTGCTTTAGGGACAGCCCCTGAGGTTCATTGTTATTCCCTTATTACTTCATTTGTGGGTGCATTTTTTTTTCTCCATATGGCAAAAGATCAGTTTTTCTCCAGTTGTACAGCAAGGAGTTTGAAAGCCACGACACTCTCCATGCAGCTCTGTGAAAAACAGACCCAGAGCACATGCAGAATGGGGGCAGGCATGCTGGGTGTAGAGGCAGAGTCACTGTGGTACCCAGCTGATGGCTGGGTACATGGTGGGAGGGAGCTGAGGACTCAGGCGTAATCTGAGCCCCCCGAACTGGGTTTCCTCACCTGCAAACTGAGGTTTCTGAGACATTTCACTGTGTGTCTGGGTAGAGTTTTTGTATTTCAAAACCAGCCGCTCAGTCGTCAGTGTTGGGACTTATTCTTCAAATGTCTGCTATTTGAGATTTCTTGGGGTCATATCAGTGCATCTCAAAGTTTCCTATGCACACAACACACATCACCTGGTGATTTTGTTCACGTGCAGCTTCTAATTCAGGGAGCCTGGCGTGGGGCCTGAGATCCCACATTCCTGGGAAACTCCCAGATGTGGCTGGCCCGTGGACCACACATTGAGTAGCGAGAGGTTGGGAGGCAAGAACTAACTTGTAAATAGGAGAGAAGTCAGACTAACCAGTGAAGGGAAAGATCCAACATGCTAAGCTCATGTGTACCTTTTTTTTTTTTTTTTTTAGTTTTTTAATTAAAGGTACGATTAGTTGGGATTTGAACAAAGCCAGCATTAAACTTTTTTTTCCTATGCTTATTATAATCATTTTGTTTTTCATTTCAACTAAGCCTGTGTTAAAATCTAGAAGTGGGTCTAGAATTGCTCCTTGAGTCTGAGTCTGCTGTTGACCTGATGTAATTGTGAATCTGCTTTTTTTGCCAGCTCGCTGGGACTTTGAGGAAGTTTTATAATCTCTCAGACCTCTTTCCCATCTGCACAATGGGGATTATAATAGCATCCCTGAAGGCTATATACAGTTGGTATTATTGGGTTTGGACCCTGGAATTGCTTTGACTTGGGTTCGAATCATAGCTTTGCTACTTGAGTGTTTTGTTTCTTCTCAGGGCCTTGTTTTCCCATCTGTTATATAGGGTCAAACGAGGACCTGTCCTAGAGGGTTTTGTGAGGATTCAATAGGGCCTGGTGCAGGGTAGGTGCTCAGCCCTGATAGAAATAGCAGAAGTATATCAGCTTGTATCGATTAAATGGCCAGTGAGTGAAAGGTCTTTCTGCACTCTAAAGGGTGGTAGAGATATAGAGAACCACAGGAAGGGAGGGTGGGAATGTTATGCCTCCAGACTGGTGAGGGAGATAGAATTGATGTAGACGATTCTATAAATTCATGTATTCTGTGGAGATGTTCAGGTGGGCAGATGCTTGAAGATTCGGCCTCAAAGTGGGAGGCAATCAGGCAGGCTTCATGGAGGAGGTGACCAGCTGGGTACAGAATTGACTTTGCTGTTATGACCAGATAATTGAATGCGTTTATTAACCAAAATGCACAGGCTTCCAGAGAGGGTGTGTTAGGAAGTGACTCTAGGGCCATAGATTGCCCATTGGGCTTGGGGGAAAGGACCCTGGCTGGGCTGCTGGACACCCCTTATGTGTCCTGATGGAAATTAAACAGCTGAAGCTGGCTTGGGAAGTGCAAACGGACAGACTGACATTTTCCCCCACCAGACCTCCTTCATTGGTGGTGAGAAAGGAAAATGAGCATTCGGGAACGAGGACCTCTTTGAGAAACTTTGGGTAATTGGTTCACGCGAGAGTCAAGACAGAGTTAAAAACAGGATTTTTGGCCCTTTCAATCTGGAGCCATCACTGTGCATTGATGACTGGAGAAAATAATGTAATCTGATTGTTCCATTGGGTCATTTCTGGGAATAGGAAGACATTTTTCCAAAACTGGAAGTCCGTGTGTGTGTTGGGAGGGTATCTCAGTGCTTGGTCCTGCATCCTCCTTTGGCGTCCCCTTCCCTGGTCCCAGCAGACACTAGTTCCCTGCTCTGTCCACAGCATACACTAGTTCCCCCTGAAACTCTACTTAGTTAGATGTGACCCAGTTTTTTTCCACGTGGAACTGTGTTAGGGTTGAAGATGCATTTGGCTGCTTCTCCTCACTGCATTGCATTTGGCAGATGTCTTCTGCAGAAAGAATGCTGAGAATTTCCCTTTTCATCATGTCAGATCATCTGGCTTGGGCTGGCCCTTCCCCAAGAGCCCAGTGGACACAGCTGGAGCAGGGTGGGGCCCAGGCGAATTGCTGAGCTGGGAACTATGGCCTACCCTTGGCTTGGAGGCCAGAGTGGAGCAGGGCTGACCAAGGCCAGTGCATCCCATGGGGTGGGGGAGGTGCCCAGCCGACACAGGAAGGGAAGGAGATGCTAGGACATAGGGAAGCTTGTGTCTCTGATCTAAGCTTTAACCCTGAGATTGTGACCTTTGAACTCTCCCCCCCTCCCCCCTATAGCACCCAGCTACTTGACTAATCTCCAAGATACAGGAGTCATATCTGCAGGAGTGGCCTGAAGTTCATACCATTTTAAGAAAAGTTCAGCCCTCTTTAAGAAAATAAAATTGTAAATTCAGAGTTAAGTACAGGGCCTTAGGAGGGGCCCTTGAAAGAGAGGGATCTTGCCGCTTAGGCTGCGTTCATTGTTACAGTGAATCCACTGTTTCAGATTCTGTTCTCACAGGGACAAAATGCAGACATAAAGGCTGGGGAGACCTTTTAGATTGGATTTTGGTTGTTAATTTATGAACCTGCCATCGCTGGGCTACCTGATAGTCAGGAGAGCCTTGACAGGTGGGAGAGGGTGGGCAGGAGGCCTGGGGGGACAGCCATGGGGAAAGTCGGGGGACCCATACAAAGTCAGCAAGCAAGGTCAACCAAAATACCAAGTGCAGAGTGGCAGGATGTAATTCAGAGAGGTCTGAGTTTTGTTAGCTAGATTTCGCACACTCGTTTCCAAGCTGAGACTTATTATTTCAAAGCCTCACCGATCTGGATTTAAACATAGGCTGAATTGTCTCTTTTTGCCCCAGTGGCTAGAGCATTTAAAAAAAAATTTTTTTTAATTAAATTTATTGGGGTGACAATGGTTAGTAAAATTACATAGGTTTCAAGTATGCATTTCTATAATAGATGATGTATTATAGAAATGTACACTCAAGCATTTCTTTAGTTGAAGATACTTCTGGAAGCAGACAGTTTCCAACCCTGAGTCTGTCTCTCTTCCCAGCTTTGAGCCTCACATTTCTTCTTCCGTAAGACTCATGCCATACAGGTTTTTAAAAAGTTATGATGATCAAAATAATTGATACAGGTGAAGTCCTATTACTATAGTTTTAGACACAATTCTTCAGAAATGAGATTAGGTAGATGCTAATTAGTAAGTATACTCGTATGTCAATTAGCATATTTGATCTAATAATAGACATAGACAGAACCCAATAAACAGAGAGATAGCATACTTCTCAGGCCCACATGGAACATTTCCATAAATTCACCGCATTCTAGGTCTCAAAGTTTCAGGTCCTAAGGATACATGAGTGTCATACAGAGCACATTCCTTGAACTGCACTTCTATTCATAGGATAAGCCCAGCAAGGTGGCTGGGCTTACTTATTGATCTACACTCTTGAAAACTTAATGTCAAATGAAAATATTAAGCTGAAGAATCTAACTATAATGTAATACCAATTATGTAGAATTCAAAATTATTTTTTTAAATGGATAAATACTTAGATTAGTAAAAGCATAAAGACATAGAAAGGAGGATTTACCCAACTATAGGTGAGTGTTTCAGAAGTTACTTAAATTATATCAGAAATGTGTTTAAAGGACAAAAAGGTCAGAAATAAATGTGACAAATATATACATGCTAAATCTAGCCTGTGTTTACCTGGAGTATTGTTCTATCCCTTACTTCGTATTCTTTGAAGTATGAGATTATTAGAATTTTTTAAAAAAAGGGCTCAGTGTTGGGGCATAATTGGTGTTCAGTGAATGTGTTGTCCTGACAAGTTTTGAAGAGAGCATTCAATGAGCTAACATGGGTGAAAGTTCCTTGGCAGGTGGGCAGGACGGGTTTGCACTCTCCTTCCCTGACTTAGCGACCTCTCACCTGTAGGGTATGTTGCACAGGGCCAGGCTGACTTCCAGGGTTGGTACAGCTGGGCAGTCTCATCCCACTGGGCTGCTCCCCCACAATCTGGGAGGCTCTACGGGTACTGGAACCATCAGAGAGGCAGCCCAGAGCCTCAGAGACTGGGAAACTGGGCATTAGTCTATGGCTATCCTTAAGTCCTGACATCCAACAGGACAGCAGGACACCCCTACTGCCCAGCCCTGCATATCACCCTTGCCTGGTGAATCGGGGAGAGATGGACACTCATAGCTGCCCCATTCCTTCATTTTCTTGCTGTATTCATCATTAATACCCGTCCTGATCTCCCCTTAGGCTGTGGACTTTTTTTTACCTTTTTAGGATAATTAACAAACCTATTGTACAATACAAACATGGCTTGGTTTCCATGGTGATTTGCATGTTCTGTCTCATGATGCTTTCCCAGGAGCCTATCTTAATCTTCATCACCCCTACCATGGCTAGTCTCAGCTATATCTCATTACAGGGAAAGTTTCCTTAAGAAAATATTACATTTCCTAATGCTCCTTTCATCTGGGCAAAAATCCCAATGTAGAGCACGGTGACTATAGTTAACAAAGTTGTATTGCACACTTGAAATTCGCTAAGAGTAGATCTTAAATGTTCTCAACACACACACGATGTGTTAACTGACTTTATTGTGGTAATCATTTCACAATGCATATATCAAATCATCATGTTGTACACTTAAAATTTATACAGTTTTACTCTTCAATTATATCTCCATAAAACTAGAAAAAAAAATAAAATTTGCATTTTGGACACAAAGGCTTCTTGGGTTCAAGTGCATTAATTGGCTTCTAATGCAGCCTGTCATTGAGGGTAACTTCTTCCTAATCATGACTTTCATTATCATCAGCAGGTATCAAACACTTAGCATCCATGCCGTTAAGAAGCTTCAAGATGCTTGGGATGTGTGTCTGTGTGGCCACTCCACGGATGTGTGTGACGAAACCTTGAAGACTATAGTTTGGAGACCTGGAAGAAATGCACGACAGGTTTCAACATCCTTAAATGGAGAGTTTGCAGATGTGCAAGCACCGAGACATGTCAGGTGGGTGGGAACCTGTCATTTTGAGTCTGACCCGGTGGGAGGCATACAGTGTGGACAACCTCTTAATGAATATAGATTTGCACCATTCTGTGTGTTATTTACCCGGCTGCCCCTATTACGATTGCAATAATTTAAGACAACTTGTTGTGGGGTAACTTGACGGATTACAATCTATAAGCAAGAAGCCTAGAATCCAGTCTAAACTATGCAAGGGCACCACCCGGTCTTCTCAGAGCAGAACAAACCCTCTCCCTTAACCCTTCCTGCCCGTGGAACATCTCAAGAGTGGTCTTCCAAAATACCTGTTGACGAGTCCTCAGTGTGATCTCATCCAGCTCTGGAATGCACTTGGCAGGTTCCCTTCACTGTTGCCGCTCAAAGTGTGGTCCACAGAATGGCTGCTTCGCTTTCAGCATCAACATCATCTGGCCCTTGTTAGAAATATAAATTCTCAGCCCCACCCCAGACCTGCTGAATCGGAAACTCTGGGATGGGGCCCAGGGAGCTGTGTTCTGCCATGATCTCCTCTTGATGCTGCTGCAACACAAAGGTTTGGGGACCACTGGACTTGGGCGAGACCAAGTGTTAAGATCATAATTGAGAGTGTAAGCTTTAATATGAGAGTCCAGTTTTAATATCTGTCACACTTGCTTTATTGTGGTCTGCGAGAATTATGAACTGTAAGTTATGTGTCTTCTCAACCCCCATGCCCAGCCCCCCTCCCCACACTGTGCATCCTCTAGTGTCTTCTCCACCTTAGCACGCCACATGCCTCTGGCTTGGCTCCACAGCCCCTCCAAGCTCTCACTTCACACCCTACGAGGAGAGTGCTGTTTTTGCACACATTGCAACTGCCAGAGTGGATGGAAGTGACATTTAGTGTAAAACACGTATTTCATTTCATCCCATCTCCCAAACAACAAATAGGGCATTCTCCGCAATCCCCAAATGAATCTAGGAAGAGAATGAGTTCAGTGTGTAGTTTTTGAGAACGACATTTCTTGATTAGTCTGCTCTCTTGTGACATAGGAGTGGCTCTTATGT